>NC_031994.1:19205713-19312052 GCF_001879085.1 Nicotiana attenuata | reverse complement strand
ATCATATTATATTCTTGAGAAACATTGGCCGGTACTCCTTAGAATCACAAAATCCCGTTGATATTATGCAAAGAAGTCTCGTATGAATTTTGTTGAAGTAACTCAAGTTACTATCATATAAATTCTTGTATGAATTTTTTGAAGCCTCGTTCCCTTACTTTGTAGCGATATCAACATCTCCTTAAGTGATTTAGAGAGGTTTTTAAGTCTTGGTGGTGTGGGCCCCACTTTGTAAGATGACTTGGCCAACCATTTCTTCTAAATATGCAACCTAATCTCTTAATTCAAAGAGTCATTGTTTGGTTGATTAAGAATGGCACTTGCTGCCACGTGGGAGGCCTTTTAGGCTCATCCATATCCATAATTTCCAATTACATTATTAATCTCCCACCGAAACTCCATAATTAACCAATTATCCACATAATTAAGATTGTCTCAAATTACTTAAAATACTACTCACTTTTAACACACTTTATATACCTTACTATCATGGTTATGTGGTACCTTGTATAGCACTAGTCCATAAATACGGGGTATTATAGCTCGGGCGTATTTTATTCCAAATTGACAAACTTCGACAAAACTCATTTTCTTCAATTTGCTTACCCTCTCACCTTCACGAATTTACTTATCACTTGTTTGAAATAGCATAATACTTAATAACCTCAAAATAATCTTGTCCTTGATACTGCGGGGTGTAACATTATCCCCCTCCCCAGAAATTCATCCTCGAATGTTGACTGATGCACTTATCATTTTCATAACCTATGTCTTTGAATATTTTAATACTCTCCTTGTCACCTAGGCAACTGTTTAGTGAAATAAATCCAAAGGCCAGGGCAATCCCCCATTTAGGCCTCTTTCTACACCAATGACTTGTGGTTCGGATTCTTCCAATCTTGTAATTATTTTCTACTTCTGTCATGCAGCCAAATACTATGTGCGCCTAATGCCGACTCTTCCCTCCGGCTTTTATCAAATCTCTAGGCCTCACTTAGTGAACATATGCATAACTATGACAAGTTACCCCTCTGGGAACCTATAGGTGTTCTGAAGTTCTTTACTCGGTACTTTTTGAACTTTACGAATATTGCTAATATCTTTTTCATAAACCCCGGTTATCTCATCCGTATGTCTTTAACTGCATCTAGTTAGTTCATACTATAATAGTAAAAATGCTTATATCTCTCTTCCTGAATGGTAAATAATGATAATATTCACTAGCTGGGTACCTCGTACCCTTCTTCACCTTGCTTCTTTTACTTGTTGAAACTTGTATCTACCTTCTGATTCTCTGGTTGCTTTTTACCATAAGGGTGGATAGATATTCATACCTTAAGGCTCCTTATTAAGAATCTTACACGTCTTAGTACACACATGATCTGTTGAAAGACCTTACATTTACTCATCATAAGCATCATGAAAAATCGAGTTCCTCTTACTCAACTCTTCCACAACCACATGCAATCTCTTACCAACTATTTTTTTATATGTAGGTATCATTGTATTATGAATAAAATAGAGTTTAGGAGTTTGAATTCTTACAACTGAGCTCTACCACACGATCTAGAGTAAAAAGAAAGAGTGACAGTCCTAAATGCCCTGTAGCCTCTTGCTTATAAGTGTGGTTCAGAACACACCCATAAACAAGACTCCACTAGACACGCCTTGTAGACTCCCTAGGACAGAACTGCTCTGATACCACTTTTGTCACGACCCAAACCAATGGGCCGCGACGGGCACCCGATGCCTTACTCAACCGAGTACTAACATAACGTATGTTTCGTGTCATACTATCATAGGTAAATGAACCAGAAAGGTTATCACGAGATAACTGGAATAAATCATGAGGGAATACTCGATATAGGGTGACACAATATGATATACCGACTTATACATATGACGTACGACCCTATAAAGCCAAAATGAACACTCGTACACTAAACATAGGCCGACAAGGCCATACAATCTTTCATATACATGACATATGTCTACAAGCCTCTAAGAGTAGATAAATACCATAAAGGTCGGGACAGGGCCCCGCCATACCAATCAATACATGTCCAAATCATACTGACCAAATAAGCAAGTCCGGAGCTAATGGAGCGCACCAATAGCTTCCGCTGAGCTGATAGCCTACTTGGAGGACTCTCAACCTATCTATCAGGACATGCGGGCATTACATGCAGCATCCCCAAGCAAAAGGGACATCAGTACAAATAATGTATTGAGTATGTAAGGAATGAAATCAGTAAATAATAGACATGAAAGAAACATGGAGTAAAAGACTCAACATGTAAGTCTGAATAGCTTTGTGAATCATGAAACATTTAAAATGTCATGCATATACGTATAAATGTCATACAACGCATAGGTATATGCGTTCATAGCAACATCAAGCCTCTGAGGGCATCCCATCATATCATCTCGGCCACTGTGGGAAAAATCATCAACGTATACCTCATTTCCTTTATCACACATTTGAGAGATGCTAAGAAGATTATGTTTGAGGCCTACGACATAATACACATCCCCTATAGCATGAGAGAATGACTTACCGACCTTACCAATACCTGTTATCTGGCCCTTTTTCCCATTTTCAAATCACACGCTCCCTCCTTGGAAGGCTGTCAGTTAGAAGAAGTTTTTCTTTTCTCCAATCATATGTCTGGAGCATCCGCTGTCCAAATACCAGTCTTGATTGTTCCCTCTCACTTTAGCCTACACCAAAAATAAAAAGTTAGTCTTGGGAACCCAGACTAGCTTGGGTCCCTTCTTATTTAAAAAGGATGAATTAGATCTCTTCTTGCCCAGAAGGGAAGAGGATTATTAACTATTTTCTTGTTAACCTTAATCCACTTATTATGGACAAGAGGCTTAGCTTTTGGTTCCTCTTTCTTCTTCACATCTTTAGCAAGACCAAAGGTGTTCTTAAACCGAGCATGGATTAAGGAAGGACAAGTATCTCTAAAGTGTCCTACGTTTCCACAATGAGTGTGTTAGATCTAAGTTGATTTCAATGATGCAAAATAACCAGTTACTCCTTATGTGCAGGAACAGGTTCTGAGCAATAGAATGGATGCATATGGAGGCATAAGTGAATCAAACGGAAAAAGGAAAGATAAGCGAAAAAATCAATTAAGGGAGCTGGCAAAATCAATCAAAAAGGATATTATAGGAAGGATCTCAATCAAAGAAGATCAAGGGCACAAAATCATATGCTTAAAGATTCTCCCACATAAAGACGTCAATAAAAGCATCAATAAAGGGATTTGGCAATGTGAATATCTCTCATAGGAAGAAATAGTTCAAGCTTCTGAGTCAAGGAAAGTCAATAGAAGAATCAATTTATGATTCCTTCTGAATACAACTCCCTTGGGTTTGCAATCTCTCAAAAATACGTACAAGACTTGAAGGCCTCGAGAAGTATAAATACCTACAGCACTAGCCTTGGAAAGATATACTTTGATCAAACCAACTTCAATCTCTTTGTTCTACTTCAAAGAAAACACTGTAGTCTACTTTAGATTTCTTGTGTAACAAAGAAGAGAAGAGAGAGAGAGAAAAGAACACTGGTGAGGCATTGTATCAATCATAGAGAGAAGAATAAAGTGACAAAAGTTGTTGGTGTATAACATCACCAACTCATATGTACTAAGTTACGTCATACTTAAAAGAGATCACCCTTGTCACCCAAGGGACTGGACGTAGGACTCACTATGAATCCGAACCAGTATAAAAACATACTATGTCATTTATTTTCTGCAATTTATCTTTTGTATTATGTTCCTGAAATGTCTAGTCGACTAGAACTCAAATTAGTTGACTACCTCGAAAAAGAAAAGAAAAATTACAATTTACCCCGCTCTTGTACTTTCAATTGGTATCAGAGCAAGTCTCAAACTTTTTTCTTAACAGCTTGTGTGAAAAGATCATGTCAAATCAAATAACTGTTGGAGCACTCTTACAAGAAGGAATGTCACAAGTCAGGCCACCATATTTCAATGGACAACACTTTTCTCATTGGAAAGTGCGAATGTGTCACGACCCAACTTTCCCTCCGTGTGGGTATCGTGATGGCACCCAGCCTTAGGGACTAGGTAAGCGTAACTCATGCTGAAATACCACATTAATAAATAAAATTTAACAGTCTTGAAGCAAAAATCTCTACAAAATTTATAATTTCCAAAACCTAATAGTACAAGTCATAAACTCTACAGAGTTTCACTACAACTTCCAAATACAACCGTATTGAAACAAGTACAACAGTGTGAATATAAAATAGGAAGGTGACTCTGAAGCCTGCGAACACAGCAGCAGGACTACCTTGAGTCTCCTCGGCAGAATCCGCACAGCTACTAGCGAACAATACCTGGATCTGCACACAAAAAAATGTGCAGAAGTGTAGTATGAGCAGACCACAGCGGTGCCCAGTAAGTATCAAGACTAACCTCGTTGGAGTAGTGACGAGGGATAGTCAAGACACCTACTGGTCTAATATACAGAACATGATATTTATATAGAGACTACGCGATACGGCTAACAATAGAGTAATTAAAATAAGGAAGGAAAACAACAAGTACTCAGGGAAAAACACCGTAAGGAAACCACGGAAAGGTAAGCGAGAATACAACCCAAATCCAAAATCACAAATACGGTAACGACAAGTCATAGCTCAACAACTCCGATAGTTTTCACCTTAAGTCATAACCAGCACGCGTAAATCAAATAGTCAAACCTTTCAAGTGATAAAAGAAAAAAAAATGTTTCGAAATATACCTCATTCAAATAAATGTTCTTTTTAAAAAGTGTTCTTTCAAAAAAAAGGCTTTTCGAATATAATCTTTTCAGATAGATAACCTTCGCATATCAGTCACCCTGTGAAACCTCATGTCATAATCACAAAATACGGGTCTCAATACCTGAACCCTAACACTTGTCATCCAGTGCCCTCATCACACCTCCTGATCATACTGACAACTCACGTGCCCCAAAAGAGTCATTCTCACATGGAAGGCAATTAACGAGGGTGTGCGTCTATACTAAGAAATCTCAAGGGGCCTCCTATCCGATAAGGGTGATTAACCATGTGTATGCTCGTGCAAGTGTCCTAACATAGTTCATACCAACGTAAGTACAAGGAATAGAACGGACAACACATATAATATTTACACAGGGATAGGATCAATGAAACATCAGCTCAGAATGCAATGATTTTTAACAGGGGATCTCCCAGGATATCGTCCCGTAGTCCCAAACGTAAATACTCAGGGATCTCTCAGTATCCCGGGGATCTCTCAGTATCCTCAATATATGTGCTGGGGATCTCTTGGTATCCCGAGGATCTCTTAGTATCCTCAATATGTGCTGGGGATCTCTCGGTATCCCGAGGATCTCTTAGTATCCTCAATATGTGTGCTGGGAATCTCTCGGTATCCCGCACTACAGTCCAAATCAATATATGTGTACAGGGAAATCTCCCGGGTGCAGTCCTGTAGTCCCAAAAATAAATATGCAGGGGGGATCTCCCGGGTGCAGTCCCGTAGTCCCAAAAGTAAATATGCAGGGGGATCTCCCGGGTGCAGTCCCGTAGTCCCAAAAGTAAATATGCAGGGGGGATCTCCCGGAACACCGATCAGTAGTCCCAAAGTAAACATGCAGCGCAACCAACAGAAACAACAGTCACAAAACAACAGAAAGCTCGTACATCACCACAATACATAAAACAACAACAATGACAATAATACAAGGTAAGACAAGTAAATCAACTTAAGGACTGTAAATCGCAAGGAAACGGAAGAACCAGCTCACAAGGAATAACCACAGAAAAGAATGTTGGCATAAAGGGAAACAGTTCAACAACGGGAAAATAGCGACGATCCCATAATATACAAGTCAATAACAAGGAAATCAACACGAGTCAAATAGTCCCAAATAAGGGCAAGTCAACAAGGACATAGGTTATCTAACTTCTTTTAAGATTGGACAATTTCGAGGATATTCGACAATTCAATTAGGGGAAGATGATCTTAGCTTCACTTAATACTAAACAAATTTCAGGAGGGGTAATAATAATTCTCAAATAAGATAAGCGACTATGAAAAGATAGCATGACAATAGGAGAGGCAAAATTCTTCAGTTAAATCAATTAGGAGTCAATTAGGCAATAAGAGTGAATCATGAAGCAATTAATTCCAATTAACCATGTGGAGGTGAAACAAATAAATAGGAAACTCAGTCATGTCAAGAACACATTCCTACACAGTGAATATAAAGACCTAAGAACCCTAAAAGGCCCATTTTTCCACAAATAAGTCCGAACACGCACTCGTCACCTCGCGTACACGAACTACAATCAATTTAGAAGACTCAAATCCTAAGGGGAAGTCCCCCACACAAAGTTAGGCAAGATATTTACCTTAAAGACGACACACCGATACTCTAAAATGCACTTCTCGGGTGAAAGGTCTTCGGGCGGCTCATATCTAACCAAATTAACTTCAAAGCACAAATAGAACACATAAGAAACTATTCCGGATCATAAAGTCTCAATCCTTAATAAAATCCAAAAATCGACCCAAAAGTCGACCCCCGGGCCCGCACCTCGGAATCCAACAAATTTTACAAAAAACCGAATGCCCATTCCTATACGAGTTCAACCATACAAAATTTATCAAATTCCGATACCATTTGGTCCCTCAAATCACAATTTTTCATTTTAGAAATTTTCTTCAAAAACAAACTCCTTCCCCAACCCAAAACACAATGTAAATGATAAAAATGAAGATAAAATCACGGAATATGTTAGATTCTAGATGAAGAACACTTACCCAATCGATTTGCTTGAAAAACCCCAAAAGAAGCTCCCAAATCCGAAGTTTAAAACTAAAAATATGAAGAAAATGGCTAACCCTCGATATAAAAGGATTTTGCCAGGACTTCCGCATCTGTGGTCGAGAAACCGCATCTGCGGGGCCGCATTTGCGAGAAGGAGTCCGCATCTGCGAACTTTGGCTACTTGGACTGGGACCGCATCTGCGGAAATTAACCGCACCAGTGGCACCGCAGGAGCAAAAAGTGGAGCCGCAGAAGCGGGAATTTACCCAGGCGTGCATGACCGCAGAAGCGGCCGGGCTCACGCAGAAGCGGAGCCGCACCTGCGCTCCAAGGTCGCAGGTGCGAAAACACCAGAACCAGACCTGCTTAGAACTATGCAAAACATCCGAACCTCGTCCGAAACACACCCAAGGCCCTCGGGACCCCGCCTAATCACACAAGCAAGTTCTATATCCTAAAACGGACTCGCTCAAGGTCCCAAATCATATCAAGCAACGCCGGAAATACACATCGCGCCAAGAATCAAACTATGGACTTCTAATTCTTCCAATTTTGAAAACTCGAGCCGAAACCGATCAAATCAACTCGGAATGACGCCAAATTTTGCAGACAAGTCCAAAATGACATAGCGGAGCTGCTCCAGCTCTCGGAATCGCATTCCGACCCCGATGTCGCAAAAGTCAACTATGGGTCAAACTTCTCCATTTTCCAAACCTCAACTTTTTCCAACTTTCGTCGAAACGCCTCAAATTACCTACGGACCTCCAAATCTGAATACGGATACGCGCCTAAGTCCAAAATCACCATACGAAGCTGTTGAGATCACCCAAAACCCATTCCGGGGCCGTTTACTCAAAAGTCCAATTCCGGTCAAATTCTCACCGCTCAAGCTTCCAAAACTAGAATCCTTCTTCCAATGCGACTCCGAATCATTCGTTAACTGAATTCAACCATGCACGCAAGTCGATGCACATAATGTGAAGCTGTTCCAGACCTTACGCCGCTGAAAGGAGCTTAAATTCTTAAAATGACCGGCCGGGTCGTTACATCCTCCTCCTCTTAAAACCAACGTTCATCCTCGAATGTGCCAAGATTCACCTCGAAGTCCTCAAATCATTGAATGCACACTTCCAGCATACACCCGCGGGTGATCCCACGTCACCCCAATCCACATAAATGTGACGACACCATCTCAACTGAAATAGCCTTTCTAACAATACCAATAAGCCTTAGAGCCAAAATCCCCATCTCCCCTTCATTTCCAAGAGACCCGATTTTTAAATCCATATCCGGTATCAGTTTCAACTAGCTGCAACCACTTGCCCACCCCCACAGAGTACAACCACACAACATACACACCACACACAGGCCTATAATAACATTCCTGATCACAATACTTGCCTGAAATCAAATCCTGCATCGGCCATAAGCCTCTTATTCGATAGGAAACCGTTTCAAACCTCCACAACACTGACGATGATACAATAACCACGAAAACCACATAACTAACACCTGAATCTCCAAATCACAACTAATACCAACGGGCACACACCCCACAAGCTAAAACTCAAGAAGCATAGAACGAAAATAACTGAATATGGAAAGGGAAACACATAAAGGAACTATCAAACAAGTCCGTCAAGCACAAATTTTTCTATCAAAACTAATTTATAAAACAATCTAACAAGAAAGAATTAAAGAATATAAAAGAATCACAAGGATCTCATACTGATATAACTCCTGCCGCGGTACATCCCGGTCTCAACACATCTAATCACATGAAATAACGAGGGTCCTGCCCTCAACTCTAAATCTCAAGTAGGGTACACATCAAATCAGTTGGAAACTCTCACTAGATCAATTCTGTCAACAAAATTACAACAAGTATTGGCTCCCACACCGGTGGAGCATAAAATCACGGCTCATAGCCAAAAATAATCATAAATCACATCAAGCCTACCGAAAAGGACAACAGGAATTTACCACTAGTCTCATAACTCTCAACAAGGACTAGAAACAGACGATAGGCATGACTATCACTCATAGAACCTCCCAACAGGGTAATCACATAAACAGAGGGCAAATCATGAAACGCACCCATAAGTGGAGCAACAGATAGGGGAACTTACCCCGATAAGCAGAACTGAGATGAAATACGGATGGTGCTCCCCCATAACAAACCGAAAGCATACTGAATGACATCATCTGGTGCAATAGCCTTAAGCCTACCATGTGGAACACATCAACAGGCCGGGCCTCCCCCTCTTGGGCGCCCTCTACTCGCCTGAATACCTCGCTGTGGCACATCGGCCCGAAGTCTAGGACAATCTCTCACCATATGGCTAATATCTCCACACTTGAAGCAACCCCTCTATTGATGTGGCTGTGGGGACTGTGCGGCACGGGTACTCTGAGACCCATGAATACCTGAATCACTGAGTAAAGCTTGAAGCGGAAACTGAACTGGCTGACCCACTAAACCTCTACTATGTCGCAACCTGCCTCCAAAATAAGGACTAGAAGATCTCTCCGGTCTACGAGGCCTCCCTGCCTCCCTGTACTTTCTCTCTCTCCTGATCTTGTCTCCCCTCTCTCTCATGGTCTCGCCTGATCTCTCTCTCGAGCCAGCATGCCCTCCACCCTCCTAGCAATACTCACGGTCTGCTGATACCAAATATCAATCTCCAACTCTCAGCCATGCTAGTCCTGATGCAGGGATGGAGTCCCTCAATAAACCGGCGGACCCTCTCCCGGACAGTAGAAACCAAGGTCGGCGCACGTCTGGCCCATCACTGAATCTGATGGCGTACTCTGATACTGACATAGTGCCCTGGCGCAGCTGCTCAAACTCCACGCGCCTTGCAACCGAAGGGACTGAGGTACGAACTCTCTCAGGAACATTTCTGAAAACGGAACCCATGTAAGTGAAACTGGCTCGGCCGGGCTACCCAACTCATATGCCCGCCACCACTGATAAGCCACTCCCCTAAGCTGGAACGTAGTAAAAGCAACCCCACTCGACTCAACAATACCCATAGTGCAGAGAATGCGATGACACTCCTCCAGAAAACCCTGTGCACTCTCTGAAGCTGAACCACTGAATGTAGGAGGGTCACTCTTTCTTGAACCTTGAAACTCTAACTCATGCTGAAATACCACATTAATAAATGAAATTTAACAGTCTTGAAGCAAAAATCTCTACAAAATTTATAATTCCCAAAACCCGGTAGTACAAGTCATAAGCTCTACAGAGTTTCGCTACAACTTCTAAACACAACCGTATGGAAACAAGTACAACAGTGTGAACATAAAATAGGAAGGTGACTCCGAAGCCTGCGAACGCAGCAGCAAGACTACCTTGAGTCTCCTCGGCAAGAATCCGCACAGCTACTAGCGAACAATACCCGGATCTGCACATAAAAAAAATGTGCAGAAGTGTAGTATGAGCACACCACAGCGGTGCCCAGTAAGTATCAAGACTAACCTCGCTGGAGTAGTGACGAGGGACAGTCAAGACACCTACTGGTCTAATATACAGAACATGATATTTATATAGAGACTACGCAATACGGCTAACAATACAGTAATTAAAATAAGGAAGGAAAACAGCAAGTACTCAGGGAAAGACACTGTAAGGAAAACACGGAAAGGTAAGCGACAATACAACCCAAATCCGAAATCACAAATACGGTAACGACTAGTCATAACTCAACAACTCCGATAGTTTTCACCTTAAGTCTTAACCAGCACGCGTCAATCAAATAGTCAAACCTTTCAAGTAATAAAAGAAAAAAAAATGTTTCGAAATATACCTCATTTAAATAAATGTTCTTTTTAAAAAGATTTCTTTCAAAATAAAGGCTTTTCGAATATAATCTTTTCAGATAGATAACCTTCGCATATAAGTCACCCTGTGACACCTCATCTCATAATCACGCAATACGGGTCTCAATACTTGAACCCTAACACTTGGAATCCTGTGCCCTCATCACACCTCCTGATCATACTGACAACTCACGTGCCCCAAAAGAGTCATTCTTACATGGAAGGCAATTAACGAGGGTGTGCGTCTATACTCAGAAATCTCAAGGGGCCTCCTATCCGATAAGGGTGATTAACCATGTGTATGCTCGTGCAAGTGTCCTAACATAGTTCATACCAACTAGTAAGTACAATGAATAGAACGGACAACACCTATAATGTTTACACAGGGATAAGATCAATGAAACATCAACTCAGAGTGCAATGATTTTTAACAGGGGATCTCCCAGGATATCGTCCCGCAGTCCAAAACGTAAATACTCGGGGATCTCTCAGTATCCCAGAGATCTCTTAGTATCCTCAATATATGTGCTGGGGATCTCTTGGTATCCCAAGGATCTCTTAGTATCCTTAATATGTGCTGGGGATCTCTCGGTATCCCGAGGATCTCTTAGTATCCTCAATATGTGCTGGGGATCTCTCGGTATCCCGAGGATCTCTTAGTATCCTCAATATGTGTGCTGGGGATCTCTCGGTATCCCGCACTACAGTCCAAATGAATATATGTGTACAGGGGAATCACCCGGGTGCAGTCCCATAGTCCCAAACGTAAATACTCGGGGATCTCTCATTATCCCGGGGATCTCTCAGTATCCTCAATATATGTGATGGGGATCTCTTGGTATCCCAGGGATCTCTTAGTATCCTCAATATGTGCTGGGGATCTCTCGGTATCCCGAGGATCTCTTAGTATCCTCAATATGTGCTGGGGATCTCTCGGTATCCCGAGGATCTCTTAGTATCCTCAATATGTGCTGGGGATCTCTCGGTATCCCGAGGATCTCTTAGTATCCTCAATATGTATGCTGGGGATCTCTCGGTATCCGCAATACAGTCCAAATCAATATATGTGTACAGGGGAATCTCCCAGGTGCTGTCCCGTAGTCCCAAAAGTAAATATGCAGGGGGGATCTGCCGGGTGCAGTCCCGTAGTCCCAAAAGTAAATATGGAGGGGGATCTCCCGGGTACAGTCCCGTAGTCCCAAAAGTAAATATGTAGGGGGGATCTCCCGGAACACCAATCCGTAGTCCCAAAGTAAACATGCAGCGCAATCAACAGAAACAACAGTCACAACACAACAGAAAGCTCGTACATGACCATAATACATAAAACAACAACAATGACAATAATACAAGGTAAGACAAGTAAATCAACTTAAGGACTGTAATTCGCAAGGAAACGGCAGGACCAGCTCACAAGGAATAACCATAGAGTAGAATGTTGGCATAAAGGGAAACAGTTCAACAACAGGAAAACTAATATATAGCGACGATCCCACAATATTCAAGTCAATAACATGGAAATCAACACGAGTCAAATAGTCCCAAATAAGGGCAAGTGATCACGCCCAACTCTAGTCTTAAAAAGGATAAACGGTCGCTGTAAATATAATCCGGTCTAAAAGTCCGGAGTCGAATCCCACAGAGAACTAAGGCTTAACTGTATATGTTTAATATCACTAAGAAGACAATATTGAATAATTTTCTAAATTACAAAGATTGAGATTTATATTTCTAACTAATTAACTAGCAAATACTACAAAGCGGTAAAATTATCAACTAACGAGACAAAGGGTTGGAGACTAAATTAAGGAGGTCTAGAGTTATGATTTCCCCAATTGTCGGAATCCTTCTAGCTATGTTCCCTACAATTTTGCCAAAGTATTCTCTACTGATCGTGAGCACTTTAGATGCCGTAATTCTCTCTTGAGCAACTACAACAATTTACTAGACATATTCTTTTGAATTACACTAGTTGGCTTTATCTAACCGCTCATTATGACCACGTCAAGGCTTTGTTATTTCTAAACCTACCTTTAAACCCGTTGTATTGATTTCTCACATACGTTAGGAGTGACATTGTTCAACAACCACCTAAATATGTATCCTTTCTCAAGCAACACATATTAAATAGGCACAGTCAATCGATGGTCATTCAATCAACAATAATAAACACGTAGTTGAACAAGTAGAGAAATCCAACGGCTCAATTATATAAAAACATAACAAGAATTTATCCTACAAAAGGTTCTATCAAAACCCTAGATAACAAATTAGTTATTCATAATAGTATGTAAAACTACAATACTAAAAGTCATAACCAACAACGAAAAATAGGAAGAGGAAGGAAAAACTCGTTGAAGAATTCCCCGCCTTGCTCCTATTGTGTCTCTGCCTCCTTAGGTCGAATCTGTGTCAAAAATTGGTCTCCTCTGTCAAAAAAACCGTTTTTCCATGTATATATACCAAGTAGGGTCGGGCCCAAATAATTATACCTTCTCCTACCCGAAAAAGGATAACTTTTCACGTCTGGACGGCCACGGCCGCGGTCAACCGCGGTACGGATGCGGTATTTGGCAAGTGTACTGCCTCAGCCCGCCTCAGGTCCGCGGTCGCGGTTTCGACCGCATTTTCCACCCTGTTCCGTTTGGAATTTGGAAAAATATAAAACATGTAAGTTGTAGCCCATTGAGTTAGCTTTCCAACTATATATTGTGGAGCCCAAATGGAGTTCTGAACAAAAAGTTATGTACATTTTACTAGACAGTGCACAATATGCCTACTCGATTCTTTGTTTTGTTGCTCTATCATCTGTTGATCCCCGAATACGATCCCGGCTTAATTCCTTGGGCTTTTACTCAGACATCAAAGCTCCAAATCACTTGAATTCATTCCATAACATCTACATAGCTCGGAATCACTCCTACAAGGCATAAAACACACAATTAGTGCAAGACACTAGCGATTAAAGCTCAAACTCAATTAAAGTGCAGTAAATTTGAGTGTAATAAGCGACTAAAATACGTAATTATAGCCTATCATCAACACCCCACACTTACACCATTGCTCGTCCTCGAGCAATCAAACTACACTTTTTTTTATAGACATGACCTTTTTAAACAATTCTCCTAACTCATCACACCAAGAGTATTTAAAATAGACTAAGCACAAAAGCGTAACATCTTCACCTCAAGATTTGACTCACAAGTACCTCGCATTATTCACAACTTACCTACTTACTCTAATATAGAGGTCACTGACATTACCTTTCCTTCATGAATCAAGTGCCCTCGCACAACAAAAGAGAGTAGTTCCACACAATAAAATTTAGAACACTTAGGAACTCAAGATAGAAAGAATTCACTCACTCTCAAAAATAACATTCATATGCCACAAAAGATGCACCATAAGCTTGCCCGTAGTGTACTACTCCACTAATCAAGCTCATTCAATCTAGGATCAATTAGGACTTTATTTGGTTGTAATGTAGGCTACGGGACGGGTATGATACATTTAGATATAAGAGTGAGTATACCTCCCTAAGCACTTTAATACATATACTTTAACATTCAAACCCCATACTTATGTCAAACCAAACTCCACCTTCACATCAATGTATATTACCCATTCTTCTTTAAGCACACTTACATCAAAAGCCACCACTTATCAAGGAATATTTTTTTTCACAACAACCGAACTATTTTTTTTCTTTTTTTCTTTTTTTTAATTCAAGTGGCTCTTACTTTTTTCAAAACAGTGCACCTTTCTCCTTATTCCATTAGTTCCACTCAAAAGCCAAACCAACTACCCCACACTTTAATTTTTATATAGTTCATAATAATTCAAGTGCTCATGAGAGGTTAAAAGGTTCAAATAGATGATTAATTCAAACAAATGGGTAAGGCTTGTAATGTGGTTGCCAAAGAAACAAGATTACAGGCTCAAAGGGTTTAACTACGATACATAATAATTAGGTGGGTAAAATATACATATCTGGCTCAACAAAGAAACGCCTATATCATTTCCAAGACTGAACAAAACTACTATTTTGCTTTGCAAACACACAGGGCAAGTTCTAGGCATCAAATGCAATGAACAGAATATAACAAATCCTTACACACACATGGCACATAACTCACTCAGGATTGGTTTCATCAAGACACTCTAGTCAAAGCAGTTAAGCAAATTTAAGATCATAAAATTTAAGGTACTTATACAAGAGTCAAAAACTGAGCCTAAGCGTCACAACCAAAGTACTCACTATTCTCAAGGCATAACAAAGTCAAGAGATATTGCTTCAATTCAAAACCCAACACAATGGCTCCTACTCTAGAAAAAAAAAACTAACTACACCCGGTTCAAACAAAACCCTTGGAAAAGAACCGCGGCACAAAGAAAAACCAAGGGGGGATTATTACACTACCTACAAAGAAAATTTTTTTATTTTATTTTTTCTTTAGACTTAAATCCCTCAAGAAAATTGCCTAATAGATCCATCGTCGGGAAAAGTCCAATCTTTTCTATTTTAAAAAAAAAGTATTCAATTAAACTAACACAACTAAAATAGCATAGAAAGTCACCCAGACAATCTCCTCACCCCACACTTAAAATTGTGCATTGTACCCAATGTACACCATAACTAATAAAAGGGTAAAGAGACTCCCTGGTAGGCCAAAGGCCGAAGCACTAACAGCTCATGGGGTACTCATACTTCTCCCAAGCTTGATCCTTCATGCGGGTACCTCACACTTAGTTCCAACCATTTGGTTTGCTGTTGCATCCTTCCAATACTTTTGCTTTCCATGCTCCTAGAAAATAAAAAATTGACACTATAAAAATAATACAATTAAAATAAATAAATAAACAAAAGAAAGCAATAAAGCTGGGCTGCCTCCCAACAAGCGCTTGATTTAACGTCGCGGCACGACGCGAATCACTTTTTGCCTCCACCTCGAGCTTATGAATTGAACTCCAAGTTTTGATTCAAGCTTATGATTATGGTCATGGGGCAGTGGAACGAATCTAACCGGCCCAAGGAAATAATGTAGTATTCTGCACTCCTTGGCCTTTGTATGAGGTATGTAATCCTGACTTTCTGGAAAGAAGAGTTCCAGAATATATGCACATTGTTCCTCATTCCTTGACTCTTCAATAGGTTCGGATGACTCTATTTCCATATCATCATCCAATCATAATGTGGAAAAATGCTTGGAGTGTGGACCAATGCGCTCAAACACATGAACTTCAGGACTTTCAACATCCTCAACATCAATGATACTAGAGTCAACAAAATTTATATCCTCAAAGTCCTTGGCTGGCTCTAGTCTCACTTCTTCAACATTGACATCCTCAAATTGTGGTTGGTTAGGTTGTTGATGTTCTACTCTGACCTCCCCAATTAACACCTCGAATTCATGCTCTTCTTGGCTATTATCCTCAATATTGGCTTGTTGAGCATTAAAAGCTCCAGCCACTTGACTCAATTGAGCCTCCAACTTGCGAATAGTTGCCTCTTGCCTTTCTATCTGCAATTGTTTTTCGTTATTTTGTTTCAGAAGGCACTTTAACATATCATTGATCTCCTTCAGGTCTGCATCCCCAGGTTCTTTGTTCCTGTTAACTTCACAAGAAAAGGTAGAACCATCATAGTAAGGGGTTGGGGGAAGATAAGAAATATAAGCACAACCATAAAAGTGACCATTTTTACCACCACACACATCACACACATTCCACAAATAAGATTGAGTTGGTGCACATAACTCGCTCTCAGGAACGTTTTGAAAATTTTGCCACGGGTGGTTTCCTTCACAATATGTATGGAGATCAATAGTAGAATTATCTACACCTAAATTCCCATAATTCCAAGATGTCATGTTTCTCAAATCATCAGTTATAATAAAATAAAAATAAAAATACAAAACAAAACAAAATAAAAGTTCAAACTCGAAACCTAGCAATATATACAGCTACAACTACACCGTTAGTTCCCCGTCAACGGCGCCAAAATTTGATCACGCCCAACTCTAGTCCTAAAAAGGATAAGCGATCGCTACAAATATAATCCGGTCTAAAAGTCCGGAGTCGAATCTCACAGAGAACTAAGGCTTAGCTGTATCTGTTTAATATCACTAAGAAGACAAGATTGAAAAAATTTCTAAATTATAAAGATTGAGATTTATATTTCTAACTAATTAAATAGCAAATACTACAAAGCGGTAAAATTATCAACTAACGAGACAAAGGGTTGGAGACTAAATTAAGGAGGTCTAGAGTTATGATTTCCCCAATTGTTGGAATCCTTCTAGCTATGTTCCCTACAATTTTGCCAATGTATTCTCTACTGATTTTGAGCACTTTAGATGCCGTAATTCTCTCTCGAGCAACTACAACAATTTACTAGACATATTCTTTCGAACTACACTAGTTGGCTTTATCTAACCGCTCATTATGACCACGTCAAGGCTTTGTTATTTCTAAACCTACCTTTAAACCCGCTGCATTAATTTTTCACATACGTTGGGAGTGACGTTGTTCAACAACCACCTAAATATGTATCCTTTCTCAAGCAACACATAATAAATAGGCACAGTCAATCAATGGCCGTTCAATCAACAACAATAAACACGTAGTTGAACAAATAGAGAAATCCAACGGCTCAATTATATAAAAACATAACAAGAATTTATCCTACAAAAGGTTCTATCAAAACCCTAGATAACAAATTACTTATTCATAATAGTATGTAAAACTACAATATTAAAAGTCATAACCAACAATGAAAAATAGGAAGAGGAAGGAAAAACTCGTTGAAGAATTCCCCGCCTTGCTCATATTGTGTCTCTGCCTCCTTAGGTCGAATCTGTGTCAAAAAATTGGTCTCCTCTGTCAAAAATACCGTTTTTCCATGTATATATACCAAGTAGGGTCGGGCCCAAACAATTATACCTTCTACTACGCGAAAAAGGACATTTTTCCATGTTTGGACGGCCGCGGCCACGGTCAACCGCGGTACGGACGCGGTATTTGGCAAGTGTACTGCCTCAGCCCGCCTCAGGTCCACGGTCGCGGTTTCGACCGAATTCTTCACCCTGTTCCATTTGGAATTTGGCAAAACGTAAAACATGAAAGTTGTAGCCCTTTGAGTTAGCTTTCCAACTACATATTGTGTAGCCCAAATGGAGTTCTGAACAAGAAGTTATGTGCATTTTACTAGACAGTGCGCAATATACCTACTCGATTCTTCGTTTTGTTGCTCTATCATCTGTTGATCCCCGAATACAATCCCGGCTTAATTCCTTGGGATTTTACTCAGACTTCAAAGCTCCAAATCACTTGAATTCATTCCATAACATCTACATAGCTCGAAATCACTCCTACAAGGCATAAAACACACAATTAGTGCAAGACACTAGCGATTAAAGCTCAAACTCAATTAAAGTGCAGTAAATTTGAGTCTAATAAGCGACTAAAATACGTAATTATAGCCTATCATCAGCAAGCCAACAAGGACATAGGTTATCTAACTTCTATTAAGATTGGACAATTTCGAGGATATTCGACAATTCAATTAGGGGAAGATGATCTTAGCTTCACTTAATACTAAACAAATTTCAGGAGGGGTAATAATAATTCTCAAATAAGATAAGCAACTATGAAAAGATAGCGTGACAATAGGAGAGGCGAAATTCTTCAGTTAAATCAATTAGGATTGAATTAGGCAATAAGAGTGAATCATGAAGCAATTAATTCCAATTAAGCATGTGGAGGTGAAACAAATAAATAGGAAACTCAATCATGTCAAGAACACATTCCTACACAGTGAATATAAAGACCTAAGAACCCTAAAAGGCCAATTTTTCCACAAATAAGTCCGAGCACGCACTCGTCACCTCGCGTACACGAACTACAATAAACATAGAAGACTCAAATCCTAAGGGGAAGTCCCCCACACAAGGTTAGGCAAGATACTTACCTTAAAGATGACACACCGATATTCTAAAATGCACTTCTCGGGTGAAAGGTCTCCGGGCGGCTCAAATCTAACCAAATTAACTTCAAAGTACAAATAGAACACATAAGAAACTATTCCGGACCATAAAGTCTCAATCTTTAATAAAATCCAAAATCGGTCCAAAAGTCAACCCCCGGGCCCGCACCTCAGAACCCAACAAATTCTACAAAAAACAAATGTCCATTCTGATACGAGTTCAACCGTACAAAATTTATCAAATTCCGATACCATTTGGTCCCTCAAATTATAATTTTTCATTTTAGAAATTTTCTTCAAAAACCAACTCCTTCCCCAACCCAAAACACAATTTAAATGATAAAAATGAAGATAAAATCATGGAATATGTTAGATTCTAGGTGAAGAACACTTACCCAATCGATTTGCTTGAAAAACCCCAAAAGAAGCTCCCAAATCCGAAGTTTAAAACTCAAAATATGAAGAAAATGGCTAACCCTCGATATAAAAGGATTCTGCCAGGACTTCCGCATCTGCGGTCGAGAAATCGCATCTGCAGGGCCGCATTTGCGAGAAGGAGTCTGCATCTGCGAACTTTGGCTACTTGGCCTGGGACCGCATCTGCGGAAATTAACCGCACCAGCGGCACCGCAGGAGCGAAAAGTGGAGCCACAGAAGCGAGAATTTACCCAGGCGTGCATGACCGCAGAAGCGGCCGAGCTCACGCAGAAGCGGAGCCGCACCTGCGCTCCAAGGTCGCAGGTGCAAAAACACTAGAATCAGACCTGCTTAGAACTATGCAAAACATCCGAACCTCGTCCGAAACACACCTGAGGACCCCGGGACCCGGCCTAATCACTCAAGAAAGTTCTATAACCTAACACAGACTCGCTCAAGGTCCCAAATCATATCAAACAACGCCGTAAATACACATCGCGCCAAGAACCAAACTATGAACTTCCAATTCTTCCAATTTTAAAAACTCGAGCCGAAACGATCAAATCAACTCGGAATGACGCCAAATTTTGCAGACAAGTCCAAAATGACATAACGGAGCTGCTCCAGCTCTCGGAATCACATTCCGACCCCAATATCGCAAAAGTCAACTATAGGTCAAACTTCTCCATTTTCCAAACCTCAACTTTTTCCAACTTTCGACGAAACGCCTCAAATTACCCTACGGACCTCCAAATCTGAATCCGGATGCGCGCCTAATTCCAAAATCACCATACGAAGCTGTTGAGATCACCCAAAACCCATTCTGGGGCCGTTTACTCAAAAGTCCAATTCCAGTCAAATTCTAACCGCTCAAGTCGATACAACCATGCACACAAGTCGATACACATAATGTGAAGTTGTTCCAGACCTTATGCCGCTGAACGGAGCTTAAATTCTCAAAACGACCGGCCGGGTCGTTACAGAATGGAAATTTATGCAAAATCTTATTATGTGAAAGTATGGCGCGGAAACTATCCACTACTTGCAGCAGCTCAACCACTGGCTGATCCTGAATATATAGATGAATACACATAGAAACAAATGGCGGTCGTTCAGGTTAATGCTAAGGCACAAAACCTGTTGTATGACGCTATAAGTGGAGAAGAGTATGAGAAGATTTCAAGCTGCGATACGGCTAAAAAAATGTAGGACAAACTGGAAGTCACCTATGAGGAACCAGCAAAGTGAAAGAAACTCGGATAAACATGTTGGTTCATGATTATGAACTTTTCCAGATGAAAGAAAGAGAATCCATTGAGGAAATTTTTCCAAGATTCAGCAAAATCATTAGCGATCTGAAAGCCTTTGGTAAACCCTACTCAAGTGGTGATCAAGTTCGAAAAATTTTAAGGAGTTTACCTACCACTTGGCAGACAAAAGTAGTTGCACTCGAATCTCAAGATCTAAGCAAACTTTCATATGATGAACTACGAGGAGATCTTATAGCATTCGAGAAAACCCATCTCAAGAAAAGAAGTCAGGAAGAAAAGAAGAAAACAGTTGCCTTCAAAACTACAACTGAAGGACCTGAGAATGATATTGATGACGATCTAGAAGCTCTTGAAGAAGAAATTGCCATGGTATCAAAAAACATGGATGGATTAATGAGAAGGTATAGAAACACAAGAAGGGGAAGGATGCCATCTAGGCGAACCAGACAATACAATGAACAAGACAAGAATGACAGAAAGTGTTATGAGTGTGGAAGGTATGTGTATGTTCAAGCTGAATGCCCAGAAAGAAAAGTCTCCAAAGGGTTCAGCAAAAACAAATACTTCAGAAGTTGGAGTGATGAAGATAGTCCAGAACATAAAGAAATAACAAATCTGTGCTTCATGACCATCCTCGAAAATGACATGAACAAATACTCTGGTTGGTGGACTAATGAAGATACATCAGACGATGAATGCAAGGAAGATACTGAAAATTGTTTCACGGCACGAGGTGAAACAAGCGAAAAAGGACTGGTTAGAACTGAGTCCACAAGTACTAACACAAGTGGTAGATCGAAAACTGAATCAACCCCTGTGTATCATTAATTTAACAAAATTGGACACAAATATTCTTTTTTGTCGATTTCGTAAATATAATATTTCACGATGGATTTGGAAACCCAAAAACAATCCTGAATCTAGTAGAACTAACAAACAAGGACCCAAGCAAGCTTGGGTACATAAAAGAAGGTGACAATTCTATTTTTCAAGAATACCAAAGAAAGAGCTACAAAGAAAAATGGTATTTAGACAGTGCATGTTCCAGTCACATGACGGGTGACAAAAATCTGTTCAAAGAAGTCACAAAAGCAAATGGTGGAAATGTCAAATTTGGTGATGATTAAAGGAAAGATAGTTGGTACCGGTACAGTTCCATTCGGCAATAATTGTAATATTACAGAGGTATATCTTATAGATGGACTTAACTATAATCTTTTGAGCATAAGTCAGCTATGTGATTTGGGATATGAAGTAAAGTTAAAGAAAACAGGATGCGCCATTGAAGATGAAACAGGTGATGAAGATACCAGCCAAGAAGTATCACAGACAAATAAGCCACAAAAGTCGACTGATACCCCAGTCATAGTCACGGAGTCGACTAGTGAACCAGTGAGCAATCCTGCTGAATCACAAAAGGAGTCGACTACTTTTGTAGTTGGAACCCGACCAAATGAATGGAGAAGAGAACCTAAATATCCTTAAAAGTTCATCATAGGGGATCCAAAAGAAGGAATGAAAACTAGAGGGTCTCTAGAAAAGAAAGCAAATATTGCACTCATATCTCCAGTAGAACAAAAGAAAGTTGATGAGGCCCTAAAGGACTACAGTTGGATACAAGCTATGCAGGATGAACTGGATCAATTCGATAAAAACCAAGTTTGGGAATTAGTCCTAAGCTAGCAAATGCTACTGTAGTCGGAACAAAATGGGTATTCCAAAATAAACTAAATGAATAAGGAAAGGTAGTGAGAAACAAAGCCAGACTAGTAGCTCAAGGCTACTCAAATCAGGAAAGAGTCGACTATGATGAAACTTTTGCACCGGTAGCACGGTTAGAATCAATTTGTATATTGCTTGCCTATATATCTTTTAAAGTTTTAAACTATTTCAAATGGATGTCAAAAGTGCTTTTCTAAACGGTTTCATTGATGAGGAGGTATATGTAAAACAACCTCCTGGATTTGAAAGCTCATAATTTCCTTATCATGGGTATAAGCTAGCTAAAGCTCTCTATGGACTCAAACAAGCCCCTCGAGCTTAGTATGAATAATTGAGTTCCTTTTTAACTAATCATGGGTTAATCAGAGGTAAGCTGGATACTACTTTATTTATCAAGAGATCTAGTGAAGGTAATCTCATTATTCAAATATACGTAGATGATATCATCTTTGGTAGTACTGATCTTCTTTGTGCAAGTATTTCTCAAATCTCATGAAAAGTGAGTTCTTTGTAAGTATGATGGAGAGCTGACATTTTTTATTGGACTAAAAATCCATCAATCAGAAAGTGGAATATTTTTTTGTCAAACCAAGTATACGAAGGAGTTGATTCAAAAATTTGGAATAAGCAATGCCAAATCAATTGAAACTCCTACGAGTCCCTCTACAAATTTAGACAGGAATGAACAGGGAAAATCAATAGAAGAAACCAAGTATTGCGGAATGATTGGATCTCTATTATATCTACCGGCTAGTCGACCAGATATTATGTTTAGTGTTTGTAAATGTGCAGGTTTCAGTCAGCTCCTAAGGAGTCTCACTTAACTGCAGTAAAGTGAATTATTCGCTATCTCGTTGGAACCACCTCTTACGAACTTTGATATCCTCGCTCAAACAATTTTAAACTTGAGGGATTTTCAAATGCTGATCTTCCAGGTGACACAAAAGACAAAAGAAGCACAAGTAGGACTTGTCAATTACTAGAAAAAGAACTAATATCGTAGAACAGTAAGAAACAGGGATCAGTAGCTCTTTCCTTAACTGAAGCAGAGTGCATTGCAATTGGACAATGCCGTGCTCAATTACTATGGATGTCTCATCAATTGGGTGACAGTGAATTATGTTTTAAATCCGTTCAAATATTCTATGATCATTCTAGTGCTATTTGTCTATCAAAGAATCCTGTGCATCATTCTAGAGATGAGCATATAGATATTAAGCACCATTTTATTAGAGATCATGTTCTCAAAGGCAACATAGAATTACTGTTTGCACCACTGATCAATTAGCAGACATATTTACAAAATCTTTGCCAGAAGACAGATTTTGTGCATTACGAGACTCTTTTGGCATTATTTTCATAAACCCATACTTTTAGGGCCTTTGTGATATATTTAATTATTACCATATGTTAGTCTGAATATTTCCTTAAATGTGTAAGGTGCATTAATTGTGTGTCTGTTACTTTCCCTTTTTCACACCTTTTCAGAGATCGGTTAATTATAGTGTCGAATCTCTAACGCCTTTTTGTCTGTACTCAACCGCCGTTAATCATTCTTTAAGTTTCTCATATTTTTTGTATCTCCACTCCCTTGTTCCAAACCCTACTATGGCGAAACACTCCAAAAACCCCTCTGCTCCAACCCAAAAAGCACTCGCTCTAGGGCAAAACCCTCCTCTCAACCTCCTCAACCAGTCAATCTAGGATCAGACCACTCTGAGGATTTTGCCTCCTCTCAAGATCTCTCAGATGATGCTCGCAATCTCAACGAAAAAGCTCTAGGAAAACGAACCATGGTAGACCCACCGCGAAACCTTCACTCCCAAAAAGCCCAAAACTGATAGTTCTCTTAAGTCTGGCCTAAATTTTTGGGACACTCCCAACAGGGATTCTTTCATTGCCTTCAAAGACAAGCCTGTCGCTCATGGAAGAGTTGTTGATTTAAATGTCATGGACAGTCTCAATTGCAGAGTGAAGGAACTCTTTGACTTCCAAGGTTGGAAATTTTTTCTCTCCTTGCCTCCTCCAAAGGTATATGAACCCCTTGTTAAAAAAATTTATGCTAATCTTCGCTCTAGAAAACCTGATAAGTTAGAAACTTTGGTTCTTGGCAAACGCATTGTTCTGAACTGTGCTCTGTTTGATATTATTTTTCAATGTAATTGTTCTGGTTTTTCTATGCTCTTTAAGACCTGGCCTGAGGATTTTGAAATCTATTTTGATCAAGCTAAAAGGTGTATATCTGAATCACCCTCCGACTCCCTTCCTAGTCAACTAGGACCTAGTGATATCTGTTTTGAAACTCGTGTCTTAGCACATATCGTAGCAACCACTCTTCTTCCAAGAACAAGATCCTTCTCTACTTTCTCCCAGCGTGATACCTTCCTAGTTTACTGTCTTTTGATTAAGAACAAGGTCAATTTGTATTCTTGGGTCATCAATTTCATGATAGAAAGTGCCGATGATCCCACAAGTCATCCTTATGGTATGGTTATCACCCATCTGCTAGAAGCCAACAACATATCCCTTGTTGACCATCCCAACATCATTGTCACCAAGTCTTACAATTCTAGGGGATTTTCTAGCATGGGTTATATTTCTGTAAAGGGAGCCTATGTCAAGAAACAAGAAGGTGAAACCAATAATGGCCCCTCCGACTACAAGGTGAAAGCGCCTGTGTCTCACCCCAGTACAAGTGATTCTGACCTCTTTGAAAAGCTTGTCTCCATCAATGAAACATTGTCTGTCATCAAGGTCTCCTTAACCTCTATGCAAAACAAGATTGAAGATATCCATGGAATGGCAAAGGAGACAGGGTCCGACGTGTCCACGATTCGAGTGCAAATTCTCAAGACTGCAGAAAAAGCAGTAAGGGCCTTCAAAGAGTTGCACGACATAATTGATGGGGTTTCTGTCACAGTGAATGCAGCTTTGATCGCCTCTAGGAGGCATTTAGCAACACCTTTACCTACTTTCTGCGTCGCTGATGTTTGGTTGTTTAAGACAATTTTTTTTGCTTTGTTTTGCGATTGATGATTCAGTAATGGGTCGTACTAGTAGGACAAATACTTCTTAATTTCCTGCCTACTTTTATTTTTGTTGATGACAAAAGGGGAAAAATAGTAAGTAAGCTTAAGGTCTGCGTTTCTATGTGTTCCCTGGTTCTAGTATTTGTGTTCTGTGCTCTGCTTTCCTACAGATGTTCATCTTGTAGGTACATCATACGGTATACAACTGAGGGGGAGTCTACTACAACTGAGGCACAATAGAATGTCCAACTGAGGAGGAGTTGACGAGACATATCTACCAAGAAACGCAAGATGAGGTGGAGTTGACTACAACACACTCAAGGGAGTTGATCAATAGGGAAGTATTTTCATTGTTATTTTGTCATCATCAAAAAGGAGGAGATTGTTAGATCTAAGTCGATTTCAATGATGCAAAATAACCAATTACTCTTTATGTGCAAGAACAAGTTTTGAGAAATAGAATGGATGCATATAGAGGCAAATATGAATCAAACTAAAAAAGGAAAGAGAAGAGGAAAAATCAATCAAGGGAGCTGGCAAAATCAATCAAAAAGGATATTATAGGAAGGATCTCAGTCAAATGAGATCAATGGCACGAAATCATCCGCTAAAGATTATCCCACATAAAGACGTCAATAAAAGCATCAATCAAGGGATTTGGCAACGGGAATATTCTCTCATTTAAGGAAGAAATAATTCAAGCCCCAGAGTCAAGGCATGTCAACAGAAGAATCAATCTTGGAAAGAATCAATTTTCGATTTCTTCTGAATACAACTCCCCTGGATTTACAATCTCTCAAAAATGTACAGAACTTGAAGGCCCCGAGAAGTATAAATACATACTGCACCAGCCTTGGAAAGATATACTTTGATCAAACCAACTTCAATCTCTTTGTTCTACTTCAAAAAAAATACTGTAGCCTGCTTTAGATTTCTTGTGTAACAAAGAAGAGAAGAGAGAGAGAGAGAGAAAAGAACATTGGTGAGACATTGTATCAATCATAGAGAGAAGAACAAAGTGACAAAAGCTGTTGGTGTATAACAACACCAACTCATCTGTACTAAGCTACTTCATACTTGAAAGAGATCACCCTTGCAACCAAAAGGGTCCGCACCAGTATAAAAACATATTGTGTCATTTACTTTCTACGATTTATCTTTTACTGTTTGTTCCTGAAAAGTACACTCGACTTGAACGTAAATTAGTCGACTACCTCAAAAAAGAAAAATAATTCAATTCACCCCCTCTTACACTTTCAGAGTGCATATTTTTTTATCAGAAATTCCTACATACTTTGGATCAAATTTGTCACGCCCCGACCTCGGAGAGCGAGACCGGCGCTCAAATAGGATAACCCGGTCAAGCAAGCCTACTAGATACTTTCTACCCAACCTAGCCCATGAATAGAGTAGAGATGCACTCCATTAATTAAACATTAAAAGGATTTCATAAACAACACCCATTTCATTACCATTAGCATCTTCATTTATAATTTCCAAAATATTACAAGTTTATAGATATAATGAGAAACATGTTTGCCAAATACCAACACTTCTAGTTCAATTCACAACATCAAACACCACCCACAACCTGTCTGCGGAGCCTCTAAGTACAACAAAAGAGTAGTATGGAAGTGCCAGCAACAAGGCCCCGGCTAAACCTCAAAACACAAAGTACAACATCAAGTGACATCAGGCCCGGAATAGAGTAGGGCTCACCAAAACCTACTAAATAGGGAGTAACTGCTAACGAGGACCAAAGCTACCAGCTGATGAACCACCTGCATCCATTTAAGATGCAACGCCCCCTGGAAAAAGGACATTAGTACATATGGAATTGTACTAGTATGTAAAGCTAAAAGTCTTCACAATAGAATGCCAATATAAGAAAGGAAACCTATGGAAACAACAAGCAACGATTAATGATATCCAAATTCCAAGTTAAAACATAACAATTTTCGAAAGACGAAGATAATACTGTGAAGATGATAGTCAAAATATGAGGATAATATCATTTTTGGTTAGGAGATCTTTGGCACCGATATACCACTGTGAATTTAGCACGGAGTTCGATCACGACCTGATCGGCTAGGCCGTCTCATCTGAAGACATCCAATATACACAAAGCGGCCCTGCCGCCTCACCTCAATGTGTGCGGGTGGAGGTGTAATCAAAATCATAATCTCTACACAAAGCGGCCCTGCCCCCTCACCTTAACGTGTGCGGGTGGAGGTGTAATCACAATACCACAATCTCTACACAAAGCGTCCCTACCGCCTCACCCTAATGTATGCGGGTGGAGGTGTAATCACAAACACAATATCAATAATTATAACCACCATATATGCGACATGGCCTCCGATCATGACCCGATCGGCTAGGCCATCTCACCACAATGCCGTGTGGATCGACATTATCCTTTTGCTAACAATCATCTCATCCCAACTTAGGGGAATATTCTCATCACATCAATCTCATCCCAAATAAGGGGAATAATCACAATGCGCTCCTACACCAGCACGCGAAGTTTCGGGGTTAGGTTATTTCAACCTACCCTTCCTCGGTGACTAACGATACTCCCAAAAATATTTTTGATTTTTCATACAAAGGAAACAGAAATACAAATTCATACACCTCATAACATTTCACACCATTTATAGCCTCATTGGTACTTTCAACCACTTGCAACATCATTATTTCATTGCCTCTCTTGGCCACACATATGATTCTTCTTTCATGGCACAATGGTTGTATTTCATATTTCACACTTTTATTTCTTTACTTTCAAGGATCATCATCATAAATATCAACATATAGAATATTCCAGAAATCACAACTTTAAGTTCATTAGTAATGAAGACTTTAAACACAATAGAATTCTTTCCAAGAAATAGAGTAAAATGATTGGCAATCGAAGCGCAAGTTAAAATCATAAACAAGTAACACATCATATATTCTTGAAATACTTTTCCCCGAAAGGGCAATACACAATTTCAACTCATGAATATGTAAGAACTCAAAATACATTGGAAATACTTACAAAGCATAACATTAGTTAAAACAACCACATTTGGGCATGACTTGAGTACATAAGCTTTTAGGCAAATCTATTTTTGAAGTAATTTTGGAACAGTTAAATCAAGGCTCATTTCATAACCTTTCTCACATCATTTCATTTCATTGGCACCACTAGCCACAAGTATAACTTTTATTCTTGATACGGTGGCCACGCTTTATATCTCCAACTCACTTCTTTCACTTTTGGGTATCTTTATAAATTATCAACAATATGAGTACTCGAAATCAAGGCCTTAAGTATATATATGAGCAATAGGAGCTTTAGACGCATGGAGTATTCTTTCCAAGTTAAGCATAATGGACTTTCATTTGAAACACGACTCAAAGCCATAATATTTTAATACACATATTATTCTTGAACACATTCCCGAAGGATAGCATAATGTGATAGGAACATTTGGAACACGTTTTGAATACATAATTCTCGACACTTTGCTTACTCGGAACAATCGAATTTATTGGGAACAACATGGAACATGGGAATAAGGAACTTGAGCCAACCATACTTGAAACTTACGGAAACATCATGGAATAAGAGTAGTTTAGCCAACATACCTTGCTTGAGCTTTTCTTAAATTACTACAATGTTTCGGAAATCCTAGCAATCCCAATCTATTTTGAGACATAACAAAATTGAACCATAATTAGGAAGATATTCATGGTTTCAGCTCATTTGAGCATTTATCAAACACTAGGTGTGCAAATTTGACTACAAGGTTCTTTTACAAGATTTCCTTCACTCCGCAATCCATTCAAAACCAAGAATTTACTCATATTAGCTCAATTACCTCCCCACCATCCTCATAGCTACGTGCATGAATAATTAACAACCCTCATACCCAAGAATCACACTCCCAATTACCTATCTTCTGCCCAAACTCGAAATTGAAGGCTAGGGTATGGAATCTAACCTCTTTAGAAGACAACTAGCAAGTTTTCCTTGTTGAATGTCAAGGCTTGAGCAAGATCTTGATGAACAAAGCACTTGGGGCTTCCTTCCCTCTCTCTAGAACACTCCCCTATCTCTAAAATGGCAGTTTTGATAAGCCAAAATAACCCTAAGATCATTTTATAGAAAATAGGGTCGGGTTATAAAATCAAAAAAATGGACCCTCCAAACTCATATCTGCGGTCGCATAATGGATCGCAATATAGATATGCGGTCCGCAAAATAGATCGTACAATTGATGCCCAAAATTGGACTGGTCTGGACCAGTCTACGATAGATCTGCGATCCGCAAACCAGTTCTGCGACCACAGAATGGACCGCAGAATCACCCTCCGAATTCTTCATGCCAATTCTGCAATGAAAGTGCGGTCTGCAAAATCGATATGCGATCGCATAATGGACCGCAAAAACGACCTTCAAAATTCAACAATTTTCTGCTCAACTCTGCGATGGATATGCGGCCCACGGAACTGTTCTGCCGTCGCGAAACTGACCGCAGAATTTCCCTCTTCTGCCAAAAATTTTCATCAACAGTTTAGTGCATTCATACAACCTTTGTACACATTAGTCTACCTTGGAACCACAAAACCTTAAATTTCTTGGCAAAATTTCTCGGGGCCTTACAAAATTTGAGAACAGGTTTTCTGTAGCCAATTCCTGATTTGTTAGTGCTGCAATTTTCATTCAGGCAATTCAAAGCATCTAAGGATCTATTCTATTTGATTAGTCTAGATAGTTCATAATTAGCCTTTTCTAGATTTTTCTTGTAGGACTTTATGCCTACATTAAGCATCACAAAGATTATCTTTAGCCCTTTTTAGTTCCTTTTCAAGCTTATCTTGCAGATCACTCATTTTCCCTTACCATGTGTATCAGGTGAATTCTCATTTTTAGAAGTGAGATCAAGAACCTGATTCTTAAGGTCTTTGACATGTCCTTCAAGATCAGCTTTGTCAGATTCAAGTTCTTTAAAATCAAGTTTGAAACATGAAAGGTTGCTTATTAACTGATCATTTCCAGCACTCATTTTGTCCATTTCACTCATATGGTCACAGTTATGGCCATCAATTGTTTATCAGACATAGCATGAATGTTTTCTTTCAAGTTAGAGATACTTACCCGATTTGTTTCATTTTCAATCTCTGAATCACTCATGGCCATCATTCCTATCACTTCTTCTATTTGGCTTTCTTCAATCTCCATCAGTGCCACTTTAATGTTTTCATCTCCACAATCAGCTTCCAAGGTCCTCCATTGTCACGACCCCAGTTCTCCTCCGTAGGATGTCGTGATGGCACCTAGTCTCTAACACTAAGTAAGCCTAACAACATGCGAAAACATCTAAAATAGCAAAAAAAGAAAATTAAATGCTCAACATATATATAGAATAAACTTCGCTGCTCAACATATATAGTTTCCCCCAAAAACTGGTGATATCGAGTCACAAGATCTACAACGGTATCATAGTCAACCCTATACAACTGTAATAGTAGAAGAAGGAAAATATAAAAGTAGATAGAGGGTGTCTCCGAGGCCTACAAACGCTGGCAGGTGTACCTTGAAGTCCCCACACACGAACCCAACTCATCGATACCTGGACTAGTAGGAGGTACCTGGATCTACACAAAAAGATGTGTAGAAGCGTAGCATGAGTACACCACAACAGTATCCAGCAAGTGCCAAGCCTAACCTCGGTAGAGTAGTGACGAGATCAGGTCAAGGCCCTACTGGAATAAATAAAAGACTGAACAAGTGTAAGGCAGTGTAACAATGATAGTAATGAAATTGAAAAAACAGATATGTAGGTTAGCTACACGGAACTAATGAAGTCAGTGCAACACGGAGAAAACAATTAATAATATGCTAAGGTAACAATAAGCAAAAACAAGTGCAGAACTGGAGAAATGCAAACAAGAGTCACTACCGAGGTACCGGCTCGTAGTCTCAAATCACAAGAATAAATCACAATCTTTCCTTATATCACCGCGGGAGCCTTTAAATTTAGTTTTGAAAATCATTTTTCCGAAATAGCATCCCGCGTCACACCGCATGACTTCTAGTAGTTCCCCTACTAGCCACGCGTATCAAGCCTACCTTATCTCACCACATGAATTTCAACCCCAAAACCTTATACTACCGCATGTGTATCAATATCACAATGTATCACAAATCGCACCTCAAGTGCCCAATATCACAACTAGCAAGAGAAACCAAACAATAACAATATTTTCACAGTAAAGAGCCTATGCTCAACCACAATGTACACAAGAGTCTCAACAACAACAACCGGAATGAACAACTCAATAGAATGGTATTTCACAACTTAACACTTTGCCTTAGTGTGAATCACGACCTTTATATCTCAATACCAATTTCAACAAGCAGATATTCTACAATTTAACAATTTCAAGTAAAGGGTTCAACAATTAAATAATGAATACGGAATAAAGAAAACAAGAACTTCAACTAAACATGTAGAGCAATTAGCAAGTAAGAGATAAGACAAGTAGACATGTGAAAATAGATTAGAAATGATGACTATAACATGTTAAGGTAACTCAATTAAGGCATGATAGGAATCTACACAGCTAAAATTGGTAATTTCCACATTTGGCTTGTACACACTCATCACCTTGCATACACGACTTTCACATATCACAATTATCACAACCAACACAAACACAAATCCTAAGGGGCAATTCCCTCACACGAGTTTAGGCAAGTCACTTACCTCAAATCACGCTAACTCAATCTACTAGTAGGCCTTTCCCTCGATTATCCAACTCTGATCGGTTCGAATCTAGCCAAAACATCTTCATACTATAAATATAAACTATAGGGAACTAATTCGAACAATAAAATTACGATCTTTGCAAAGAAATAAAAAGTCAACTCAAAAATTCAATCCAGGACCGCATCTCGGAACCCGACCAAAATTACAAAATCTGAACATCCATTTGATAACGAGTCCAACCATACAAGAATTACTCAACTTCGACCTCAAAAGGCCTTTCAAAACCTAAAAATTTAATCTAGGAAGTTTCTACCATTTCCCCCTAAATTTCCAACTCAAATCCCTAATTAGATGATGAAAATAGTAATTGATTCAGTAAATATAGTCCAATCCCGGTTAGAATCACTTACCCCAACAATTTCCTTGAAGAACCCTCGAAAAATCGCCTCACATCGAGCTCTCAAGGTCCAAATTACGAAATATGAGATAGAACCCTTGTTTTGAAATTTTATTCTACTGCCCAGGAATTTCTTCTTCGCGAACGTGGAATGTGCCTCGCGTTCGCGATGCAAAAATTACACAGCTTCCAAAATCCTCTTCTCGAATGCGAGATCCCCCACGCGAACACGATGAGCACTGAGCCAAAGCCTACGCGAATGACCCCTCATACGCGAACGCGTAGACCAACCGCGTGAGGTCCCCCAGCCTGCCTTTCTTATACGCGAACACAATTAACCTCAGGCGTTCGCGATGAACAACTCACCGAACCTTTGTGAACGCGTCTTCACCTTTACGAACGCGAAGGGTAAATTTCCAACAATCCCTTGAAGACTCTATGCGAACGCGGGAAAGCCTTCGGGAACGCGTAGAAGGAAACCAGACCTGTAGAGAAAACATAACTTCAACCATCCTTAAGGTTCTGCAATATGCCGAACATGGTCCAAATTACACCAGAGGCCCCCAGGACCTCAACCAAACATACCAACAAGTCTTAAAACATCATACGAACACACTCGAAGAGTCAAATCACATCAAACAACACTAGAATCATGAATCACACATCGATCAAGCCTAAGGAAGTTATAAACTTCCAAATTCTAAAACTAATGTCGATTCATACCAAAACAACTCTGATTGACTTAAAATTTTGCACAAAAGTCATAATTAACATGAAGGACCTATTCCAACTTCCAGAATTGGAATCCGGCCCTGATATCAATAAAGTCAACTCCCGGTCAAACTTCCAACCTTTCAAACCTTCAACTTTCCAACTTTCGCCAATTCACGCCGAAATGACCTACAGACCTTTAAATCAATATTTGGACATGCTCCTAAGTCCAAAATCACTATACGGAGCTATTGGAATCACCAAAACTCCATTCCAGAACCATCTACATAAAAGTCAAACTGTTGTCAACTCTAACAACTTAGGACTCTAACTTAGGGACAATGTGTCACAATTCACTCCGAAACTCACCTGAAACCAAAACCAAACACCTTGGCAAGTTACGTAGCCATAATATAACATAGAGGAGGCAATAGATAGGAGAGCGAGGCTAAAACACTCAAAACGACCGGCTGAATCGTTACATCCATATATCATGGGCAGAGATGCAAGAGGACACCTTGTAGAGAACATTTCTGGGCAAACTTCTGTAGAGAAGGTCCTTTGCTTTAGCATTTTTATGGATTAGCTGACGATCTTCATCATCATATTTCTCTACTCTCTTGTTACATTTGTTACCTTCACCATCCATTTTGGTAGGGATGATTGGTCCATGACTGACAATTACCCATAGGTCAAAGTCAGTGGCCTGAAGGAACGTTTCCATATGCATCTTCCATTAATCATAGTGATGTCCATCAAATAGAGGAGGTCTTACAATATGCATTCCAAGCTGTACTGGAGGTTCTGTCTCCACCGCGTGATGTTCATGAATTACAGCATAGAGACTTATAGCCTCATCCTCCTTCTCTTCCTCTTTATCACTCCCACTGTCCTCATATACTGCTAGAAAGGCCTGCTTCATTGCTTCAGTGAATCATTTACCTAGGATTTTTCCTTTGTTGGGACCATTTTCTCTCATCTTTTCCCATTTCTCCTTTTCAGCTTGTTCTTCCTCCACTCAATTTTCCATATTGGGTAGTCATTGACCATGTGGTCTATCTTGCTACACTTGTAGCACCCATCATAATTAGTTGATCTGCTTAGGCTTACCGCTGGTCTGTCTCTTAGATGCATTTTTGGAGTTCTTCATGAACTTCTTGAACTTAGAAAACATTGCTAGGTCGGGATCATTACTGTCAGATTCATCTTCCTCAGACGTTTTAAGGTCCAAGACCTTATCCCTCTTTGGTTCTTCCTTACGTGGTTCTATCTTTCTCATTTCATGCGTCTTTAAGTTTCCAACCAACTCACCAAGTGAGATCTTGTCCAACTCCTTGTCTTCCTGAATAGCTGTGACTTTTAATTCCCATGAAACTGGAAGGATCCTTAGAACTTTGCTAACCAACTCTTCTGAGGTGAACACCTCTCCAAGTAACTTCAGTTCATTAGTTATTATGATAAACCTAGTCATCATCTCCTGGATGGGCTCAGACTCCTTCATGAAAAAGAGCTCATATTTTCTCATAAGTAATTCTATCCTTGATCTCTTCACTTGATTTGTTTCTTCATGATCAGTTTGGAGTGCATCCCAGATATCATTTGCATTGGAGCAAGCAGATATTCTATTGTACTTATCAGGACCAAGTACACAGATAAAAATTTTCTTAGCCTTTGTATTCTTTTCCATAATTCTGAAATCTACTGCCACAAATTCCGAGGGGGTCTTTAGGAACTGTTTCATTTTGCGCATTTTGTTTAGTAGGAGTTAATGGACCTTGGTTCACTATGGTCCATAGTTCATAGTCTTCAGCTGACAAGAAATCTTCCATTCTTGTTTTTCACCAACTGTAATATTTCCATTGAACGAGGGTGGTTTGGTAGTTGATTGTCCTTCATTAATTCTGGGTGGAGCACTCATTTTGCTTCCAAGATCTCTCTAGGTGTTAGCCATGTGTGTGAGAGAACCTGCTCTAATACCAATTGTTAGTTTGAGTGCCCTTTTGAATTACTAAAGAACTTGGTTTTTTACGTACTCCTTAAACGTGAAGTAAAATAAGCAATAAAGTAAAAACAACAATTTTACGTGGAAAATCACCTGGCTCAAAATGTGCAAAAACCACGACCTATTGTGTAGGATTTTAAACTTCAACTCCACTAGAACAATGAGCCAAACCCTATCGATTACAAGGCTGTAAATCAATACTCTCCAGTACTCCTACTACAACTATTTGATTTACAAGCTACTCTAACCTGTAAAGCAAACACTCACTCCAACTCACTAATTGTTGTTAACACTTTGATTACAACTCGATTACCTAAAACACAATCACTGGACTGACTCAAGAAGAACACAACATTGGTACTCAACTAGAGTGTGTAAAATGTGGTTCTTCAGTTGATGCACAAAAGGATAATCTCAGCAGTCCAGATGGATAGTATTAAATTCCTGGACTCCAAGATCTTCTAGGAGTCCTATGCGTAGTCAGCTTCTCGTTTGATAGGACTCCTGCTGTTCCAAGGACTCCACAAGTTTTGGGACTCTTGTCTCTCACTTATTTATGTGTATCTTCAACAACCCTTATCATGTGTAGCAGCCTTCTTCCACCAAACTCAGACCTGGTAACATTGAGATAATGTTACTGTCTTGCAAAGACGTACAATCATCAACCATAAGGAGCTAGTCCTTAACCCTGAGGAGCTGGTTCTTAGAGCAGTTAAGCAGCGACGTTGAGGACCTAATTCTTCGAATATTTATTTTGAACAAACTTTGTTAATCATCAAAATCTCAATACTCAACATACATGTTAGTTCTTATTCCCGTCTTTATTTTGCAAGGTCTAAATTTGTAGACGAATTCTTTTGAAGAAGAGGAGAGTGATTACTTCCAAGATAAAGGAATTACAAATTTAAAGACGAATTCTTTTGAAGAACGAATGAATCCCAAGATAGCCATCTTGAATTTCTTAGCTTGCTAACAATCTTCTAAAGCTTACGGAGCCTTAAGAGAACAATTCAAGAAGACTTGAAGCTCTATAATGTGCTAAAGTAGATGTATAAAAGGAAGGGACCAAAGCGAACATCTAGGAGCCCAATTGAGTTCAATGGAGGCCCAAGTACAAATACATGTCAAGAAGGCCCTACTATAGAGGGTATTTTTTTTGGAGCATAAAACTTTACATGTATAGTTCTTATGTCTTTATTGTTATAGATAGACTTGGATGAATATTGTGATTACTTTTGAGAGTGTGGGTGAACATTTGGTTGCCTTGCCTACTTTATCCTTGGATTTCCAAGACAGAGCTTTATCTTTGAGGATTCAAATAGTTTAGGTACTTGGTCTTGAACCCTAATAAAAGGTAGTTAGGTCTTTATCTATCTAATTATTGTCTATAATTTCATACCTTATGTCTTGCTTCTATCTCTTTTATTGCTTTCCTATTTCAATTTCTTGTTATTGAATTTTATTGTTATCATCTCTTCTCTTCAATCACTAACTACACCAACATGACTTTCGGGTGTCAGTTGTGTAAAATTTGGTTGGTCAGCTCCGTTTTCAATTCTAAAAATTTGACAATAAGATATTAAAAAATTGTAGAACTAAGAGAGAATGTAAAGAGGAAAAAGATAGATGTGTCGCGAAAAGAAGGTGTTGGATATTCTTTCAGTCATTTGAGCATTATTTAGTCCATTCGTACACTTAAACTCAAGTGAGTTTCACACTTTATGCCATGTCCATGCGAAGTGTTTTATAGGTATATTTTGAAGATTAGTCTTGTTGAAATTAGAAGAGTAGTAAATGGTTGTACATTTTTGTATTTATGTAGTACACTTCTAGAAGGTAGTTAGTTAAGAAGTTAGTTGTTAGTTTTTCTTACACATAGTCGGTTAAGTTGGTTAGGATAAATAGGTGGTGTACAACTCATTTTCAGCTTAAGGCAGCTAATAGAGAAAGTCTTTCTCATTTATCTGCCCCTCTCTGTCTATATCCTCTTCTCTCTCGCTCAAGCTCGTTAATGGCGGAACTTAGGGCTAGACTTTAACATGGTATCAGAGTCATGTTTCTTCATGATTGAGCAACAAACTTTCCATATCGATCAATTTCCTATGTTTTTCTACTATTTTACCTGTTCTTTGATCTCCTTTTTTCTTCGTCTTTGATTTCCCCAAATCTGACTTTTTTGTCAATCCTCTGTTCAAATGACGCTTGATTCACCTCAAATCACAAATGGATCTTCATATGCAAGCAATCAATAGATCGATTGTAATGATTCGTTGTATCTTCATCCTTCAGACACACCAGGAACATCGCTTGTTCCTCAACTCCTAATTGGAACTGAGAATTACTCAGAATGGAGACGATCTATGGAGATGTCACCCTTTGTGAAGAATAAACTTGGATTTATTGATGGAACCTGCAGTAAAGAGCAGTACGAAAAGAATGTCTTCCAATTACGGTAGTAGGATCGCTGTAACGCCATAGTGCAGTCGTGGATTCAAAGTTCTGTGGCTAAGGAACTCAGAAAAGAAATTGTGTATTCTTCAAATGCATAGAAGGTTTGGAACGCACTTAAGGAACGTTTTGACAAAGTTAACGCTATGAACAAGGAAATCAGTTGCTTAACCAAAGGGATTCTAGTGTATCAGTTTATTTCTCTAATCTCAATGACCTCTGCGATGAGTTTTAGTCGATAATACCTTAACCATGTGACTGTGCGAAGTCCAAAACATTTGTTGAGTTTCTTTGCCAACAGAAACTTATGAAGTTTTTAATGGGACTGAATCACACTTATGCACCTCAAAGGAGCCAGATACTAATGATGCAGCCAACACCTTCTCTTGATCAAGCATACTAGATGATAGTTCAAGAAGAAAGTCAAAGACTAAGTAGTGGATATGGTGTACAAAGTGGAATTCTGGGAAGTGGACCTATGAATATTGAGAGCAGCTCTTTTATGTCAGCAAACAACTCAAATGTGAAGTATAAGAAGAATACAAATCTATTTTGTGACTATTGTAAGATGAAGGGACACACAAGAGATACTAGTAATTGGATACTGCATTAAGCTTGGAAGTTCAACCATATCCTGAAACGCTAAGAAGCAACACACTATATCTAGAAGCTCAGCTGAAGCTGAGTACAGAACCATGTCACACAGAGTGGCTAAACTTGTGTGGTTGAACGGTCTATTGGAAGAGTTGAATGTGAATCTAAAACTACCCATGAAACTGTTCTGTGATAATAAAGCAGCATTGCAAATTGCTGCAAATCGTATGTATCATGAGAAGACAAAACACATAAAAATAGACTACAATTTCATTCGAGAAAAAATTCAAGAAAGGCTGATCAAGACATTCTACATTGCCAGTCAAGAACAACCAGCATATGTGCTAACCAAAGCACTTGGGCATCAACAGGATGCAACATTAATCTTCAAGTTGGGAATGAAAGACATTTTCTCATTCTCAACGTACCTTGAGGGGGAGTGTTGAAATTAGAATAGTTGTAAATGGTTGTACATTTATGTATTTATGTAGTACGCTTCCAGAAAGTAGTTAGTTGTTAGTTTCTTACACATAGTCGGTTAAGTTGGTTAGGATAAATAGGTGGTGTACAACTCATTTTCAGCTTAAGCCAGCTAATAGAAAAAGTCTTTCTTATCTCTCTGCCCCTCTCTGTCTATCTCCTCTTTTCTCTCGCTCAAGCTCGTTAATGGCGGAACCTAGGGCTAGATTTTAACAAGTCCCAATAGGTCATCCTTTCAATTGAGATGTTTAAATAAAAAAGGCGAAATACATAAATGGCCCCTCCAAGTTGTCCACAACGGTCATTGAACACCTCAACAGACCTATTTATCAAGTAGACACTTCGAGTGTCTGTTAAGTAAATCAAATAGACACCCCGGTACAGCATACCAGATGCGTGAGTTACACTTGCCAAATGAGCCAATCAATGAACGACACGTATTCCGGTGATCTTTTTCTTATTTATTTTCTCCTACATAGCCCCGTTCCCCCACAAAACACTCTGTTACAACTTATCAGACCCAATAATGGTGAAAAATCTCATCGGAGTTCCGTCGGAAAATATCCAACCGGTAATCGCCCGATCTTCTAACTCATGTTCCTCTCTTAAAATCAACTTTAGAATTAAAGATTCCAATAGAGTCGATTCTTTCAAATTTTTCCAGCGATGAGCTTTTCCGACGAGAGAGGCCACAGGATGAGAATTTTCGGCGAGGTTCTTGGGTGACTAGGTTATTCGCTTGGCTATTCTATATTTTTTTTATATTTTTATTCATTTTAAGAAAAAATTTTAGATTTAATTTTTGAATATGGATAGGATAGGTTTTGGGTGTAGGGTGTGTCGGAGAAGAAGGTGGGAACTGGGAAGGTGAAGTGGAAGGGGTCTGACGGGAGTTTGAAGGGAGGATGATTTGGGAAAAAGGGAATAGGGGATACAGAATTGCAGATGGGTTTGTTTGGGCAGAAGGTAGGATGATTTGGAGAAGAAAGAGTGAGGAAAAGTGGGCTCCACCAGTTAAATGAAAAAAAGAAAAAGTAATAAACATAATTTTGAAAGGCTTTACTTGCTACAAGGCGAGTGTAGTACACACATTTTGCCATGTCACTTTGAAGGGTTTGAGGTGTTCAAATGACCGTTGTGGATAACTTGGAGAGGCCATTTATGTATTTCGCCGATAAAAAATTGTGGCAAATTTCAGAAATTATCTCTGTATCTGAAGTTATTTACATGTTTGCTGGTTCAATTCAATTTGAACCTTTCAACATTTATGCCTTGTGACGTTTCTAGCATGAATTAGAAGGCAACGAGAGGTAGTAAAGGAAAGAGTTTTTGATATATTTAAAATCCTCAATAGATGTCGTTAACCATTAGACAAGATGGGTAACAATTTTTATCTTAAATTCAGCTCCTGACAAAGTGGAAATACAACATGAGAAATCTGCATACTGATATCCTAATTCCTATGAATGTATATGCATCGGAATATACTCTTTAAGAGCTAAATTAATCAATTTTGTCCATCCGAAAACAATCCAGCACCTCAGTGGGCCACAGCACAACTTTGTTTTCTGCGCTGGTACTAGCTTGGACGTAGGACCCCGCGTCAACAAAACCAATTATTCAACCGAATGCTTATATGCTCATTGTCACAAAATATTTTTTAGTCGTATTTACATCAAATCAAATAATATAATATAACAATTTTATTTAATTATAATTAAATAATAAATATCTGTCTAAAAATAGTATTTTTCATTCATAGGTTTGATATAAATATCAAAGGCGGATAAATTTATACTTTCTTCGTAGAGACGGAATGAAAGTTTGAAGTTTATGAATACAACATACTATTTCTTTTAAGTTATCGAATTTTAAATTAACAATTTATACGTATTCAATAAATATCATTAGACAAATATAGAATAAGAAGCAAAGTTACTGTGTTCCATCGTTATTTGTCTCTTTCTTTCTCAACGGAAATAAAACTAACACAACTTCCCTTTCATTTCCTTCATCACTCCACGTGCCAAGCGCGTGCCTCATGTTTTCCTTAATTTGTTAAAATTTTTATTTAGTATTTGTACAACAAGTCAACAACTATTGCACTTCCTATATTCCTCCTATTTATTCGCATCTTTCCAGCTGATCCTACCTCTTAAATCAGTATTATTGTCTCTCCTTTTCATTGTATACATCTTAATTTATTCATTTCCCCACCAACCACCTACTAATTGTTCTTGAAGAAAATTTTCCTGACCTGCAGAATTCTTCAACCTTGGTGTTGGAGAAAATTAAGGTAATTTTCTAAAAAAAACATGTTCAAGATTTTCATGGGTATCTTTTGTTGTGGTGTTTTCAGCTTACCCACAACTTGTAATGCAATAATATGATGTGGGTTGTGTCTGTTTTCTTCTGTTCTATTCCCTGCCCCCTTCGTTCATGTTGGTTCAAGTTTATACATATATGTGTGTGTGTAATTTTTTATCATTTTATCTAGGCATATTTAATCTTTTGATTACGTGGTGTCCGGGCCATCTTGTGTGCACCTCCACTATTTCACCTGGTACATGTTGCCTCCCACTAGCACATGTACCGGATAACTTTGCCCGCCAAGGGTTAGCCAGATGAACGAAATCACCTAGTATTTTTTGCACGCACCTCGACTATTTTCTTTATAGAAAAGAGAGAATTTAGCTTCTTTAAATGAGGTTTTGTGTATATTGACTTTGTTTTTGGTATTATGAAACATTTCTAACTGAAGGTATGAACTTTCTTTCAAAAATTTTATGGTATGAATTATTTTGCTTTTTTTTCAATATGGCAAGTGCTAGCTCTGCATTTTATCTTTGGAGAAAAGAGAGGATTTGGTTTCTTTTAATGGGTGTTAGTGTAGACTGGCTTTATCTTGCTCACAATGACACATTTCTATCTGAAGTTTTGCACTTTCTTTAGTTCTTTTTAACTATGAATCTTACCTTTTTTTCCCCTTCAATATGGCAAGTACAAACAAGTATTGTTAGGATTCAAGATGTTTCTTGTTGGAGCAATGTGTTTGAGATTTCGTTGTGTATCAGAAAACTTTATACATACTAGGAAGGTAAAAATGGAAGTATAGAGCCTTTAGTTTTGCTCTGTTAGTCCGAAGGGATGGAGTGTTTATGCAATGAGTTCAACTGAGCCATTATTTTCAACATGGAATATAAGATATACATGTGAAAACTCACTAAATCTTCAACAATTATTAAATTCTGAATCCACAATTTCAAAAGCACGATAAGTTCAATGCTAAGAATTTAGAGGCTAAACTCATCAAATTTAAATTCTTGATCCACCTCTGCTCGTAGATCATTTCACCTAAAATATGCAGTAGTTTGAATAACTAAGGTGAAACTAACTGTTTTCCTAAAATTGGAGCATAAGTCAGTGGTGATAGAACAACTACTGCATGGTACCAAGTATATATGACTTGAATCTCTTTTTTACCACGTTTCTTTTGCACCATCTTCTTTTTATGCTTAAGAAATCATCATTCATAATGTTTTTAAGTCTTTGGCATTTGATATAGATCTTATAGTGTACTTCTTCTTTTCAATCAGACTTTTCTAAAACTTCTCTGTTTTTGTTCAATATCTTCCAATGATCCTTCATTTAAAACATGTATGGGTCATTATGTATTTGATAAAGTACTGATTATTATCTTTAAGTTCAGCTGTGCAGGTCAGTGTATGAAATTTTCCTTTCCTGACTCTAAGTGGCATGTGAAGAAGCCAGAAATAATCTGACTCTACCTCAATAAATGGATAAAAAACATAACATTGCCATATATACTACTGCAAGCATTCCTTGGCTAACTGGAACTTCCGTCAATCCTCTCTTTCGTGCTGCATATCTTGCGAAAGATGGTGCGCAAAACGTTACCTTGGTGGTTCCTTGGCTGCCATTGAAAGATCAGGAACATGTGTTTCCGAACGGTATCAAATTTAGTTCACACTTGGAGCAGGAAAAGTGTGTCCGTCAGTGGGTGGAAGAGAGGACTGGTTTTGCATCAAATTTTAGCATACGTTTTTACCCTGGAAAGGTAAATCCAGATTTATTTCAACTTATCGAAAAAAAAAAACATTTACAGTCATACCTCTCTATAACAGCATCGCTATATAACAAGGAACAACCATTCACTATAAAAGCCAAGTTTTTATGGAACCAATCTCTATAACTAACACTTCACTATAACAACCAAAACAATTTGGAACGAATGAGGCTGTTATAGAGAGGTTTGGCTGTAGTTTCATTTCTTTTCTAAAGTCTGAAATATGGAGTATGAATCTAGCTTATAATACCAAAAACGCCGAGCTCTTAGAATATGTCGATTAATTGCCACACATACTTCAGCTTGTGACATATATAGGTATATATGTGTGTCTGTATCATACAATGTAGTACTGGGAATTACTGAATTTATTCAATGATAAATGCACTGATGTTTAATTTGGCATATTTGTAGAGGTCAACCAAAATATTTAACATGCCACTTTTTCTTTCTTCTGTTCTATCGTATATTCTTTTTCTTCCCCTCATCCCTAGCAGATTTAGATTGGGAGTGAGGGAAGCTGCTTTAAAAGTGTTTAACATGTCATATTTTTCCTTCTGGAAATTTTAAGTTTCTCTCAGAATTACGATTTGCCACCAGTTAGTTCTTAGAAAACATCCTAGTGTTTCCTTGCCTTTTGTGCATATTTCTGGAATAGGTAAAGAGGGGCTTTTTAGCTTTAAAATCATTTGGTTCTTGACAATATGCATCGTGATAATTTTGTTGTTATCTCAACTGACTGTCTGTTGCATTTGGTATTCACTTTGTATAGCAACAAATCATTATGCTATCTCTTCCAACCTCCTGCTTTCATTTTCTTCTAAAATTAGTGCTATTTCATCAATAATAATGTTTTGATATGAAATCATGGAAGATCATTTCATATTGCAAATTATTCTATTCCATCTGTTTTCATTTATCTGTATTTGTACTTTTGCAATGATAATTTCTGGCAAACTTGTTGAGGAAAAACTGTGATTTCTGCACTGCAGTTTTCTCTGGAAAAAAGGAGTATTCTTGCTTTAGGGGACATCACAGTAATCATTCCAGATGATGAAGCAGATGTTGCAGTCCTTGAGGAGCCCGAGCATCTTACATGGTTTCATCATGGAAAGAGATGGAAAAAGAAATTTCGTTTGGTTGTAGGAATTGTTCACACCAATTACCTGGAATATGTAAGGAGAGAAAGGAATGCCGTGCAGGCATTTTTCTTAAAACAGATAAATAGCTGGGTTGTCGATATTTATTGTCACAAGGTATGATTCTAGTTCATTTTAGTTATCTCATTTGTTGGTTATGATGATCTAGATTTCGTGTGGGGAAGGGAGGGAGGGCAGTAACTGGTATGAATTGGTTTCAGCTAATTTAGGTGAAAGGTAACTTTTTGAGATCATTTTAATGTGGGGTTATTTATGTTCTTTCTTTTGGTTAACTACCTTGAGTTTCAGATACCACTTTGGAGTTCTGAGCAAACTTCCTTTATCTAGGAAAGGAGTTCTTAAGGTATAGAAAAAGAGTTCTTAAGCTAGAGATAGTTCAAAAAGTCCCTGCTTTAATTTGTCATTTGCACAGGGCAACATAATAATGCCTTGTTTTTGCTTGAAATATGATCTCATCCAGAAATAGGCCACTTGACTGCGAGAAATGCTGGTTAAGTTGAATGACACCAAACAACTGTCATCCTCTTAAAAGTTCTTTAGATAGGCCACTAGAACAAAGGAAAAGCAGTGATACTTATAGAATTGGCCATTGTTCTAATATTAATACATAGAATTGGCCATTGTCATCCATTTGTCTGCATCTTAGCATTTTGCTTTTTATGCAGCCTAGATGTAATGGAAGTGAGAAATTAATGCTCTTCCACTAGTATATGGTATAGGATGGTGGCAAACATATTGGTTTTACCTTGATAGACAAATTCAGACTGCTTTATAAATCTGAAATTACTTCATTAGACTTAATGGCCAAACTTATGGTTATAACTGTGGTCATGATTTTCTCGTACTTGATGTGGAATGGCTTAAGTAGTTATAATTACTTGCTCTAAATGGCAGGTCATCAGATTATCTGCTGCCACCCAGGATCTCCCAAGATCTCTGGTCTGTAATGTGCACGGAGTCAATCCAAAATTCCTTCAAATTGGGATGAAAACAAGAGAAAAACAGCAAAAGGATAACCAAGCTTTCAGCAAAGGTGTCTACTACATTGGTAAAATGTTGTGGAGTAAAGGATACAAGGAGCTACTTAGACTCTTACGTGATCATCAAAAGGAACTTGCTGGATTGGAGATCCATTTACACGGTAGTGGTGAGGATTCTGCTCAAATTGAGGCAGCTTTTAAGAAGTTGGAATTGGCAGTTAAGGTACATCCTGCACGTGATCATGCAGATCCTTTATTTCACGAGTAAGTGCCTCCAAAAGCTAACAACTACTATCAAGCTTTTTCTTCACTCTTGTTATATATCTAGGGGTTCCTGGGGGTGATTTCCCAACTTACGGGTGTGCATCTACTGTATCTATTTAAACATCTTTCTTTTTTACTTATTCTTTTGGTGTAATGGGAGGAACCATTACGTATCGATGATCGAGACGACTTGATTAATAGATGTTTTGGAGCCACTCAGTCACTTTTAAATACTTTTGACACTGTTGGTGTGTTAGTAATGAAATAAAAGTGATTTATATAATAAAAAATTTACTCCCTCCGTTTCAACTTAGATGAGGTAGTTTGATTCGGCACGGAGTTTAAGGAAAAAAAAGAAAAGAAAACTTTTGAAACTTGTGGTCTTAAAAGCTTAAGGGGTAAAAGCTTTGTGGGGTCATGACATTTGTGTGGTTATAAAAACTTCTCATTAAAGGTAAAATAGGTCAAATGAAGAGTTTAAAGTTGAATTATTTCCAAATTTAGAAATTTGTCATCTATTTTGGAACATACTAAAAAGGAAAGTACCTCATCTAATTTGAGACGGAGGGAGTAATAAACAAGGAAGGAGGAGATAATGATCTTTCTATGTGGACTTATGCATACATATTCGGAGCTTTAGCAGTATCTTATCATCCTTAATGCCTCTGCTTTATGTTTTCGACACGTAAAAAGAATTAGTCTATACATAATTTTTGAGATACCTGAGATGTGTGTGTGTGTGTGTGTGTGTATCTTAGTACTTTTTGATTCTTCGGTTATGTTTTCACTATAACAATTTAAGAAAATTTGGCAGTTACAGTGGTGTCCTCTTGCACCACCCAATCCCAACTCTCATCAGACATTGTTAACACTCTTGAAAAAATAACACAAGTTGAAGGCAAGTGAAATAGAACAAGTTTCAAAAACTTGAGCTTTCTTTAAAGCTGTTTTCTTTGTGTTCTATGAAAAAAAAGTCAGTCACTTAGGACAGATGGAATCAGGTTATGGATCTATTCAAGTTGGTCGATCGATCCCTTAAATCTTCTCTCGTCTCCGGACAACGGACAACTTGGATAGATTTAATTGGAATGAGGATGAGGAATGACCTCTGTGGTTTGACTGCTCGGATTCCAATTGTCTTGTATAAGCGAACAACAAAACTATTGAATCACGGGCAACTTTTGCTGCTACTTTTGATTGTATTCTGAGATGCTTCTTGTCGATTGTTGGAATGGTAGGATCTCCATTCAGAAAGCTGAAGCCCCAAAAGTCTATAAGGCATTCTAAATGACTTCTTCCTCCTCCTTAATACTCTCTGATATGGGTCGTGACCCCACAACTGGCAAGGAGTTGACTTAACATCTCTGCTATTGGCAGAATTTCACCCCGCATAGATGCTTTTTCACTGCAGATAATTGTGTTGGATGAACTGTGACCTCGTGACGATCATGTCGTATGACGCAACAGCTGCTTCATCAGCTTATGAGCTAACAGGTCGTTACCCAGGAAATTCTGAAGAAGGAAGAAGGTTGGGGACTGGTTTGAGGGTTGATGTGAAAGTATTGGGACAACAAATTTATCCTGCTTTTTGGCTTCTTTGGTGTCATAGGGTTGACGGAACAACACTGCTGCACAGTTAAATTGACAAAAGCATAACAGAAGGTGCAACATTCATCGACTTGAAAACATTGCAATTTAACCACAGGGGATAACTTGTGGGAGACTCGGAATAGCTTCTAGAACGCAGCATGTCTTAAGCTACACGAAGGTATAAATGGTGGAAGCTGCAGAATAGCTAGCTAACACCATAAGTAGACTCATGAAACTTCCCAATTTAAATCACTTCCACTTTTAGGGATTCAGAGGATTACCAAAGTGCCTCCTACTATCCTCAGTGTGCATATAAGTAGCATAGTAGCAAGTAGGAAACCTAACGAATTCTTGTTCGTACTGCATCATTTCTTGTTCTTTCTTTACACGTGCTATGTACCTTGACAATTTGAATTACTTTTAGCACATAATTAAAGTTTGCTGAATGAAGCATTAGAGACAGTGAATGTACTTTGACTGTAGGTGTTGTATTTCATTCTCATATCATCAACACATGACAATTCGTTTTTTATTTTAATTGTTCGTTTTTTTTTTACTTCAGCTATAAAGTGCTTCTTAATCCAAGCACCACAGATGTAGTTTGTACAACCACAGCTGAAGCACTAGCAATGGGCAAAATAGTTGTATGCGCCAACCATCCGTCAAATGAATTCTTCATGCAGTTCCCGAATTGCAGAACATACGATGACGGTGAAGGGTTTGTTAAAGCTACACTCAAGGCGTTGGCCGACGAGCCTGCTCCACTGGCTGATAAACAAAGGCATGAACTTTCTTGGGAAGCAGCAACCGAGCGATTTCTGGAAGTAGCACAGTTGGATGTCACACCAACGAGGAAATCATCAAAGACTACTTCAAAGTCTTTTCTCTCAACATCCTTAAGTTTAAAGAAAAAACTTGAGGATGCATCAGCGGGGGTACATTTCGTGGGGACGGGATTTCTGGGTTCACAACCGGATGAAGAGCAATGTAAAGAGCTGGGATTGGCTATTCCTTCGAAGAAAAAGGGATTTTCTTCTGGAAGATGGATCTGAGGTATACTCTGCAGGCTGTGTTCTCTATTAATACTGTTAACATCTCTACTTTTTGACAGCCAACAACAATCATGGAATTTTGCTGTTCTATTGCAAAGATGTTTTTTTATTTGTTTGGTTGTTGTTGTACAGACTCTTTTGGCTCCCATATGAGCTTTGTTTTTTTAGAAAGGACAAATCAACTCCTTGTATATAGGATGTAACTTATATCCACTGAGAGTGTAATGAAAACTTTACATTAATCAGTGCAATTTATTGGCTCAATCATGCATAGTTGTCCTGTCTTCAGCCCGGTGCACTAAGTTCCCGCTATGCGCGGGTCTGAGGAAGAGTCGGACCACAAGAATCTATTGTACACAACCTTACTTTGCAATTGTTTGTTCCCACACTCCAATCACGCATAGTTAAGGATGTTATTTATTGTTCCACCGGTGTGACAATGTATTTGAACGTTATTTTGTCCCAGAATTGCAAATTCATGAGAGCGTGTCAGCACTGCCTCTTTCTCTTTTTTTTTTTTTTGTTTTTTTTGTTTTTGTTTTTTTATTTGAATTGTGTAGTATAACTTGTGAATTAAACACGCCAACAAACCTTAAATTATAACGTTTTGGAGTTTGTCGTTTGCAGTAACTGAATATTATTGGAGCAATATAATCTTACAGAAATGTACCCAAAAAAAGATACTGTTTACCAACAACTAGCCATTTTGGTTATGCTATCAAAAATAACTAAATAAAAGTACCAATGATATACAACATACAAGAAACATAGACAAAAAAAGATTTTTCTCAATGGGCATTGTTGCGATTCATTGAAAACACATTGATGAGACAATATACGAATTTTGAGGAAGTTTGAAGATGAATTAGACTAGTTTGGACTCAGAATTCATTATCAATGATATATAATAAAAAATTAAAAAAAAAAAAAGAAACTAGGCAAAAAAAAACTTGTTTCAATGGATATGATTGGAATTCGTTGAAAATATACAAATGAGGCAATATACAATTGGAGGTGATTCGGACTAGTTTGGTATCAAAATTCATAGTTAAAGTCGAGTTTAAAAATCCTTCTACGACGCATGTATCTCACACAGGTATACATGGATATATATGTTATACGCATTTGATACATATGCAATACACAAGATACACAGTGGGATAAACACATCATCATTTTCCATATTCATCTCCTACTTCGATTTTCGATTCAAACTACCTCAAAACTCCACCAAATCATCCCAAAATTGAGATTCAAACTACTTAAGATGTACCCAATCTGTTCCAACAACACTCACTCAAAAGAAAGCAAAATTTTGATATTTTTTGGGCTACAAATTAGGGTTGTTCAAAACCAAACCGAAACCGTTAATCGAACCGAACCGAACCGATGACTTATTGGCTTATTAGTATCGGATTATCGGGGCAATGGATGGTGAGCGGATTGAGATTTTATAATTAACGGCTTAACGGTTTGGGGGTGGATTACTCAATTTTCTTATCGGGTAAACTGTTAACCCGTTAAGAATTTTTATATTTACACTTTTATCCCTATGTATATAAAGTACTATTGAAAGTAATTTATTGAATTGTCCGTTAGTTTTATCCGTAATAGCTGGATTGTCTGGTTTTATGTCCTTTTTTGCATGCATTTAACAAATTAAAATTCGATTTTCTGAATTTTTGGTTTTACAATCTGAATTTCTTGTGAAGAACGAATGTTACTGAAAGCTTGATTGATTCATACATGTATGAGTAGTCTTGAATATAAACTAGATTGGAACTTGGAAGAAGACTCTTCAATTCAAAAATACAGTTAGATCTTAGATGGTATTAAAAATTTGGTATTGATTGAATGATTCTTCAAAAAAATTCTATTTGGTTTAGCCGATATACCGCCTGATAATCGTTAATCCGATACCAATCCGCCCATTGTCTTATTGGATGGCTAGCGGATTACTACATTTATAATCTGATAACCGATAAGCCGAACCGTCAAGCGTAATTATCCGCCCAATCCGCTCGATAAGCACCCCTACTACAATAACTAATTGGCTAATATTAGTAATATTTTATCAATTTACCAACTTTTGTAATAATGCACTTATGGACAGACATAACTGGTAATTTCCCTTCATTTAATTATGATGAGTCAAAAACAAGAAACATTATTATGTTTAGAATTACCAATTAATGATTGGTTATCAAATAATTTACTTGTAATTACCAAATAAGTGATATGATTATAAATATTTTTTATATTGTCAGGAGTCGTTTGATTGGGAAACAAGTTATCCCATAATTATTTGGATTACTAAATGTCATGCATTATTGAATGAATCCAAAATTCAACCAGTACATACAAGAACCTTTAAAAAGTAAAAAAAAAATCGTTTATTTATTTATTAATTTTATGCATGGTATAATTTTAGGAGTCGGTAATTCAACTGAACCCCCTTACCAATTAGAGCTGTCAATATGGGCTGGGCCGAGTTAGCCCAGCCCAACCCACGTAGGCTTTAGCAATTGACGGGTTGGGCTGGGTTGGACTAGCCCACCATTTTGATGGGCCTTATAATGGTCAGCTCAACCCAGCTCTATGTGGGTCGCGGGCCCCCACGGGCCGGCACATTATTTTTTAAAATATAATTTCTTATTTTTTATTTAAGTTCTGACCTACTATAAGTCAAAACTCAAAACAAACTATTCAAGAGAACATTCATGACGCTTATAAGATATCCAACACATCATCTTCATCAAACACATTTGAATCCGCTTGTGACAAGATTGTCTTAACATCTTCACTTTCATCTACATCTAAAATTCATGTGCAATATTAATTAGTTAAATATTAAGAATAATTAAATTTTAAAAACTAATAATATTCAAATTCACATAAAAAAATATTACCAGCTTGAGTTTGGAAAAAAGTCGTGCAGCCGATTTCGAGTAGTAACAAGTATTTGGACATTTTCATAATGGATGCAACTTCTGTACTTTGTAAGAAGACGCCCACCATTGCTAACTGTTGACTCTGATGCTACAGTGGTAATAGGAATATTAAGTACATCATGTCATCATGAAAGATCGGGATATTTTCTAGAATGGTCCTTCCAATACATGACAACATCCATCTCTTGAAACTTCTCAAGATCAAGCTTTGGTTCATCTAAGTAAAGATTCAATTCTGGCTTTTCATCCTAGAGGCAGTATACTTTTTATATTTTAAATAAATATTTTTATTAGGCCCTCGGATCGGCCCAGCCTAATCTCAATCAAGTCTCATGGGCCATGGGCTTACTTAAACCGGGCTTAAAAGCCTCATTTTTAGATGGGCTCCAAAAATTCTAGGACAACTTTGTTAAATCACTGGTTGGGCTGGGCTGTATTGACGGCACTATTACCAACATTGGGAGTATTTCACACAATGTATGGGTTCAAATCTCACTAATTGTGTAATAAACTTTTCAAAACTAAGGACCCCACACGAACTGACATTTTTGTCCCTGACTAACTAACTCTGTTAACCACCTTTCAAATTTTTGGCTCGTGGATTCCTTTGTCAATTTCAGCTCGATCGAACGAAAAAAAAAAATAGAAAATAGAATATTTCGCTCTTCTCTGTTAGTTTTCCACGCGTCGATTTGGATTCTGAATTTCACCGTAGGTCTTCATCCTCTCTCTCTCTGAGATTTCTTCATTTTCTGATCTTTTTGGCTCTACAGCAAATTTGTCCTTTTATTAGGAAAATTGGCTCGAAGCAGTCAACTATAAGAAAAAAAAAATGGGATTAATTTCGGGGATTATGATGGGGATGATCTTCGGGATCGGTTTAATGGCGGGTTGGCAATATATGATGAGGTATCGAAGCACTAAGCGAATCGCCAAGGTATATATATATAATTGCACATTCTCTTTCGCAATTCACATACTACATGATGAAAATTTCTGTTGTAATTTTCTCATGTGACCTAATTACGATAGGACTGTTATGTTGTCACACGTATTTTCTTTGTGAGGAATTTGTCTAATGACTATATAATTTGCAAAGGCTTAAATTTGCTATTCTGAGCAAAATAGGGAATGATTTTGGGAAGCGCATTTTAGGAATTAAGTTCATTGAAGAAAATTTAGCCAACTATATGCTGGCATTAGACTGCAGGGGCAGATGTAGAGCTCAACTTATGGGTACATGTGAACCCAGTAGTTTTGGCTCGAACCCTGTATATGTGTTAAAAAATTCACTAAACAAGTAAATATAATAGATTTCGAACGTAGTTTTGCTGCTTGATACTCTATACTTTTGGTCCATATGTATTGATAGTTCAGTTTCTCCTCAAGGTACTTTGCTACAAGAGTAATAACTAGCCACTGTGGTTGCTTTGAAAGGTAGATGTGAACATTTAGATGGTGCTCCTCATTATGCTACTTGAACAGAAAATCTGAATTATGGATATGCATGTTGGTTTTCTTTCTGAAAGACTGGTATTCATTGCTTTTCTGTATTTTATTTCTTTAACACAGGCCGTAGATGTAAAACTAATGGGCTCCCTCAACAGGGATGATCTAAAGAAAATCTGTGGAGATAAGTTTCCTGAATGGATATCATTCCCAGTTTTTGAACAGGTTGGATGATGGCTTTACTTCTTTCAGTTTCCACCCCATATGATGTTTGACACTCATCATTCTATAGTAATCCTATTTTCAGCTGAACACAAAATTTCTTCTCAGTTCAATAGTAATGTTTTATAGCTTAAGAAATATAGTCAATGAAGGTAGGTTCTACTTTTGGAATCTGTTGATTAGAACTGTAGTACATTTTGGAGCTTTATAGGTTGGAGGGTGGGAACGTGGTGACGATTGGTGATATATTTTAAAGGGCAGTAGATGGCGTAGTTCATGAACATAATGATAGGGCTGAGATAGACATTATCAAGGTTGTCTCCTGATCTTATCAATGTCAGCTGTGAATCTTAGAGGCTGTTTATCATCTGTAGTTTTCACATGTTTTCTTTCTGCAATTTAAAGAAATAAACTATATTATATCAGGCATTAGTAATGTTACATTTTCTCAAATTGTCTTATGCTGGCAGGTCAAATGGTTGAACAAACAATTGAGCAAACTTTGGCCATTTGTTGCTGATGTAAGCTTTTACACCTATCTTTGGTATCCTGTGCAATTTTTGCTTTGTAAGTCGGGTCTCGTAACTTCAATCATAACATAATGCTTACTTTGTGGGTGTATGATGTATCTAAATGCGTAGGAGGTTCTCTTTGATTATCAGCATATTGAGCAAAAATGTCTATTCTAATGATCCTCAAATCTTTTCTTCTCTTTAGAGAATAGATCTTTCAATAACGTTGTTATGTCTTAGATGCTGATCCTTAACATAATCTATAAGATTTTAAGTTTTCATGCATTGGTATTTTATACTATGCTTCTAGTTTGCCATATCAAAGTTGTTTAAAAGACTTGGCCATGCCCTATTAATATTGATGTGAACGACATAGTATTGAGGTTGAAATTAAGTGTGGGAGATAGGAAGAGAGTGCTGTTGGCGTAGATGTTCTTTTTCAGAAATTTGAGCAGATGGATCTTTGGCTTTGCATAGAGTTTTTTAGTCGATTCCTCTGTGCAATGAGACTGAGTATTTGCTTTTATACACCTCATCCTCTATGATGGTTGACACTGTCTATGGATGGATAATTTGAAAGTTGATACTTGTTATGTCAATGTAAAATTTTCAGTTAGATCAGCAGCATCTGTAGTCTCTTTGTCGTGGTAGAACCCTGTTTGTATTTGCTCAACCTCCATGTTGTGACGCCATAAATCTAATCTTTGGAATATGTCACTGTGCAGGCAGGAGAAGCTATTATAAAAGACTCTGTTGAACCTATTTTAGAAGATTATCGACCTCCTGGAATTTCTTCATTGAAATTCAGCAAACTCTCCTTGGGAACTGTGGCTCCTAAAATTGAAGGTAGCAATATAAACCTATCCACTAATTTGTTATGTTCTTTTTTATTAGGCATTCTACTGGAGAATGTCCTTGGGAACTGGACTATTTCTCCATTGTTCATTACTCATACTCATACTCCAGTGTAGTTAATTTGATTTATCTGGACCGAGCACTTCATTGGTAAAGATGAAGTCTAGTTGATTAAGTGTTAATCATGTTTGATTCCCTCTTTGAAAGCACGTACAATACTTAATTAATGCAGGTATTCGTGTTCAGAGCCTGAAAAAGGGTCAAATCATTATGGATATTGACCTCCGATGGGGTGGTGATCCCAATATTGTTTTAGAAGTTGATGCAGTGGTTGCTTCTATACCCATTCAGGTCGGGTGCCTCAACTCTTCACCTATCTAATTTGCTGAGGACAATTTTACTTTGATTACTGAGTTATCTATAAAATAGTTGCACTGATAGTTATTCGTGTTATATTTTCATATTGATTGCAGTTGAAAGATCTTCAAGTCTTCACAGTTATTCGTGTTATATTTCAACTAGCTGAGGAAATTCCTTGCATTTCTGCCGTTGTTGTTGCTTTACTTTCTGAGGTATTACACAAATTCTATGAGAAAGTATGCTTCTTTTATTCTTCAGTTTGTGTTGGACCTCAAAATCTCCTTCAATACCCCATCCTGCTCCCGAAAATGGAGAGAGAGCAAGAGAAGGCTGCTATTTCTAGCGATTTGTCTTAGATCAGCATTTAGAGTTCCTTTGAACTGTGTTTTGATTAAACAGAATTTTGGCTGAGATATTCGACAGTAAATTTGAATGTCATAATGTCTCGCCTTCTTTCTGGATTAATTTTTAAAAAATTATTTTTATAGTAAGACATGTTAACTGAACTTGATTCATGAATAAGCAAATTTCATTTGAATCATATTATTACATGTTGGATAACAAGCCTGGGTGTAGCACATTTTTGTATTGGTTTGTATTGGTTATGTAGCTGAGGCCCAACATGTAATTATTGAGAGTGTTGTAGTTAGGCCCAATTTAGGCCCAATTCTGTATATAACAGGAGGAACATATCCAGAACCTTGAGTTAGTCAATTTTTCTCTCAAATACATACAGAGATATTTCTCGATGTATACTCTCTCTCATCTGCTGCACTCAATCTTCATTTCTTTTTGCAAATTTAACCTTCAAATTAGTTTAACATGGTATCAGAGCAGCGTATCCGGGTAGATTGGAGTGCGCTCTTCAATTTGATGTTCATTTTGTCCATTTTTTCCGGCGGTGAAAATTTCGAGGTTTTCCGTTAATCAGAGTTTCGCCGGAGTTTTCGTCTTTTGCTGGTGATATTTTCCTTTTTCGTATGATTTTACCCTATATTCCCTTTCTTCTCAATTTTCTCTGACCTTACTTCATGGATTTTGTGTTTTTCGTGGTTTTAGTGTAGATACAACCAAAAAAAAAAAACCCTAATTTTTCTTTAGTAATGGGTTCTACTCCTTCTGATAAGTCTCCTGCTGATTCCTCTGCCAATTCTAACCGTGATACATTGTCCAATGACACAATTGATCACAATCACCCACTTTACATCCATCCCTCGGATAATTTGGGGCTCTCGCTAGTAGGGACAATTTTCGACGGGACAGGGTATAGTGACTGGAGAAGGAGCATGCTTATTGCTCTTTCTGTCAAAAACAAGTTGTATTTCATTCAACCTGATTGTGAAAGGCTACCGTTGAACTCACCTGTTTTCAGTCAATGGGATAGATGTAATAACATGGTGATCTCTTGGATTCATAATCTTCTTTCGCCAGCGATTCGTAAAAGTGTTCGTTACTGTCAACTTGCAAAAGATGTATGGATAGAGCTGGAAGATAGATATGGACAACCTAGTGAGATTAGAATTTATCGAGTTAAGAAAGAACTTGCTTCAATTTCTCAGGGTTCTATGAGCATTCCTGAGTATTATGCCAAGATGAAGAGTGTTTGGGATGAACTCAGTACTCTAACAGTTCATTCTGACAGTCACTGTACGTGTGGAGGTGGTAAAAAGGATATCCAGAAGCTTGAGGAAAATCAGAGGATGTACCAATTTCTAATGGCTCTCAATGAGAGCTATGCAAATGCTAGGAGCAATCTCCTAATGATGAGCCCCTTTCCTTCCATCAATAGGGCATATTCTTTGTTGGTCACCGATGAACGCCAAAGGGAGATTCAGCCTAATATCTCTCCGTTTCCATCAGAGTCAGCATCCTTTTCGGTGGGATCTCAGAAGTCATTTCCTCCTAAAACCATGTTTGATCCCAGGAGAAACAATGTAATATGCAGTTATTGCAACAAACTCGGGCATACAGTGGATAAATGCTACAAAAAGCATGGGTTTTCTCCAAATTTTAAGTTCACTAAGACTAAGAGGATTGTTGCTAATGTTTAGACTGAAGTAGCTGTTCCCAAGCAATTCAACCAGCATGAGCCTAAGCAGTTCACTCAACCTGCAACTTCAGCTCCAAACGCTCTAACCATTCCAGGGTTGACCCCAGACCAGTGCACTCAACTGATATCTCTTCTTCACCAACATCATATATCTGATCAGGACTCTTCCTCATCACCTACTCTTACTGCTTCTGCAAATTTTGCAGGTATTCTCAGTTGCTTTTCGAGTAATAGGCCAAAATGTTCAATTAATACTTGTTTGTTTTGTAAGGTTGATAAAACATCCTGGATTCTGGACTCTGGGGCTACTGACCATATGACCTCCCATAGTAACCTACTACAAAATGTTAAACCTGTACCTATTCCTTACTTGGTAACCTTACCCAATGGTTATAAAGTAAAAGTAACATGTGTTGGGGATTTACCTTTGTCCAATGATACTATTCTGAAACATGTTCTTCTCGTTCCTAGTTTTCAGTACAACCTGATTTCTGTGCACAAATTAGTATCACAACTAAAATGTTTACTAATTTTCAGTCCCTATTCATGCTTTATCTTACAGGGCCTTTCCATGAAGAGGCCTCTGGAGTTTGGTAAAACACAACATGGGCTCTACATTCTGCACATGCCTTCTTCTGCACCATCTACTTCATTTACTGCTGCCCTCAATTCATCTACTTTTACTTGTTCAAATTCATCTACTTTTCCTGTTTCCAATAGACATAATGTGGAGTGTTCTGTTGCTTTTCATTCTTCTGTTCCAATTGTAAATACCACTCACATAAATAAAATGAACACTCTTTGGCATAGCAGATTGGGACATATTCCATTTAGTCATTTGAAATCTATTTCTTCTATTGCTTCTGTGCTATCTGGTAAACAAGACTTTATTTGCAACATTTGTCCAATGGCAAGGCAAACCAGGTTACCCTTTCCAAATAGTGAAATTCACACAAATTCTCCTTTTCAACTAATACACATTGATACTTGGGGCCCCTATCATGCCTCTACACATGATGGCTGCAAATATTTTCTAACAATAGTTGATGACTTTACAAGAACCACTTGGACACATTTGCTGAAAACTAAATCCAATGCATTTCCAATACTAAAAGCCTTTATTGCTATGGTCCAAACTCAGTTTCACACTAAATTTTTAACTATAAGGTCTGACAATGCTTTAGAGTTGGGCTCTAGTTCTTCTGCTTCTTCTTTCTTCATAGAACAAGGTATTGTCCATCATAATTCCTGTCCATACACCCCTCAACAGAATGGGGTGGTGGAAAGGAAGCATAGACATCTTCTTGGAACATCCAGGGCCCTTCTTTTTCACTCCAAAGTGCCCCTGAAATACTGGGGGGAATGTGTTCTTACTGCCACTTATTTGATAAACAGATTTCCCTCTAAGCTTCTTCACAATAAATCTCCATATGAATTGCTTTTTGGTACAACTCCTACTATTCTCATCTTAGGGTATTTGGGTGTCTTTGCTATGCATCTAAGCCTCCTGTCCACAGAGACAAGTTTACTAGTAGGTCTATTCCTGCAGTTTGTATGGGGTACCCCTTTGGAAAAAAGGGTTACAAACTTCTTAGCTTAGAAACTAAATCTTTTTTTAACTCTAGAGATGTAGTGTTCCATGAATCTATCTTTCCTTTTGCTATTCCAGTTTCTTCATCCTCTTCTGCTAATTCCCTTCCTCCTCAAGTCCTTTGTGATTTCATTTTCCTTCCTTCTTCATCTTCTTCTGTTCCTACTTCCTCTCCTTCTACTTCTGTCCAAACATCTCCTTCTTCTCCTATTCCTCCTGTTTCTCCTACTCCTTCAGATTCATCATCTGTTCCACTCGTTCTACATCCATCTCTTCACCTGACCTTTCACCCATTCCTTCTGGATATGATTCCAGTTCTTCCCCTATTAATGCCCATGTTCTCTCCTCTTTTCCTGAATCTGACCCAACAGTATCCCTAAGGAAATCCAGTAGGACACATATTCAACCTTCATACCTCAATGATTATATTTGCACATCAGTCACCACCTCTTTTTCCCATTGCCCTAAGTCCAAGTCTTTGGATGCACAATCTTTGTCACATACAGTATTATCTGAGCCACATACCTATTCTCAAGCTGCTTTAGTGCCTGAATGGCAAGAAGCGATGAGAAAGGAGTTTGAGGCACTTGAGGCTAACAATACATGGTCTGTTGTTCCCTTGCCTGATGGGAAGAAGGCCATTGGGTGCAAATGGGTGTACAAAGTGAAGTTTAAAGCAGATGGCTCAGTAAAAGGGTATAAGGCTAGGTTGGTAGTGTGGGGTGACACACAAACTGCTGGGGTAGATTACAATGAGACTTTTTCACCAGTGGTCAAAATGACCACTGTGAAGTGCCTCATTGTTGTAGCAGTAAAGAACCAATGGCCATTATTTTAACTTGACGTCAATAATGCCTTCCTTCATGGGGATTTGGATGAGGAGGTGTACATGAAATTACCCCAAGGTGTTTTTGTTGATTCTTCTTCCACATCTACTCAGCCATATGTTTGCAAGCTCCAAAAATCTCTTTATGGACATAAACAGGCTTCCCGCCAGTGGTATGCAAAACTTTATAGTGCTTTGTGTTCGAAAGAGTTTGTTCATTCACTCAATGATTACAGTCTATTTACAAAAAGAACTAGCAACTCTATGGGTTTATTGGCCGTCTATGTAGATGATATCATTCTTACTGGGGATGACGTTTCAGAAATTTCAGCTTTGAAATCTTACCTTGATGACCAATTTAGAATCAAAGACTTGGGCCAGTTAAACTACTTCCTGGGTATTGAGGTGATTTCCACTCCTCCTGGGCTTTTACTTAATCAAAGGAAATTTGTAGTGGATCTCTTATCTGAACACAATTGCACTTATGTGTCTCCTGTTGTCTCTCCCATTGAGTTAAATCTGAAGTTGCAAGCTGATGATGGGGAGTTGCTTTCTAATCCAGAGAAGTATAGAAGCCTTGTTGGTAAGTTTAATTTTCTTACCCATACTAGACCTGACTTGAGCTTCGTTGTACAACATCTCAGTCAGTTCCTTCAGGCTCCTCGGGTTCCTCATTTAGCTGCAGCATTACATCTCTTGCGTTATCTTAAGGGTACTGTTGATTATGGTATTCTTCTCAACAATTCTTCGGACTTTGCCTTGCAAGGGTACTGTGATAGTGACTGGGCTGCTTGCCCCGACTCCCGTAGGTCTGTTACAGGGTTCTTTGTTTCTCTTGGTGGTAGTCCTATATCTTGGAAGTCCAAAAAGCAACCAGTGGTCTCCCTAAGTAGTGCTGAAGCTGAGTATCGTGCTCTAAGTAAACTGGTGGCAGAACTGACTTGGTTGACTCGCTTATTAGCTAATTTGGGTGTTGAAAGGGTGGCCCCTGTGTCTGTTTTCTGTGATAATCATTCTGCTTTACACATTGCTCGTAATCCCGTCTTCCACGAACGCACAAAACACATCGAAGTTGATTGCCACTTTGTCCGAGGAAAGTTATCAGAAGGCTTAATTGATTTACATCCAGTTAGCAGCTCCAACCAACTGGCGGACATTTTAACTAAGCCTCTGACTGGGATAGTTCACCATGGTTTTCTCTCCAAGTTGAAGGTGCTTCCCCCCTCCAACTTGCAGGGGGGGGGGGTGTTGGATAACAAGCCTGGGTGTAGCACATTTTTGTATTAGTTATTTTTGTATTGGTTTGTATTAGTTTGTATTGGTTATGTAGCTGAGGTCCAAAGTGTAATTATTGAGAGTGCTGTAGTTAGGCCCAATTTAATTAGGCCCAATTCTGTATATAACAGGAGGAACATATCCAGAACCTTGAGTTAGTCAATTTTTCTCTCAAATACATACAGAGATATTTCTCGATGTATACTCTCTCTCATCTGCTGCACTCAATCTTCATTTCTTTCTGCAAATTTAACCTTCAAATTAGTTTAACATTACAAGTAAATGAGTATTAAGTCATGAACTTTACCGTGGACACAAATTTCAATCCTTTTTGGTTAGATGACAAATCATGTATATTGGACTTGTGACAAGAATAGACTAAGATTGCCATAGTGAAAAAAGACCACCTTAAAGTAGGTCCAAGACATTCTCTTGGTTTAAGTGAACATAAAGTATTATACTAACAGAGAACAAGATAAAAATATGAGAACAAGATAATAATGCATGAACTAGTCTAGACAGACGTGTGATTTTGCACCTTGTTACATTACTCTGGAATCTTTCAATTGGATTAATGAGAAGCTTATTCCTGATAGACATTTGAATGACTGATTACCTTGTTTATCCAACCAGCCAAAGCCGAGAATTGATTATACCTTGAAAGCTGTTGGTGGAAGTTTAACAGCTATTCCTGGACTTTCTGACATGATAGAAGTAAGTGTTAACAGTGCATTACTTATTTCAAATCTTTGCCTCTCAGTCTAACACTGTATTCTTTTCTCATTGAAAGGACACTGTAGATTCAATTGTAACCGATATGCTAGAATGGCCTCACAGAATTGTTGTACCGATTGGAGGCTTACCTGTGGATACCAGGTATCTTCAATCTTTACTAATTTCTTATCCAGCTACTAATTATCTACGATTTATTTTTCATCCTTTGTAACTGGAAAAATAAGCAAAAGTTGGGTGCTCCCTTTTGCTTTCTTCTGTGTATGAGTGTGTGCATCCATGTAAACGTTAGTTCCTTTTCTCCCCATACATTCTGTTTTCATCTTTTATGTAACCGATTTTTTCTATGTCCGATGCAGCGATTTGGAGCTTAAACCACAGGGGAAGCTAACAGTAACAGTAATCAGGGCAACAAACTTAAAGAACCAAGAAATGATTGGAAAATCTGATCCATACGTGGTTGTATATATTCGTCCACTGTTCAAATTTAAGACAAAAACCATTGACAACAACCTGAATCCTGTTTGGGACGAGACATTTGTGTTGATTGCAGAAGACAAGGAGACACAGTCTCTGTTTCTTGAGGTTTAATTGCTATATCCATTTCTCATATTTGCATGGAAACTGCTCTGTCTAGAATATGCCCCCTGATTCTTTTACATTGTTTTTAGTCAATTCATGAGATAATTCAGCCTCTATCCCTTCTGGTTTTCATGTCACATCCATGACTATGAACAGGTCTTTGATGAAGACATCGGAGAAGATGATCGAATGGGTGTTACAAAGTTGCCTTTGAACGAGCTGGAAGCCGAGACACCAAAGGAAATTGAACTAAGGTTGCTGCCGAAATTTGATATGCTCAAAGTCAAAGATAAGAAGGATAGAGGAACCATCACTATCAAGGTACACAACAAATCATATTTTTGGCCATGAAGTTCCACTTAAAAGCGTAGTTTGGTTGATTGTATTAGTATTATTGATGCCAACTTAAAATCCCGCATAAAGTAATACAAATAAATCATCGCCACACAACTAGCACAACGTATGGTTGGCCGCATGAGAATAAAATAATCTCTTCATAAGTTGTTGGCACTATTAAATAGTATATTTGTATTAAGTTACGGGAGAATCTATGTAGCGGGAGAGAAAATATCGGAATAAGAATATATGTATGGGTAATAGGTGGATTAAACTGTATCAAGACAAAAATGTCCTTGAAGTAAGTAAATATTTGCATAACAATTCCTTCAGCATTAATCATTGTGTAACAATTCCCTCATATTAAGCACCGCATAACAATCATTTCACGATTACTCATCGCATAAAAACTCCATGCATTATAATCCCGCATAACTAGTATGTGAACCAAATGGCCCTAGCACACTTAATTAGTTTCCTTTGGTATTCTCCAACAGTAGCATGTACTTAGTATGACTGACTAATGTCTTTTTAAATGCAGATACTGTATCATGAATTCAGCAAGAAAGAGCAATTAGCAGCTCTAGAGGAAGAGAAGAAGATCATAGAAGAAAGGAAGCAACTAAAAGCAGAAGGGGTCATTGGAAGTTCAATGGAAGCCCTTGATGGTGCAGCAGCATTAGCTGCTTCAGGTGCTGCAGGCAGTGGCATTGGTGCAGGACTAGGTGCTGGTGTAAGGGTAGTAAGAAGTGGCCTAAGCAAAACCAAAAAGTTCATGGGAAGGACCTTCACTGGACAATCTACCAATCATAAGAAAAGTGGAAGTGGCTCTTCTCCTGTAAACGTTGCTCAAGATTGATATTTTGCACAGCTTATGTGACTCTTTTTGTACTATTCATTTGCACAGCTATGTCTCCTTTTTGTAAGATTGATTAGTAGTGTGAATTAGAACTTAGTGTATGAACCGAGATCGATCTCATCATATGTTGATTCAATGTGACAACGAAGTTTTTGGAAAGAGGGAAATTAAAGGGGCCCTAGACTACTCCGCATTCTTGCTGCATAAGACCCATTAAAGGGGGAAACGCTCCCTGCCAAATCTTTTTTTTCATTTCTAGGGCTTAAACACGAAACCTCTTATATCTTTAAGGTTCTTCGTAGTGAATCAGTTATATTTTTTAAGTTATAGGTTCGTATCTACTACTTATTAGTACAATCTTAATGAAATATTACACATAAATTTGTATTTCACATTGAAAGCAGTTGGTTAAGATAAACCCGATATCTAAAAGTTCTATCCACCCCTATGAATGGATCCTATCCATTTTGCCTCAATCTTTTATGAATATTCCTAAATACTGACTTGAAGCGTAGGACTTGTCAAAATTCTTTGGTTTATTAATTTATGCTAGGAACGTGAGAGAGCAGGCTGCCGGCTCTGCTTTCATTTGATTTGTCATGGGTGACTTTCCATCCATGACTCATGACCCCTTTGACGCGTCCCATGACATCCTGGCAAGCCTCCTAGAATCATGGACGGTCCTGTGGTCTTGGCCGCGCCGAAGTGACAAGTGTGCATGTGCCTATGTCGCCCTATCAATAGCCCTTGCCAGCGTCCAGCCGTAGGAAGATGCCAACAGTGCCTCTCTGTAGGCCGCGCCCCAGCGTGTCCCCGTTGTCAGCGCAATAGACCTATGCCCTGTGGCTAGCGCCGCGCGCGCAGACCCTGATGCTAAAGACAAGGTTACAGCCCCTCCAAGTGCCCCCAGTGGACCTGCTTTTACCTTATAGGAATCTAGGTCCCTTTATATATTTCCATTATGATTCTTTAGCTTGTTTAGTGGTTTATTCTTTTAAGCATTATTATGGGGGATCAAGTAGTTAAACTTTTAAGCAAGCAAACAATTCTCTGTATTGGTATCTCTCTCCCCTCGACACCTGTTGACTTTCTGTAATAACTTTTATTAATGCAATTAAGCTTTCTTTCATTCTCATTCTCTAATATGTTCTCTCAATGGCTCTTGACATTTTTTCATACGAAACTGACAGTTTCGTCTAGCGTACGGAGCGGACCCCAGTTGGCAGATAGTAACCGTACGAACATCAGTTGCTTAGTCTTACGTTTCCCTTCTAAGACATATTAGGAAGGCATCACGTAACAGTTGGTATCAGAGCCTAGGCTCGACATCAGACGAGGGAACACATTGCCATTGCCACCATTTTTTACCATGGTGAATCATGGGAACCGTATTACGACCCTTGAAGATACCGTTAATATATTACGACCCATCGCGAGTACGGTGCCCGATCTAAGAACCAACCTAGTGCAAAGGCTGGACGACCTGGACCACAGGATGCGGTAGGCCAAAAGAGACATTGCAGACATCAGTTGCGACTCTAAAGGAACCGGCAAATGGTATCCACAAAGGCAGCCGAAATTTTCAATCAATTCGAAGGGCTCCAATATGAGTGAAGTGAGGATTTAGCCCATAAGGCGCAAAAGGTAGACATGGTGACTTCCCTGTAGCAAACCATAAAAAACTTGATGGGTCAGCTAAATGTTGTCAATGTTGCGTTAAAAGGCCTACTCCGATGAGGCGAAAACCACATCGATGGTGCTGCGAACCTCGCCCCTATGCCACAAAAGCTAAAGATCCTTGAACCAAAGCCCTACAATGGGGCTCGGAATGCTAAAGAAGTGGAGAACTTCATCTTTGACATCGAACAGTACTTTGATGTCATGGGGGAGTTAGAAGAAGCAAAGAAGGTAGCAACTGTTGCCATGTATGTTCAAGGTGACGCTAAACTCTGATGGCAGGTGAAATACGAAGCCATCAGAGCTGGTGAAGATACTTTTGAGACATGGGGAAACCTGAAGGCAGCCATACACTTACAGTTCTTCCCTGAAAATGTAGAGTACAATGTGCGTAGAAAGCTCTAGGAGCTCGGCCAGACCAAGCCGATTCGAGATTACGTGCGTGAATTCTCTACACTCATGCTGAACATACGGGATATGGGGGACAAAGACAAACACTTCACATTCCTGGAAGGTTTGAAACCTTATGCCTGTATGGAGTTGAAAAGACAAAGGGTAGATACTTTGCCCAAGGAAATCCAAGCAGCAGAATACCTTTGGGACTACCAAGTGGAACCTCAGATAAAATGCCTCAACCACCTATCCGAGGAGGATGCAAAAGGGGCCATCCTAGAAATGGTGGCCCTAGAAGAAGTGGAGGAGATCGAAGTGTAACCAAATCTAAGACTCCCTCCTCAGGCAATAATAGAGTTGTGTCTCACAACAATGATCGAGGAGGAAGCCCCCTTTAGGATGTCGTCATTACGGCGGGCCGCATTAGAACAATGAATGCCCACAGGCATAAATGAATGTCCATCAAACTTTTGATGATGGGATAGATAATGATGAGGACGATGCTGACTAGGGGTGTTCATAAAAATTCGAAAAACCGAATCAAACCGAAAACCAAACCAAACCGACCAAAAAGACCGATACTTTTTGGTTTGGTTTGGTTTTGGTTTTAAAATTTAAAAACCGATCATATTCGGTTTTGTTTTGGTTTTAATAAAAAAAAAACGAATCAAACCGAATATAGGAGTAGCTATTTTAAATTTATTATTACACCTATATATATATATATATATATATATATATATATNTATATATATATATACAAAGTTTCAAAAAATTTATAGTAAATGTTAATCATTTGCGCTTTTAATACAGTTCTTTACCTTTACATTCTAGTTTGATCGGTAGTTTTCTTTTGTTAAGTGTAAGAATATATTTCATGTTAAAAATAATATATTTTTAATTGAGTCCTTAAATTATTCATCACTATTTGACTCTCATCAATATATCTTGGTAAATAATAGATTTCTCAAAGGGCAATTGATTTGATAGTGTTACGTTGAAAATGTGGTCGCCAAAATATGTGTTTTGTAGTGTATGTCTTATATTTAAGAAAAAACCGACAAATAACCGAAAAAATTAAAAAACCGACATAAACTGAATCGAGAAAGAACCGACTTAATTGGTTTGGTTTGGTTCTAATATTTGAAAAATCAACTTACTTGGTTTGGTTTTTTTTTAGGGAAAAATCGATCCAAACTGAACCATGAACACCCCTAATGCTGACCAGACAAAACCAATAGGTGCCTTTAACACACTTGTTTGTTCTATTTTTGAGGCCTTAGCGGTAACCAGAAGGACCCATGCCTATCCTCCAAGAAAAGGAAAACAAAGGCGGATGAGGGACCTCATCTTAACCAAGAGAAGACCCTAATTTTCGTCGAAATGAAAGTTAATGGCAATCTTATTCAGGCAATGATGGACCCATGCGCTACTCACAATTACTTAGCCTCCACTGAGGTAGAGAACCTTGGTCTAGTCGTAGGAAAGGGCAGAGGTCGTATCAAGGCTATCAACTCACCGCCTCAGCCAGTAGGTGGAATAGACAAAGGAGTGCCGGTGAAGCTGCGTCACTATGAAGGAAAATTTAACTTGCGTGTGGTGATCATAAACGACTTCGAACTGATAGTTGGATTGGAATTCATAAGACAAACCAACACCATTCATGTACCTTATGCAGACATGCTACTGATAATGGGAGCAAACAGGGTTAAACCCTGCATTATCCCATGCACAACCATAAAGATGGCCGCGAGAAACATTTTGGCCTTAAATTTGAAAAAGAGAGTCAAAAGACATGAACTTACGTTCCTGACTACACTCTGTATTGAAGATATTGAATGTTTCTCGGGTCTAATTCCTGCACCCGTGAAGGAGCTGCTAAAGGAGTTTGAAGACGTCATACCACAGGATATGCCAAAGCGGCTCCCGCCTAGACGAACTATGGACCATGAGATTGAGTTGGTGCCAGGTGCGAAGCCACCCACCCGGGCGCCATACAGAATGTCACAACCTGAACTCGCCGAACTTCGACAGTTGACTGAAATGCTAGACATGGGAATCATTGTGCCCTCCAAGTCCCCTTATGGGTCCCCTGTGTTGTTCCAAAAGAAACATGATGGCACCCTACAACTCTTCGTGGATTATCATGCCCTAAACAAGATAACCGTGAAGTATAATTACCCTATCCCACTAATGGAGGACCTGTTCGATAGATTGGGTGGTGCTACAGTGTTCACCAAAATAGATCTGAAGACATGTCACTGGTAAATCCGGATTGCCAAAGGAGATGAATACAAGATGACATGTGTGACAAGATATGGGTCGTATGACTTCCTGGTCATTCCATTCGTCTTGACTAATGCTCCAACCACATTTTACACCCTGATGAACCAAGTCTTCCTAGAATACATTGACGAATTCGTAGTCGTCTACTTGGATGTCATTGTGATATATAGCAAAACAACGGAGGAACACCTGGAGCACATGTAGAAGTCCTAGCTCGACTGCGGGAGCATGAATTATATGTGAAGCTATCCAAGTGCTCCTTCACCCAAAATAGATCGACTTCCTTGGACATGTTATCGAGGAAGGGAAGATCAAGATGGCAACAAATAATCCAGGCCATCACAGATTAGCCGCTGCCTAAGGATATCCATGCTCTGAGGGCATTCCTTGGCCATGCGACTTCTATCGGTGAATTGTGAAAAAGTATCTCTAATTGTAGGGCCATTGACAAAACTTTTAAAGAAAGTCATGCCTAGGGATTGGGGTCCTAGGCGAGCGGAAGCCTTCAACGCATTGAAAGTGGCTATGTATAGTAGCCCCGTCTTGACCCTTCCTAATTTGGCTAAGTCGTTTGAAGTACAAATGAATGCATGCCCTGGGCAGAGTCTTTCTACAAGAGGGGCATCCAGTTGCATACGAGAGCCGGAAGTTGAAGGATACAGAACAATGCTATTCCGCCCACGAAAAAGAATTATTTGCTGTCGTCCACTGCTTATGCCTTTGGAGGCACTATCTGTTGAGAACCTTGTTCGTGGTCAAGATAGACAAAACATTTGTTAGTCATTTCATGACCCAGCCAAAGCTGAACGACCGACAGGCCAGGTTGCTGGAACTATGCGAAATTCCACTTCAACCTGGAGTACCAGAGTGGGAAGATGATGTACTTAGTCGAATGGATAACCTAGAATCGGTATGATACTCACCACCCTAAAGGGGATTAAAGTGGCCACTACTATAAAAGATCGGATAGGGGATCTACTCACAAAAGATCCTTGTGCACAATAATTGGTCTAACTGCCAGGACAAAGCAAGACTCGCCAGTTCTACATGGAAGATGAATTCCTGAAGGTGAAAGGGAACCGACTTTATGTTCCTAAAGAAGGAGATCTGTGAAGAATTCTTCTGATGGAATGCCACGATATTTTATGGGCTGGACACCCAGGGGAAGAATGCACCATGGCATTGTTGTGCCCTGCTTATTATTGGCCACAAATTGCAGATGATGTTGCTCAGTATGTGAAGACTTGTCTAGTATGCCAAAAAGACAAGTCCGACCGCTTAACACAAGAGGGACTTTTGGAGCCATTGCCTGTTCCAAAGAGACCTTGGGAAAGCTTCTAACTGCATTTCATCACTGGATTACCCAAGGTCGGAGATCTTGCAACTATCTTAGTTGTGGTAGATCGGTTTTCCAAAGATGATACATTTATAGTAGCCCCAAAGTATATATCAGCAGAAGATACAACTCAACTCGTCTTCGCTCATGTTGTCAAATATTGGGACATGCCTAAAGACATTGTTAGTGATCGCAACTCTCATTTCACTAGAACCTTTTGGAATCAGCACTTTAAGTGCCTCGGGTCCAAATTAAGGCACAATTCAAGTTTCCATATGCAATCTGATGGCCAGACGGAGCAGTTCAATGGCATGCTGGAGTAATACCTTCGCCATTACGTTACTAGCTTGCAAAAGAATTGGGTGAAGCTTCTGGATGCTGCTCAAATGTATTTCAATTGATAAAAGAGCTTTAGTACAAATAGAAACGCTTTTGAAATTGTTATCGGACAGTAACCGATACTCCCACACACTGTGGATGCCCAAATGTGTCAAAATCTCCACGAGCCACTAGTTTCTCGAAAGAATGGAAGCAAAATTTGGAGATAGTGCGGAGCTATCTTGTGAAAGCCTAAAAAGCGGATGAAAAACATGCTGATCAAAATCGTCGCTTTGTTGAATACTGAGTTGGGGATAAAGTGATGGTAAAAATCCTAAAGCGATACCTATTTGTTAGGGTCCATGAACCTCGCCTATTGCAAAAGTACATTGGACCTTTGTGCATTAAGAAGCATATTGGGGAAATTGCATATCGGGTTAATTCCCCAGCCTGGCGGAAGATTCATCGAGTCTTCCATGTCAGCCTTCCGAAACCATTTCGGGAAGACGCAAAAGATCCTTCGCGGAGCCAATTCACAATACCCAGTATTTGAGGCCCCAAAGCAACCGGAAAAAAGCATGAAAAAGCTATTCTCGATGATCGAGTTACTCACGCTTCAAGGCAAGATCACCAAGAGTTCTTGGTGAAATGGCACGACTGTGATACAAAGGAGAATACTTGGAAGAGGGAAACAAACCTCAAAGACAACAAGAACCTGATTGATGATTATCTTGCAAGTAAGGCACCGAGGATGTCGCCAACTCAGGTGGGGGAGAATGTCATGGGCGGCTTTCTAGCCATGCCCCATGGCCCCTTGGACGCGCCCCATGTCATCTTGGCGAGACTCCTAATGCCTAGAACCATGGACGATCTCGTAGTCTTGGCCGCGGCAAATGACAAGTGTGTTTGTGCCTATGTCGCCCCATCAATAGCCTACGCCAGCAGATGCCAATAGTGCTCCTCGATAGGTTGCGCCCAGAGCGCGCCTGTTGTCATACCCTACGGCCAGCGTCGTGCGCGCAGACCTTGATGCTAAATATAAGGTTGCGACCCCTCCAAGTGCCGCCTGTAGACATGCTTTTACCTTATAGGAATCTAGGTCCCTTTTGATGTAAATATAGAGTAGTTTTAGTTTATGTATTTCCATTATGATTTTCTAGATTATTTATGTCTAGTCCTGTAATTTTGGTTTATCTTTTTAAGCATTATTAGGGTGGATCAAGTATTCAAACTTTCTAGTAAATAAATAATTCTCTGTAATGGTGTCTCTCCCCCTCGACACCGTATTGCCTTTCTCTAATAGCTTCATGAATGCAATCAATCCTTCTTTCATTCTCATTCTCTTTTCTGTTCTCTCAATTGCTATTGACATCGGTTTTTCCGAATGATACACTGACTGTCTCGTCTAGTGTACGGAGGGGACCTCAGTTGGTGGGTAGTAACCTCATGGACATCGATTGCTTAGCCTTACATCGCCCTTCCAAAAAATTTCAAGAAGGCGCCGCGTAATAGATCTCATTTGCTAGATTTATTTTTTTTCCCTGGTGGCTAGCTTTAATCAAGTGTTAAAGAAAACAACGTCTTGTAAGCATTTGATAAAAATAAATAAAATGACATCTTTATTACTCCCTCCATCTTAATTTAATTATGTGATAATATTTAATTGAGCACAAATTTAAGGAAGAAAAGCTTTTAAGACTTGTAGTCAAAAATAAATTATGGAGTATATATATTTGTGTGACTATAAAATAATATCACTAAAGATAAAAGAGAAAATTTAAAGTTAAATTGTTTATAAATATAAAAGGATGAATCTTTTTTTTTTGGACGAACTAAAAAGGAAAATTCTTGTCACATGAAATTAAAAAGAGGGAGTATGGCTTGTATTACATTCTACTGAGTTTTTAAAATATGTAAATTTTGTTTCTTAAAAAAAATCTGAAAACCTAATGTCTGAATCATGATAAAAAGAAACATGTAATTACCTTCGTAACTCCAAATTTCTTAATTTTGTCTCGAGACTGAGGAAATACGTTAGAGTTTAAATTAAAGCTTGTGAATTATTATGATATTGATGCAAAAATTATTTACACAATCTATTCATATAAAAGTCAATTAAATAACTATAACTATGAAATATCACCCCTAATTTTGTAATCCAAAAATGATACTCCTTATGTTTCAATTTATGTGACTGTTTACCCTCGAATCCGGATAACAATTGAATTTATATGGGGTTTTAAGGATCCGTGAACTAAAAGATACAAAAGGTTTTGAGGAAAAATAAAGATAAAGACTCAACAATTGCTGTTAAAGTAAATAATCGCAGAATATAATATTGCTTAGAACAATTGTGCTTGATGCCTACAAGAATTTAGAGAGATCTCCTTTTATACATTCTGATTAAGGGTAAAAATAAGGTAGGTAAATTGATTACATCGTGGATCCCTGTAATTACGCCTTAATGGCCTGAAGTGGTTGAGAAAATCACGTTTGGGCGAGATATCCGGCGACGCTTGGTTATCCGTTACGAGTCCGGCTTCCGACCTTGTGTGTTTCTCCATCCGGTGGTGACTCATATCGAGCTCTGTAACGGTCTCGAAATGACTCGACCTCGGTTGTAGACGTGGCCGTCGTTCTACCTTGCATCCAGGTCGGGTTCGATGGCCCCGACTCGCTCCGGACCGGACCCAACCCGGTCGGGCTCAAGCAAAAAAAGGGTATCACCCAATACAGTGACCCTTTTCACTTTTTGAGATTCAAACTTTTTAATTTCGACTAGGAGTGGCAAACATGCAGGTCGGGTCGGATATGAGACAAGTAAAAACAGGTGATGAAAAAACGGATAAATTATCCGACTCGACCCATATTTAATACGGATAAAAAATAGGTTAACCGGCGGATAATATGGGTAACCATATTATCTTTGGCTTCTTGAATATGATCACTTTTGGGATAATTTGAGGCTTTACAAATGTAAAAATTAAACCCATTGGTTATTCATTTTCTAAATGGAAGGGTTCTTATCCATATTTGATCCGTTTTTAAAAAGTTCAGTATCCAACCCATTTTTTAGTGGATTATATGGATGATTAACTGTTTTCTTTTAACCCTTTTGCCACCCCTTAATTTTTACTATCCATTTGGACATAGAATTTTTTAGTTTTTCAAAATAAAATTTATATTTTTAGAAACTACGTAAAAAGTACTGTATAAGTCACAATAATTAATAATTCAAAATATTTAAAAGGCATATTAAAAAATTACGATTAAAGAATAATTGGTTTGACTCTCGAAATCCAAACAACTTCACATAAATTTGGACGGAGAGAGTAATTTACTACTCCTATAATAGAAGTAACAATGGTACCATAAAATTTTTCTTTACACCATCATGCATGGTGAAAGAGTAGAGTTTGAAAATACAAAACATAAGGAAAGATCGAAGATACGTATCAAGGCTTTTGGCTCTAGCTTTATTAAATGATGAAGAAAAGAAACGTTTTGTAAGCACTTGATAAAATTAAATAGTAGGAAAAATTGTTACGTATTACCAACTCCAACACATTATTGGTATCTCTTTCCATCTTCTTCTAAACTTGAAAAAGCCATCTTAATTCTCATCTCATCCTCCTAAAATGCACTACTAGTTTCTAACACTTGAATAACCATGGATGAGCAAGAGATTCTTGGGAAAAAACAGTAGAAGAAGCTTACGACTTCATCAACATTCTTCCAAAACCAGAAAATGACTCAAAATCAACTTCTCTCTACAAAGACATTCCTCTTAACTCCACAAACAACACCTTCATACGCCTTTTCAGGCCAACAAATCCATGCGAAAACATGAAGCTCCCACTCATCATATACTTCCATGGAGGTGGCTTCATACTCTTTAGTGTAACTTCTGTTATCTTCCGGGAATATTGTAGCTCCATGCATGGCAGCTCAAGTTCCTGCTTTGATTGCCGCCGTGGAGTATCGGCTCGCTCCCTAACACCGCCTCCCTGCCGCCTATGAAGATTCCATTGATGCTATCAAGTGGGCTAAAGATCAAGCTATTGGTGATATTAACTGTGATCCATGGTTGAAAGAGCTTGTTGACTTCTCCAAAGTGTTCTTGATGGGCAGTAGTTCACACTACTAGAAAATGGCAGATTTCCGACGGCCAAAAAGGTCGGAATTCGGTAGGAAATCACGTATTTCTGACTACTTTCTGACCGAATTTGGTCGGTCGGAAAAAAGTTGGTCGGAAAACGATTTCCGACCGAATCCGTCGGAGATTTCCGACTAAAGTGGTCGTAAATTTCGAAATGGTCAGACTACCAAATAATTCAGTTCCCCGACTAAAGTGGTCGGAATTTACCGACTGAATCGGTCGTAATAATACAAGAAAATACATAATTAAAAATTAAATTTTATTTATTTTTCCGACGGAATCCGTCGAAAACTGTTGAATATTAATTTTTTTTTTTTTGAAATTTTCGACCAAATCTGTCGGAAATTAATAATTAAAAATTAACTTTTATTTAATTTCCGACGGAATCCGTCGAAAATATCTGAATATTAATTTTTTTTTAAAAAATTTCCGACCTAATCAATTGAAAATCTGACAATTTATTATTAAATCTGGGGAGCTTTCCGACCGTTTCAGTCGGAATTTTGTACAAAACTGGGCAGAATTCTGCCCAATTTCGAGCTACACCACCTGTCAAACTATCATAAACAAAAAAATACCAACCAACAATCTAAACCAACAATACATTAACACTATCTAAATTAACAATACATTAACAATTTCTAAACCAACAATGTCAACCATTAACACAACTTAAACCAACAATACCAACCTTTAAACCTAACAACTTTGGGCATAAAAACATCCAAATAGCAGCTTATATTCAAGTTTAAAAGCAATACATAAAGTTGTCTCTCACAATCAAGTTTACCAATCAACCAAAACATCACAACTAAACTACTACACATCAGATTCAGTTTGTTCATCCTCATCATCAGATAAATCAAACCCATGTTTACGCATGAATTTCTACATCTTAACAAATATTCCGTTNTATGTTATGCCTTAGGGATTGGAATAAATTGCATCTACTATGACTGAGCATGGTCTGTTATGTTGATAGGTTGAACAGAACCTTACCATGATTAAATCATCACCCTTAACATGTATAACATATCCATGCCTCCTTAGTAAAAGCTTTCATTGTCTTGAACTTCTATAAATAACACTGTTAGTCTGATTTCATGATGTTTGATACTCAACTATGTTTGTAATGTTGTAATCCTGTAAGAATGTCTCATGTGTATATTCAAATGTTATCTTTGGAATATCCTGCACTCATCTTGTTCTTAAACAAACTCTGCATGTCTTACATGCTCATGTATGTGCCTCTGTTATCATGTAACCTTGTTAAGTTCATATAAGTCAACTATAATTCACTTATAAACTTAGGAGTGATCTTTTGATGCTTATCTGCCATGTTTGAGTGTAAGATTGTGTATTAACTTCTAATGAGCCTAGAATGAATGAGAAATTTCTCTAGAGATCATATCATTTGTTTAAGTAAGGACCAATTTGTTTGCTTAAGTATCCCTGTTGATATTCCTTAAGGATTCTAAAGTGGACTGTTAACCCCTATACTCAGTGAGAAATGAAGTGCTTATTTTTGTCAGAGACCAACTTAAGTACCTGGAATTGCTACCCTTGAATTAGTGGACATGGGAATCAACTTGCTTAAAATCCACGGCATGTTGTTGACTAAGCAATGCATATCTGTAAGTACAAATTTAAAATTTTTTATAGTTAGTCAGAAATTAATTACTCATATACTACTTCATCAAGTAAGAATATCAAAGAAAACGGGATAAACTTGAATACCGGTTACACAGCAACAAAATCAGTAACCAAACAAAACTTTAATTGGTACAAAGAATAAAGAATTTCACACTCTCATATCCTAAAATCTTGAACTCTTGCACTCAGCAGAAAAGCCTTGAGGAAACCTCTTAGAATCAGCACAATAGTTATAAACAATGTGTCTGCTTTGTACCCATCTTAGCCTATTTCTTCCCTTACCATCAAGTTCATGAGTTTGCCATGGCTAAGCATTGTTTGTTGAATTGCTTGATTTACATGACGAGGTACCGGATAACACTGCACAACCATGTCAAGTACGGGCTTTTTGTTGGTCATTAAAATGCCTTGAAGTGCACGACTAAGATAAGCCCCAAGCATAACAGTAATTTCAAATTGTAGCTCATATTTATCCCACATGCTGACATACTTATGAATTAACTGTACTGTCAGGGAATCATATGCACATATGACTGAGACATTGGAAGAGGAAGAAAGAAACATGCATTAGTGAGTTTCTCTGAAGCAAAATAAGGTTGGAGGGATTTCTGTAAAAGCTCTTCTGAAAGAGATCCTTATGAAGAACAACAATTGAAAGGCCTAGACTAGATTTCAAGAAGAGTTAAGTTAACTTATCCACCAAACCAAGATAAAAAGATCTGCATATTACAAAGTACCTGACACTCCCCTGAAAAGATTTCAGTTTCAGCCCATCACATAACATGTCATATAATCAGCAAGCTTTACAATCATACTTCAAAGAATAAACAAGAGCAAAGAAAGAAAAATGGTATTCATGTACTGTCTGGATAAATCAGATTTTTTTTTCAGAAATGCATATTTACTAAAAAAATGCAGAAAAACATAAAAGATAAATCAGATTTTTTTTTCAACTTGAAGATAAATAAGATCAATTCTTTCATAAATGGAAAAAAGGGAAAACAAAAGAAGCAGATCTTCAAAAGTATATACGAAGCTAGAAACTCAATCAAAATATTTGACCTCTCATACAAAAAAAAATCTTAGAAATAAAGATAAGGGGATTTATGTAACAAAATACGTTATACTAAAGGATAGTACTTGACCTAAATTTAGAACAATCTGATCTTGCATAAATTGAGGACAGAGAAAGTAGTAGTAATTCTTATTGTGAAGTTAATGAAGTAAAACAAATGAAGATATTAAAGACCATAAATTTACAACTCCAAAATACAGACACCTCTATCTTCGTCCTCATTTGTAATCATCTAAGAATAACAAGTTAATCTTCATCTCTATCTTCATAGTAATCATCTAAGTCTTCATCACTTTCATCTTGTAATTCTTCCTCATCACTTGTTTCATGTTCTACACCTCTATCTTCGTCCTCATTTGTAGCAAGGACAGAAGGATCAAATTCTTCATATATCCCTTCATTATGCTGCAATTCATCTGCTAATTCATCATCCACTATTGATTCAACATTTGAAATGTCATTCTGGTACGCCACATCTAATGCATCTTCGANAAAAATCTATTATTGCATTTTGATGCTGAGGATGCCATGTACACCTTGTCTGCAATATAAAAAAGTAACATTAGATGAAGATGATAATTATTAATAAATATAATAATTTTTTACCCAAATTGATTCCACATTTGCTCTCTGATGCTGTACGGTATCTTTTTCCAAGAAGTCCACGGCTCATGATAAAATGGCTTCATAGAATCTGTAACCATATGTGTAGCTTGAAAGGATGGCAAAAACCTGTATTAAAGTTAACATATATATAATTAATAAATATCTTTTAATTGCAAATAAATACTCGTTAATGTTAATATATCTAAATGTACATTCAAAACATAAAAATTTGTATAAGAACCTTCTTACCCATTCTTGTGGGGGACGATTATCAATCGATTATAACTATCAAATTGTACATCCCCTCCAAGATTCTGCCTGCGTCTACGAGATGGTGCAGAAGCAGCACTAGATGTAGCTGGGCGAGAGCCTCCAATATCCAACCTAGATATGCTGGGAATGGATGATGATGATGGACTGGAAGATGATGGAGCAACAAAAGACGCACCATCATGCTGACTACCATGAAAGCTCGGGGGTGCAGCAGCTGGTGAGCCAGTATGCTGACTACCATGAAAGCTCGGGGGTGCAGCAGCTGGTGAGCCAATATGCTGACTACCATGAAAGCCCGGGGGTGCAGTAGCTGGTGAGTCAGTATGTTGACTACCATAAAAGACCGAGGGTGCAACAGCTGGTAAGCCACCATGTTCACTACCATGAAAGCCCGGTGAAGATAATGGTATAGAAGGTGTGAGCACAAAGTTAAAAACAGTGTTACTTTGACTGCCTTTAGCAGGCATAGAATAATACTGAACTGAATTATTAGATGGAGGGGGGATAGTGAACATGGTAGATGGCAATGAAGTCGACTGAGGAGGATGAGGAAGAGGATGACTCATATTTCGCATAATTGAGGAAGTTGGAACAGGTTGTTTTTTCTTCTTAGATTTTATTTTTCCCTTCCCCTTAGATGCCATATCTGTAATATAATCATAATAAAATACAAAACAAAAAATACAACAAGTGACAGTAAATACAAAATAATTAAACGACTAAAGAAATAAATAAACAACCTAACAATCACGTGATTAACACATATAATTATAAGAATATACTGATATAGTCTACTTGTAAATAAATCTAAATCGCTATGCAGCAGAAGTAGAAATGCCTAAGGAACTGTCTTAAATAGTAACATTCTTATTCAACTACGTACTTATTGTGATCTAAAATCTAATAGCATAAAACTTAATCTCTGAGTAGAATGAATTTACCAAGTAGGTATTACTTGTCAACTAAATATTCAGAAAAATAGTCCAAATCAATTTATCTACAACTTTGTTGGATCTAAAGTTTTCGGTGAACTTGGCTTCAATTGATATAACTGCAAAAAAGTTCTGTTACCACTGACTTGAGCATAGTTTAGTGCTGTTACCACTGAAGCAGAAAAGTTCTACTGTTTCAAATAAGAAACTTAAGTATTCTGCAAAAAGCATAATAATTTGTGAGAACTTTTTTTCTAAAACCACAGTAAATCTAAAGACACAATCTGGTACTCTATTGTCTTCTACTGTTGAATCTTCTTTTTCTGCCTTGAACTTATATCTAGATTGAATTTTCAAGCTGAATTGGCAACAGTCAATAGACCAGTCGCGCCTGTTTACTAAAATACTTTTTAGAGATATAGCATCAGCAAAATGGGAAGGATTTCCTCCAGTCGCTTAACCAAGTAAAAGAATAGTAATTTCTAGTTATTCTTTGTTCTGCGGAATTTGAGTGATCATATAAAAGGAAAACTGAAGATCTAGCACAATCTATGGAATTTAAAAAATACATTACTCATATTGACAAAACTAGGACAAAGAGCAAGATGACAATCACCAACTTAGCATTCCTAAAAATGTAAGAGACCAACTAAAATTAAGTACCTGGAACTGCTACCCTTGTATTTCGCCTAAATTCATGATTCATTGGCAAGAATCTACGGTGGCAGTCGAACCATGTATTTTTACCTCTATGTTTCAAAGTAAATGCTTTAGTGTCTTCCATACAACAAGGGCAAGCTAACTTTCCAGCAGTCGACCACCCGGACAACATTCCATAAGCAGGAAAATCATTTATAGTCCACATCAAAGCAGCATGCAATCTGAAGTTTTGTTTGGTTGATATATCATATGTTTCCACACCTTGATGCCATAATAATTGTAACTCATCAATCAAAGGCTGCAAGTATACATCAATCAAACTTTTCGGATTGCGTGGACCTGAAACAATACAAGTTAGGAACAGATATGGACTTGTCATACACAACTCCGGCGGAAGATTATATGGAGTAACAAACACTGGCCAACATAAATATGGTGCGGCAGAGACAGCAAATGGAGTAAATTCATCTATGCATAATCCCAACCTAATGTTTCTTGGTTCACTAGCAAACTCGGGAAACACCCTATCAAAATGCTTCCACGCTTCTCCATCTGACGGATGGCAGAGTATACCAGGTGGCCTTCTATGTTCGTAGTGCCATCTCATATGAGGAGCAGAGCTCATTGATGCATACAACCTCTTTAACCTAGGTATAAGAGGTAAGTAATGCATCGCTTTAACTGGAACTTTCTTTTTTGTATTGGCATTTGTGACTTCCTTAAAACGAGGCTGATTACAAAATTTACAGTTCTCTAGAGATGCGTCATCCTTATAGAATAACATGCAACCTTTCTCACAGCAATCAATTCTCTCTGATGAAAGACCCAACTTAGAAACCAATTTTTTAGCAGTGTAGAAATCTTTTGGTAAGTCAATGTTACTCGGATTAAGTTCATTCATAAGGCCAATAATAGAATCCATGCCCGCTTGGGAAATAGAACTATCCGATTTAATACTTAGCAATCTAACTGCACAGACAACTTGGAATGCACCGAACCTTCATACAATGGACGACTAGCTTCTAGTAACTGTTCATAGAAACGCTTAGCCTCATCATTTGGTTCGGATTGAACCCCAGGAAACGTCCCAAAAGCATCCCTCATCATTTCATTGTATCGAGAATTTTCAACATTATGCTCCGAAATGGGGCTACCCTCACCACCAAAAGAATTATGAAAGTTAGCATCATCTAAACTAGCATGATTCTCCCCGTGAGCAGTCCATATATAATAATTTTCTACAAAACCTTTCTTGTAGAGATGGACTTTAACTTCGTCTGATGTCAATAACTTAACACATTTACATTTCACACAAAGACACCTAATCCTTCCTCCAATAAGAAATCATCAAGTGTTTGAGCCTTAGCAATAAATTCAGCAACCCCTTTAATAAATTCATCCCTCAACCCCGCACGATTAGGATGATTCCTATTATACATCCATCTACGATGCACAAATTCCATCTACACAAATAGAAATCTATAAATGAGATATTTAATATAATTTGATTTATTTAAACTGTTTAGCAAGTTTTTCATATATTAATGTGTAACAATATCTTTTGCACTTGAAAAATGATCAAGACAAGAAATAATTTAACAAATATAGTACTTATTTAAAGTAAAATGTGTATTACAATCTCTAAGTCTTAAGAAAGTATCCTGTGATTCTTCTCCTCAGCTAATTCAATAACATAATACTCCCAACATCTTTTACATACAGTATTCACCCACATATAAAGTCTTTATAAAGTGACCCCAAATTATTGATTTCATAAGGACCCAAAAATATTATACTACGTACTTTTTTCTATAACGAAATAGAATTTTGATGATTTGAGTTTTCAGCACATATCTAACCCCCTTCTTCAGCCCCTTCCCCAAAATAATTTGCTAGTTCAATAGCTTAACTTTTCACAAAATCTTTTAATTATAATTCGAAACTTAATAGGCATTTGTATAATATTTGGTTGAAGAAAAAAAATAGTATTTGAAGTTAAAGTAAAAAACAAAATAGCAGATACTAGAATATCATTATTCAATCACTCAAATTATAAAAGAAAAAAAAACTTCAATTGTAATTGGCCCTAATTAATCTCATCCTACATTTTGATAAAGGCAATTGGAAAGTTGAAACTATGAATATTTCCTTCTATCTTCGGGACTAAGAAATTAGTAGCTATATGGACTATGCCATGAAATTTCCAACCATATATTCCTAGGAATCCACTATCTCCTACACTAATTAAACCAAGACTTTTGAACGTTAAGAACATGACGCTCTATTGCGCCGTCAATATCCCTAATCTCTTCAAATTTTATGTTCAATAACCAAGAAATAATTTGCCTTATTATTTTATTCTCTAGGTTACCTCACTTGGCCAATAAGAATAGCGGCTCACTAGCTACTTATTTAATATACTATATTATTCCATATATAATAAATTTTATTCATGATCAAGGATGATCTAGTGTCCATATTCTATTTTTCTTAATTGTTAGTTGCTGTACTTTTTACAGTTAGTTCAGATTTTAGTGAAAATAAATCTGGTGGTAGAACAAGTCGTCAGCAACCAACAAGCTGGTAACAGACTTTTAAAAAGCTCTTGATTTTTAGCAACAGTTCTGATGATTTTTAGGAATAGAATCAGACCCTAAGTAGGATATAAAAAGATATGTGTAGCTGCTTGAAAAACCCACACATAGAGAGAGAAGAGAGAGAGGTGTTTTGCTATGTAATTCCTCTCAATTTCAACAATAAAAGAAGGTCTTTCAGTTTGAGTTTCATTGTCTTTTCTCTTCTTCTTTCCTTAATGTTTTGATTACACTATAGAACTATTGCATTCATTGAACACTCCTCACTTAAGCAGCAGATCATATTTTGGTATAAGAGCAAATAGATCCTGCATGTGGATGGCGCAAACGAAGTCCGGGTACAAAGCAACATGTGAACAACTTTCTGAATTGCACATACATCGACGTTCAGTGCAGCAACTAGTCCGTGCAATGGCCAGCGTCGACGAGGCTCCATCTTCTTATCTGCCTGAGCAAGTTGCAAAGCTTACATTTGATATGGCTGTTGTCCTTAATTGGTTNNGGAAGCAAAGGTTGAAATCCCTGTGTACGAAGGAGTAGTTGATCCAGAGAAACTAGATCATGGCTAGACCAGTTGGAGACATATTTCACTCTTCAGAGGTTTAACAATGCACCAAAAGTCGCCTACACACCGTTAAAAATGATAGGACATGCAAACTTGGTGAAAGGCTATTACTAAAACTAGAGAAGTTGATGGCCTTACCTGGAGTCAATTTAAGCGCCTCGTACAAAAGGAATTTTATCCTATGGGTACTTAGAAGAGTGATGGAACCAGTGGTATCGACTACGACAAAAGAAAGATCAAACAGTACAAGACTACATCTCTGAGTTTAGGCGACAGGCACTAACCTTGGGAGTATCCTTGAATGACCCATCGACCTACACAAATATCTAGTTTACATGAGCGGATTCGGGCTGAACTAAGTCTATTTCTAGTTTAGGATTTATCTAGTGCAAGCACCACAACAATGGCTATTGAAAGAAAAAATAGAGCGTATGGCGAGAAGAAGTCACAAACGTGAAATTTCAAGCAGACCAAGAAATTCAGTCCTAAAAACCAAAAGAAGGGTGACGCTTCTTCCCTAACATCCAAATCTGAAAAGTATTGTGGGCACTGTAAAATTGCAGGTCATGACAAGAAAGAATACTGGAAGTTGCATCTAAAATTGTTACCTAAGAAATGGAAGAAAGAGGAGAAAGGGAAGCATACAACAGCACTAACTGTTGTTGAAGATCTTGTTGAGCTCAGGAAAGTAAGTAATGCGTACACGAGTTTATCTTTGATGGCCATGCCGAAGGAGATAGGCTCGCGACCACCCTCTACACCGAACATTAAAGAAGAACTATTCGCTGTGCGTATTCAAGTTAAACAAGATGTGATTGGAGCTATATTCGACCTTGGAAGCCAGAAAAATCTTATATCTGCAAGCTTAGTGCAGAAGCTAGGATTGGAAACAGTGCCTCATCCTCGTCCTTATAACTTGAGATGGATTCACAAAGGAGCAGAGTCTCTATTTCGGTTCACTTCGGTCGGTTTAAACTTGCCCTATTAGGATTTTCTTCAGTCATTTTTTATAACTAAAAGTAAGTTTTAAAAGTTAACTTTTTCTACAATTGACTTATCTTATTAAAATAATATGTATTGTCGATTTCAATAATAAGTTCCTATAATCTACTCTTACTTTATTCCAAACAATCAACTCTCAATAAGCAGTTTTAGATCAGACCAAAGCCTAGCTAGCAGATGCAAACTCACGATATGATAGCTAAAATAGCTAGGCTTAATGACATTTTTATCCGTACTGCACATAACAAGTTGAATCACAAAGTAGATGGCATGAATATTCTTCACTATAGCGCAACTGAAACAAAATTAAAAGGAAACAACATGACATATTATTGCAAAGATTATACTAGTAAAACTACCTAAAACATTCACATTCTTCACGAGTTAGGCAATTGACATATGATCAACAAGAAGAAGCAAAAGAAAAAAAGAGCTATCCAGATAAATGCTCGCCGCGAGAACGTACACCAAATTGGGACTTTCAACTGGATTAGTCGGCTCTTAAAGGGGTACAAAAAATATTAGAAAAATCACACAGGTGAAGGGGAGGCCATCAGAATCTACAGTATAAAAGCAACCGAATCAAGTTTATTTTTAAGTTTAAAATTCAATCCTTTTAAATTAAGTTTCAATGATTGGAGTGGAGGATCTGTACGCAGTGGAGGGTTTGGGTGGGGAAACTTACCTGGTAGTGGAGGATCTCGACGGACTTGCAGCGGCGCCGGCGAGTGCTGCTCGTTGATGGAAGCGGAGGGTTTAGGTGGAGAGAAGTTTAAGTGAGAGAGAGAAGAGAGAAGGAAGAAAAGAGGAAAAGGAAAAGAGAAGGAGTTGCTGAGGGTTTTTTAAAAAACTCTCCGACCGATTCGGTCAGTAGGTTGGTCAAAAGTAGTCAACCTCGTTTTACTAAATATTTCCGACCGAATCGGTCGCTATTTTTTATTTATTTCTTTCTTTTTTTAATTGTTTCCGACCGAATTGGTCGCTAAAAATGGCGCAGAACTTTCCCCCAAAATTTACAACGGACATAGACGCAATATTAGTCGTACGTATTATTAAAAATTGAAAAATATATTTTTGTGAATATTCCGACCGATTCCGTCGGAAATTTCCGACTACTATTTTCCGTCGCAAATTTCGGTCGGAAATTAGCCATTTTTTAGTAATGTCAGGAGGAAACATAGTGTACCATGCAGGTACAGCTGACGAGCTGGTGGGGTCAAATTTAGGCGGGTTAAATACGACTCAGAACTCATACCGCCCCACAGACCCAACCTCCCTTTTTATATAGTTTCTTATTTAAAAAATGAAACTTACTTAATGTATTTTTCTTAAATTGTTAGCTTAAATTCTTCTCCCCAATTACTTAGTTACATAGTAATTCTCAATCTCCAACAATTGATTATATATGTTTAAGTTTGGGTCCGTTTTGGACTCGTTTATATTACAAATATTTTGACTCGTTGTTATTTAGTTTCACATGTTGGATCAAGTCAATAGATGAATCATAACCCAACTAGTTTAAACTTTGAACTAAGTTAGAATAGTTATTAAAATGGATTAATTTTGTCATCTCTATGCGTAGGGTAGTGGTAAGATCTGTGTCTACAGTATCCTCCCGAGATCCCATTTGTGGAAATACACGTGATTAGTTGTTGTTACGTGCAGGTCTACATGCAGTTGATATGGATCTTGAGCCAATAAAGATAGAAGGTTTGATAATAGATCAAGCAACAAGCATAGTTTGGTGGGGTCCAGAGAACAGAATCTGCGATTAACTTAATCAATGATAAGGTTGTACTGTTTGACCAAATAGTTTTAAGCCCTTTTAGTTAAACCAATAAATAGACAGAGGAAAAATCGTAGCCAGAAATAATTCATTCTAGATCTGAAATGGAAGAAGGAATAAACAAGCCTAACTGAACATAAACTTTGATTACACTTGTTATTGAGTTTCATAATGGGAGAAATCGATGATTGTTCTAATAATATCAAATGATGATAAATGAAAAGAGTCACCATCCTTGAACAAGACCGACTTTCGTATATTTGATAAAGTTGAATTACATATGAATATCGAGATTCTAAACTCTTCTCCTTTTCCGGAAAGGAGCCTAAGATCCGGGAATATCTTCTCCTTCAGAGATATATATATGTGTTTCTGTGTGTGTGTTCCTCTCAGCCCCCTCCCTTTTGTTACTCTCTCCCATGATATTTATACAAAACACTTTCCTTACCCAGTGGTCCTTAACCGGAGTGCCTAAATTCTTTAAATATCCCGTAGAATATTCCTCTAAAATGTCTAAGTGTTGAACTAGCCGTTCTGGCCGAATTGAGTACTCGACCTCGACCGTAGCTAAATTATTCGATGGTGTATCGTTTCCTATACGTGACTTCGGCTTGGTTAATTCTTGGTCGTTCCTCCTTAAGTAGAATTCTTTTGACCAGATTTTGGCCTATACAGTTAGTCTATCCGTCCACTGGGGTCGCCTTTGAGCGAGCTCAGTGGGCGGACTTCGCCAGTTGCACCTTTTGAGAAATCTGAGCACATTGGCCGAAGAGTGAACCTTCATAGTGAGATAACGATGCGATGTCTCGAGAGCCATACTTGATCGTTATGTCAGTTCGAAATGATGTCAATCTGTCATGCATCATTATGACGCACGTTCCCTATACGTTACTTCGTTTCCCGTGCCTCCTCTGTTTTGGAAGTGACGTGGCGGTGTTTGGTTTTCCCGCTCAGGATGTTTGTACTCTTATAAATAAAGGAGAGAACTCCTCAATTGGAGTTGTTGTGTTTCCTATATATTTTTCGAAAAACTTCCCGACTTCTCTTTTCTCCTTCTTCAGGTTCGTACGTCTCCACCTCTCTTCTTTTGAAGTTTTCTTGCCAGTGTTACTCCCTCTACCTTAGCACTTATCATCTACATAACCAAAGAAAACATGGCTAGTTCACCTTCTACCTCTGATAGAGTTGCCGGTACCGTTGCATCGAAAAAGGATGTTCCCTCCCATGAAGAAGGGATGGCCATTGTGGAGGATGAGAATTTTCCACCGTGGATGAGATACTTCCACATTCGGGGAAAACCAGGACTGATTTCAAGAACTTACATGACGTTGATCCTGAGCCCGTCACTTCCTTAATGGACGTTGCGGCGCTTGCTACGCTTACAGCTAAGTGGAGGATTCCTGATCACGCTGAACATATTCCAACGGTTAACGAAGTCGTACAGATACATTGCCTGGGGTACTGCACGTTTTATGCGTACTCGTTTGTCATCGGTTACACACTCCCCCTTCCTTACCTGGCGGAAGATTTCTGCCTCTATTATGGGGTGTGCCCGGCTTAGCTCTCTCCGTATTTATTCAAGCTCTTCCTCATGCTTACCAAGTTCGCATAGTTGGCCGGCCCGGTGATTTCTCTTATTCACTTGCTTCACCTCTTCGTACCCAGTTTTTACAAGGGTACCATGATACATTTTCGTCACTATAGGACCAAGGGCTTACTGGTGAAGATGGATGATAAGACCAATCGTCGCTTTTGGGAGAGCTTCTTCTTTGTGAAGACGGAGCACGTGGTGTCAAATCCTAACGGATTTCTCGAGGAGTGGAATTACGCCCGTAAGTTTTTGTATATATATATATATATATATATATATATATATATATATATATATATATATATATATATGGAACGGCTTATCGTTGCCCCCTTCTGGTGATATGATTGTTCTTCTTTTTCCCTTTCTCTACTTTGCAGCCGAGAAGGCGCCTCCTCCGCTAGTCGCTGACATTCGCGAGTAGGTGAGCCAGGTTTTGCCCCATACGATGGGGATTCGTGAATGGTCGCCATTTCACGAGAGATTCGGGCGTAGACCTTCTACCGGTGAGTTATCACGTCTTGTCATTAGTCGCTTTGCCCTTTGTTCTGTATTTTCCTCCTTGGTTTAAGCTTCTCTCGTTGGTAGGTCGACGGGTCACGAAGAGGGCGAGGGCTTCCATACCCACTTTCCGTCAGTCGAGTCTCTCGAACGGATCTTCACCGATTGCGACCGTAAGTGAAAGCGTTCAGGTCGCTGCTACTTTACAGACTACGTCCCCTCCCAAGCTCGACCGTCGTGAGGTTGCTCGTCAGGCGGAGGCTCCGCTTCCTGTGGTTCATTTTCTGGACGAGTCGTCTCAGTACGACGGCGAAGAGGCTCCATTAAAGAGGCAACGAATAAGGGCCGATAAAGCACCCAGGACCGAGGGGCTTTCGAGGGGAAATCCCGTGTTGGCGGTGTCTGAGCCTGCTGGTGATGCCAATTTACGTGAGGAGACCGTGTCCCCCTCGGGCGTGGAGGTGGTACCCATTTCTGGCATGCGAGAATCTAGCGTGGTAGGGGGGCAGAAGCGCGTAGCTGTGGATGACTATGAATCCGGTTTAGATATTGACCCCAAGGACATAAGCATGTTTGAAATGGGGTTCACTCGGGTGGAGGCGAGAACAAATAGTTCCTCCCGTGTGATCGAGATTGCTCCAAATTGTGATTTATTGGAGGATACGGTGAGCCTGGCACCTAATTCGCCATCCTTTGTTCTGCTACTGAAAGCAGGTCCCTCCAGGAGATCAGCGATGTTGGCCTATCACGGGACGTAGCCGGAATGGATTTGAGGATGAGTTTATTGCTTTCTTCATTTTACATCTTCTACTCTTGCTGACTTTCTCTCTCTTCTCTTTTCTTTCTTCAGACTTTCATTTTTGGAAACTGAGAGCATCCGTCGCGAGGAGAGGCGGGCTGCCGCTTTTCAGAAAATGGTTTTAAAATACCACGGATATCGTGACAAGTGTCATGAGATGCATGCACGACTCAGGGCGGGCGGCAATCCTCACTCCCTTAAGGAAGAGTTGGTGCGGAAGGACGAGGACCTGATGCGTTCTATGGGCAGATGCAGCAAACTCGAGGGGCTGCTTATGGCTAAAGAAAAAGAGCTCGAGGTGGGGAAGGGAGTTGCAACTGAGTGTGTTGATCTTCGGGCGAAGGTGGTGACCCTGCGGGCGTAGCTTGAGCAGAATGACACTAGGGTCGCCGGTCTAAGTGTTGAATTGGTGGAGAAGATGACTGAATTGGAAGGGAAGGCGACCGAGCTGGAGAGGGCTGAGAAGGCCCGAGTAGCGGCCTTGGCGAGGGCTGCGGTACTGGAAGATTCTATCCGCTTTCTCAGGTCTGAACGCGCAACTAAGATAGAAATGGCCGTTCTATAGGAGGCGCGGCTTGACGAGCAGATTAGCGAGCTTGAGAGAGACGTCTCGAGCCTGTGTGATCAAATTACTGCCCTCGAGGCTGAGAGGGCGCAATTGTTGGCTTTGACTCCTCCTGTGTCCGCCTCTGTTGATGTTTCTCGCCCTTTGTACGAGATGTGGGTCCATGCTGAAGCTCAGCGAGATATATATAAGGACTTGTTGGCAGCGGGGAATGTCCCTGAAGCCGCTTTTGAGGAAGCTCGTGTTAAAGCGCGTGAGGCCGGCTTGCCTGCGGTTATGACCCCGCGACGTCGGAGGCCAGTGAAGTTGATGAGACCGAGGATGGGCTTACCTTTGACGATGAACATTCCGATGGAGAGGGTGACGGTGGAGGTAGAGCCCCTGAACCGAGCGGGGAGAGAGAAGATGGCGTGGATGAGGATAATACCGAGTGAAGCTTTTGTGCTTAATTTTTCCTCCTGTAGTTAGTTTTTTTTTATACTTAGTTGGTTGGGTGGGGGCCCCCTTTTGGCCCTTTGTAAGGCGCTAATTTTTGTTTGAATGAAATAGTCGATTCGTCTTTGATTGTATGCCTTTGGCCTTTCCTTCTGTTTTCTTTCCGAATTTCTTGGATCTTCTCGTGATAAGTCCGTGACGTTTGGTAGTTAACTCGAGTGGGGTCGAATTTGACCTGCTGATTCGTGCGAGGTCCAGCTTGACTTATTATCTCGAGTGAGGTCAGAGTTGACCTGCTAATTCGAGGTCGAACTTGACTTATTAACTCGAGAGAGGTCAGGTTTAACCTGCTAATTCGAGCGAGGTCGAATTTAATTTGTTAATTCGAGCAAGGTCGAATGTAGATTGATTCGAGCTAGGTCGAATTTATGTTAATTCGAGCGAGGTCGAATGTAGATTGATTCGAGCAAGTTCGAATGTTGACTAGCTAATTCGAGCGAGGTCGAATTTTGACTTGCTAATTCGAGCGAGGTCGAATGTAGATTGATTCAAGCAAGGTCGAATGTATGTTAATTCGAGCGAGGTCAAATGTAGATTTATCCGAGCAAGGCCGAATATTGACTTGCTAATTCGAGCGAGGTCAAATTTTGACTTGCTAATTAGAGCGAGGTCGAATGTAGATTGATTAGAGCAAGGTCGAATGTATGTTACCTTTGCGTTGGCGTGATTGTGTACATTTGGCGTTGTGTAAGAATGTCATACTGATTTGTTTATTCATTGGAGAATATTACATGTTTTCGTTCATATCCGTACATACATTCGAGGAGTCTAGTCTGTCTAGTCCCTTCATCGCTCGGCCTAGAGAAGTAGCCGATAGGTGGGGCGATGAATGTCTTGCTCAAGCTTTGGGACGTCTTAATGCATGGATGAGATCAAATTTTAGCTAGTTGTATCGTCGCATAGTTGCTTTGGCGAGCGCACGGGTGAGTTTCACGTACTTGTGTTCTGTCTACATGTTGGAGAGATTCGTATGTTTTCTGGGTTGGTGACCTAGTCCCAGTCTATACAGGCTTTTCCCTTTATGGCGTTAAGCACCAACCGTTGCCTGCAGGATGATATGGTGCGGAACGTTTTCTTGGTGTGTTGTTTTGATGGCTATTGTTCCTTGTTCGCGCATCTGGTAGAATGCTCCTGTTCCTATCCCAATCCAAAAGAAAAATAACAAGTTAATCCCAAATGAGATCGTTTGTTACCTTAACCTGATTGGTTGGCAATGCGAGATGGGCGCTATAGAACGACTCGTTTTGCCCCCGTACTCGAATGCTGGCTTCATATTTGATCCCAGCCTCGTGCTTAGCTTCGCCGTTAGTCGAGTGTAGGCATCTTATGGGCTGACAACTTACTTCGCCCGTTGGGATCTCGAGTTCGAGTCCCGGTCCGATCCAGTCCTAGGTGCACAAAAATAAGGGAAACATAAGTTATACTCTGTACATACAGGCAGGACAAGCTTGTTATTTCAAAGAATTACACAATAGGCTATCGTCTCTTCCTAAGAGAGAGGGGACAGTGTGCATAAAGTATAGATTGGTATCTAACGTTAATATAGAAAATAGGATTGCGGACGTGCTCAGTGCGTAGTGGCCATAATCCTACTTTGACAACTCATACTCACGACGTACCAAACCCATCACTACAGCAAGACGTGGCTTTCATATAGGTATCTAACATAATTTCGATTTCATGCAAAGATCTGACCTTGGTTGGTTTGGTTTTCAAAAGCTTGCCTACAAATTTCCCAAGTTGGTGTTTATAACAAGAGGGCGAGGCTACGACAACCGGGAAGTGGAACTCTGACTGACTTTAGATCTAGAGGAAACTAAAATTTTGGCTAAAAAATTTCCCATAGATGGCGCCAAATTATTTGACCAAAAGGTTTTAAGCCTTTTTAGTTAAACCAATAAATAGACAGAGGGCAAATCCTAGCCAGAAATAATTCATTCTAGATCTGAAATGAAAGATAGGAATAAAAAAGCCTAACTGAACATAAACTTTGATTACAGTTGTGATTGAGTTTCATAATGGGAGAAATAGATGATTGTTCTAATAATATCAAATGATGATAAAGAATACATAAATGAAAAGAGTCACCATCCTTGAACAAGACCGACCTCCGTATATTAGATAAAGTTGAATTACAGATGAATATCAAGATTCTAAACTCTTCTCCTTTCTCGGAGAGGAGCCTGAGATCCGAGAATTTATTCTCCTTCAGAGAGATGTATATGTGTTTCTCTGTGTGCGTTCCTCTCAGCCCCTCCCTTTTGTTACTCTCTCCCATGATGTTTATACAAAACACTTTTCTTACCCAGCGGTCCTTAACCAGAGTGCCTAAATTCTTGGAATATCCCGTAGAATATTCCTCTAAAATGTCTAAGTGTTGAACTAGCCGTTCAGGCCGAATTTAGTACTCGACCTCGACCGTAGCTAAATCAGTCGCTGGCATATCGCTTCCTTTACGTGATTTCGGCTTGGTTGATTCTTGGTCGTTCCTCCTTAAGTAGAATTCGTTTGACAAGATTTTGACCTATACATGTACCACTGCATATGTGCGATTTGATGTGGCTGTTAGCATTGCAAAAGGGTGTTGACATAGATCATGAGTATTGCAACCCGTCGATCGCACGGTCTGAAATACACAAAAAGATTGGACGGTTACCAAGGTGTTTAATCATAGGTTATAAAGGGGATCCACTAGTAGATCGGGAAAAACAACTATCAAAGATGTTGGAGTCACGTGGAGTGCACGTGGTGGGGGAATTTCTTGAAATAGGGTACCATGTTGTTGAGCTATGTGATTCTCAGATTGCCCAAGCTTTATATGATTTGATTTAGAATTTTAGCAGTGCCACCTGCTAGAACTTATGTTAGTTTTATTTCATTTTGGATTGATAATAATTCCTCTTTTTTTTTGGGGCATCAGTCCTTTTCCAAGGGAAGAAAATTTGAACCGGACACTTTTTTCTTTCTAGAGTAGTTGGGATAGAGTTGACATAAGGAAGTGCTTAGTATGCATCCTGGATATATTTTGTGGCTTGTTTGATACCAACGGAGTTAGACCGGGACAAGAAGATTACACAACCTTCCCTATGAGTTTTAAAATTCTTGTGTACTTTGGAAAAAAATGAATAGCCTGATTTGTGATACTTAAGCTCATTTTCTTGACTTCTATGTTCATTGTTGTTTACCTCGAAAAATACGAGTAAATTAAATTTGATTTGAGGTTTTAAAGATATGTGATTTAGTTCAATACCAATTAAGAATTAAGAAATATGAAGTAGAAATGAAAGACAGAAGTGAATCAAACCAATATTACTTAGCAACAGTGACCTCGAGACGGTGACTTCGAGGTGGCTTAGGGCAGTAAGAGCAATTAAGCAAAAAAATCAAAGTAAGAACAATTAAGCTAAGGGACAAATTCGGATGAACAACAGGCAAAAAGTAGAGAGTATATTCTTTGCTCAGTAAAAGATGGTCTTACAAATGATTGGGATCCCCTTTATATAATAGGGGAATCCTAAATAAGGAATATTTCTATTTACAGTAGGGAATATTCTTGTTACAGCTGTCTAACCGCCTTGTACGGAATTGTATGATCTTATTCCGGAATTTGCGCCATGATCTCAGGGACGTGGTAGGAATCTAACTCGCTCTGGTACGAATCCATAACGGTCCTATTTCGAGTTCGAGCATCCTTGGCCTCGGCGTTCCTCGAACTCCTGCCCACGGGCATTATGCTCTGTCTTCGATCTCGAGCCTGGTCCAGCGGTTTCGAACTTGACCTCTCCCGGACTCGGACCTAGGGCGGAACCTCAAGCTTCTACACCAGGGGCATATGACTTTGACCATATACAGATAGTCCCCGCGTTTTTTAGAATAAGATGATAAGAAATGATTTGCACCTCGACTTCCCCGAACTTCTCATGATGATGTCACGCCCATGACGTAGGTGCTTGAAATGATCGGGAATGTCACATTGGTGCTTTTCCCCAAAATATCACATGCGTGCCAGTGTTTGTCGGCCACTTGTGCCGCCGATCCGTCGCTGCCTTTCTATAAATAGGAGGCTACCCTGTTGAACAAAGAACCGTGCTTTTTTCATCTTTATCTTCTTTTGGTCTTCTCCTTTCTTTGCTTCCTTCTTTAATCGTCTATTTCCATGGTTCGAACCTGCGAACACATGGTCATATGGCAGCAACTTTACCAGTTATGCCAAGGTTTCCCTTTTCAAAGTTTTGATTCGAAACAACGTGAAAAGGGCGCCGAATCCTTCTCACATCAGAAAATATGTGAACTTTATACTGCTGCTCATTTCTCTTAACTTCAACTTGGTGTAGCACTTCATTCCTTTGGCACTACAACAAAAAGTGCTTTTAGCGGCTATTATTTAGTGGCAATAAAATAATTGCCAATAATTTATTCCTTATACGAAATTATTAGCGGCTAATGTGAATTAGGCGGCGAAGCTACGTATTTAGAGGCAATTAAAACAATTGGCCAGCAAATGAACAAAATTTATCCTTTTAATCTTCCCCACAACGCAAACCCTATGTTTTCTCATTCCTCTCTTCTCTTACTCCTCCCACCTCTGGCTTTTCTTTCTATAGTTTTTCTATTTTTCTACCCATCTAAATCATTTAAGATTTCCTAGTCCTTTTGGCAATCAATGAACGGTGAAGATAATAGCAGCAATCAAGAGGAAACAAAAAGATGGACACAGACATTACAACATTGATGATGCCCGATTAACCAGTTATAGATCGAAATCCCTGCCTTACCACTATCGTCTGCATCTCCATCACTGTCAGTTACCTCTCTTATACTTTTGCAATTTTTTCTACTTTTATTTATCATTTGTTAGCCACATCCTTATACAGATAGATTATTTTATGTATTCCATTTTGGTAGGAATTAGTTTTTCTTAATTGTGATTTCGTTTTTAGCTTCGCAGTTGTTTAATATTCAGTTTGTATTACAAAATCGATTTAATTCTACTTCATTTGCCTTTTACTATATTTCTTGTGATGGTATTTGATTCTGAATATTTTGAGTATTCTATATTACTTTTGGTGTTGCTTCTAGAGGACAAATTTAAGAAGCCTATTAAGTGTTTGATAAAATATCACACAGAGATATGTTTACTTGATACTAATGATTTAATATGTATGATGTTTTAATAGTAATTATATAAATCTTTGAAAGGCCAGATATCATTTTTTAAATTTTTTTAGACATTCATAGGTTGAGAAGTTTTAACTTATGTGACCCTAAGTTATATCATTTGAAAAGTTTAAAGACAAGTGCTCAGAAAGAGGAGAAATAGAGCATAAGTAAATGAAATAATAGACTAACTGAGGGAAAATTTCTCTATCTTTGTCTGTTGTATCTTTTACCATATTCAATACAAAAGCCGATGCGAAAATAGATTAAATGAGATCACTCAAAGAACTTACAAAAGAAAGGTAAAAACTTTTCTCTATGTAGAAAACCTATCTCCAATTATATATTGTGTAACTTAGTAAACAATTGAATGATTGAGTTATTGGTGTTAATTCATTATTTGTGGGCATAGTGTTGAAATGTTGAAGACATAGTGCGAGAGTCCAAGCAGGGATTGGTTATTATACTTTGGGTGAGGATTTGAATGGAAGTTGTTTCTAGCTAAAATTCCTTGTTATTTTGAGCCTAGATGGGGAAACTTTCTAATCAATAAACATTCTTCATTATTGTTTCTTTAAGAGGTAGAGGGAGAGGAAAAAAGTGAGAACATTCTGGGGCTTAGCACACACTGATAACTTTTTCTCTTTATTCTCTATTCTTGCATTCCATATATAAATATTTATTAGGATATCTTTACTTATAAATAAGTAACTGGATGATAGGTCATTTTTATTATCAATATTTTGTTTGTGCTAGGCTATTTGCTATTGTGGATGGTATAATTTTGCTTGTTTCAAGGTCAAATTGAGAATGTATAATATCTAAAGCAACAATAGGGTTAAACTATACAACAAATGAAGTAGTCATTGTTGTAGAGGCTTACAGGACTTTGGGGGATAGAGGTCTTTATTATGCAGACAAGTTGTTAGAGATCTTCATTGAGAGTTTTGTCATTCTCTATGATAGCTCTTCCACAACTACCTTTTTAGCTGTTGTGAGTGTTATTTATATATCATGATTTTGATCTCATATTTTCCTTAATATACTTGAAGTAGGACTTAGTGTACATTGTTCATTGCTATAGGATACTGAGGATACCGATGGGAGTGTACCCTTCTTCTAGGGTATGCTCCTTTCTTATAAATAATGTGAAAGTGGCTGAGCATACATTTAAATATTGTAATGCTGCTCAACCTTTTATAGGAAAAAAATGGATCTATACAAGAAAATTGTTAAAATGGATCAAGATGTCAACACGGATGGTATCCAAGTTGGTATATTATTTCTCTAATCGATTTGATAGAGATAAATTGAACATTTTTGAAGGAGAAATTTCTCTTTTATAGCACCGTTATAGTCACCTTGAGGAGCTAGTAAAATCACTAAATGAATCTTACAAATTTGATGAGCTACGAGCTAAACTAACTACACTGCTTGAACTTTTATTTGGTAACTACACACGTCTTTTGTATTTGTCCTTTCTGTGATGATATAAGCTTTTATTGAGTTGTCTCATCTGTTGCTATCTTTTTATCATAAAGTCAGTAAAATCTAATAAAGTAGATTATTTCTAAAATATAACTCCAATTCTTTGTTATTTTTTGTGCTGAATCGGTACTAAGTTATTGTTCCTGAGAAGAATCTTGCTAATAAAAACTATTTCTTGGAAGAAATTGTGGTTGATCTTTTTTGTTCTTAAATGTGGCATTTGAGCTTCACTTTTCTGTGAAGAGGGTCAATTTCCAAGAGCTTTCTTGAATAACTTGCATTTTTCGAAACCAAATCGAAAATTGCTTGTTTGAACGTGTGTTCTTATTGACTTAATAGGAAGTAGCAACAATAAATGTGATCCTCAATGAACAAGAGCTCGGAGTGAGAACTTGAAGAGAATAAAAAAAGGCAGCCTGATGCACTAAGCTCCCGCGCACGGAGAAGGGCCGGACCACAAGGGTCTATTGTGCGCACTTTTTACCTGAAGAGAATCAAGGTTCATTTTATCTGCATAGTCTACATTTCAACTATGGATAAGTTAATATCTTTTCATGACTAGATGCACTAAATTTTCTGCAACTTTTATTATGCAGTTTCATTTGGATCTACAATCCACATATGCATGGCTGCAGAATTAGTGTCCAACTTATGCAACTTGTTGGTTCATCAAGAACCGTCCATGCTGGTTTAGACTTATCAGGATACACCATGAATGATGACCTGGTATCATCTGATTCAAGATAGAAAGTTGATTGAGAACCATAATAGATTGTTTGTTCTATCACATCTAATAATGATGTCCTTAAAGAGTTAGAGGTTGGAATTAGGCTTGTCAGATTGAGAACTACTGATATTGGATTCAAATGATGTATTTTTTCTTTTATATTGTTGACACAACTTTTTTTTATATTATCGATTTAATGATACATATTGTACTTTATAAAATGAATTTTAGGTTTTATGTTATTATTTATGCGAGAATATTTTTTTCACTATCAAAGAATGACGTTGGAATCATTTTAATGACAAATAGGCATAATGTTTCCCAGTGCTACCATTTGCCAATATGTGAATAGTTTTATCGGCAATAAAAATGGTAAGGGTAATGGTCGCCAAAAGGTTCTCTTTTTACTGGCAATAAATAAATATTTACTGGCCATACCAATTGCTACTAAAATCATTTCAGAGGCTAATTTAGGGGTAGTTTTAGTGGCCATTATAATTGCCAATAAATAATGCCGCTAAAAAATCGAACTTTTAGCGGCAATAATTGGGGCCTTTACCGGCATTCACTATAATTGCCGCTAAAACTTTTAGCGACGCTGGATACAACGGCAAATAATTAATTGCCGGTAAAAGTTTTTGCGGCAATTTTTATTGCCGCTAAAATAAAATTTTATTGCCGCAAAAAGCCTTTTTTGTTGTAGTGTGGCTCTTCATGGAATGACGTGGCACTATCATCTAGTATTTTTGCATCCCACTCCGGAACAATGTCCCAAGGATAAACATTCTTGGATCGTTGCTCGTGCACCTTGCAACCCCTTTGATTGTTCTTGTGATGGAAGGCGAAGCTACATCTTCTGGTCTTCCCTTCTGGTCTCTTTCTTTTGCTGCTCTTTTAATGGGTTACGGCCCAAAATTTCAGGAGAACGTTCAATCTCCGCTGCTAGAAATATAGTTACATTTTTCGAAGACTTTCTGCCTCAAATCTCTTTGGGTACAAAGAGATTCCAAACGTTCAAAAGGGGGTCCACGGGAAGGAGGCTCTCGAAGACGATGCCCTCGAGAACATGGCCTAAAAAGTAGATTAGTTTTTTTGGCTTTTGTTTTTGCTTCTTTGTTTCTATGTAAGTACCCTTCGTGGGTGGTGTAGTTATATTTTGTAACCGTCTCTCGAAAATATAAAAGGATACCTTTGTCTTCCTTTTGGCTCGTGTTGAATTCCGTTCTGTCTTTACTTGTAAAAAATGTGATTGTATAATTTTAACGACTAGTCCAAACACCAGACTCAGGACGTAATAAACCCTGAGATTTTTAATCAACCAGCATAATATCCCTTAAGGCTTTTGTTAGTCCTCGAGCTGGGCTTATATCGATTCGATGCGAACTCGGAACATCAAGATTCTTGAGTCCGAGTTAAGTGAGAGCAAGGTCTCGAATTCGAAATAAAGTTAGCCTTTAGGCTCCATAGACGATCATCGAGTGAGAACTTCCTACGAACTTGGATAGCCCTTGGACTTAGTAGTCAAGCGAGTACTTGCTCGAATCCTGAAATAAAGTTAGCCCTTAGGCTCTTTTGTAGTCCCCGAGTGAGAAACTTCTCAAACTCGGGTGGCCCTTAGGCTTAGTAATTGAGTGAACACTTTGCTCGAACTCGAAATAGATTGATAAAAAACGGATTGATCTTCGATGCCTCAATTCTGATGCCAATCTCGTGACGTCAGCGATTGAAGTGACTGAAAAGGTTGCTTTTCGTGCGGTTTCCAAAGTCATTGATTGGAGGCGGATGACGGTCGGCCTTTTGGCTTCCAAAGTATGGTTAAGTGACCTCTATAAATGGACAAACTTCATAACCTTGCAAACTTTATTCTCATATTGTTCTCAAAGTTTTATTAGCTCTTTCAATTTCTCTGAATTCCTCCTTCTCTTCTATCTCACAATCAACACTTTCCATTTTCTTTGAATTTCTGTGTCGTGATGGCTAAAACCTCTCAACCGGTTCCCTAGGAAGAAAAAGCTTCTTCATCTTCCTGACCGACCAAGAGCAAACCGGTAGTGCCCCCTCGTATTGATGAGTGCATCCCTCCGCCATGTGAAATAACGTCCGATTTCAAAATCGAGAAACCTGTGTCAACACCAGGCCGATGCGAGCCCATGTCTCGATATGTTCGCTTGATAACCAAGGACGAGCTTGAGCAAGCAAAGGAAGACTGCAAGTGGGAGAACAAAGAAGTAGTGGTTCCTTCCTCTGAGGAGGATATCACCACATATAAAGCGGGGAACTTGAGCGTATACACCTACCCATTCACGCTGGGTCCTGCAATTCCGGCTCACGGTCCCATAGATCCAGTTATTCTTTACTTTTGCCAACGATACCGAGTGACGCTTGGCCAGATATACCCCTCATTTTGGCGAATTATTTACTTGATCAGATTCTTTTCGAGCCAAGTCGAGGGGATGTCCTTCACCCTCGACCATCTGATCAGACTGTACAGTCCCCAACTTTATCGAGGTGGCTTGATAAAATTGCAATGCCGATGCTTGAAATCTCTCTTTTGTAGTATCGACAAGGACAAAGACCCAGGGTGGATGAGCCGATTTGTCCGAATCAGGACCTCTAACCTGATTCCTGCTGATTGGATGTCGTTCCCCGAGGAGTGGAACATGAAACGTAAGTATATGGCAGGTCTATACCCTGCTTTCTCTTCTCTTTCTCAGCTTTACCCTTTTCCTGGGTCTAACCCCTTTCCAATGGCGTAACCACTGCTTGGTTCCTGGTGGGGTCCCGAACCTCGAAGGCTGGGTCCGAAAGCTGGCTTCCACTTCCTCTTATTCGGAGCGTTGCTGGCGTGATTTGGTCAAGGGTCGATGGGAGGCCAAAAACCATGGTGAGCTCTCTTGTTTGTTGTCTTGTGCTTCTCTCGTGGGATACTTATTTTGGTTTCGTGCAGGTCTTAGAGACGATGTTGCTATGCGGCCGGCCTCGGCCGATGAAGAAGAGATTCCGAAATCTTCTAAAGAAGGAAAAAGAAAAAGAGAGTCATCTGTAAATCCCCTGAGGCCTAAGAAGAGCGTGGCTCGAAGGTCCAAGGCCGATACGGCGGCCTTATCTCTGGAAACGGCCCAACGCCTTCGGGGTCTGGAGGAAGAAAAAGATGACGACTGGCTGCTGGTAGCTCGTGAAAGAGGAAATGCCGATGTTTCACAGTTCGTCGAGCTGGTGATGGTTGAAGTGGATTATTCCAGAGCCGAAGAAATTTCCTAGGGGAGTTCAAACAAAGTCCCCGAGCCATCGTACAGAAATAAGGAACCTCGCCTAGGAGGCCATTTGGAGGTCGAGGCCGAACGGCCCGATTCCGAGCCTCTTCAAACAAAAGAGAACGTCCCGAGTGGATCACTTGGGGTAATCAATGTGGATGACTCACCGCTTGGCCCCGAGTTCTCCGAGGGGCAAATTCGAGATGCTTTGAATATGAGGTCTTCTGAAGTGGAAGCGAGCCACGAAGGGCATGACATCTTTCGAGAATGCCTTGCAAGACTTGAAGATGGCCTCGACCCAGATGATTCCTTCATTTTCGATGAGGCTCGTCGACTCTTCAAACAAGTGAGTTTTTCGCTTTTTATGCCTGCGCCTTTGTTTTTGCTGTTCGAAATCTATATTTCCCTCCTTTTTTATAAAGTTTGTGGTGCTCCATAAAAGGGCATTTTCCAAGTCTCGAACTGATCTTGCTCGATGGGAGGCTGAGCTTAAGAAGGTTTCGGAAGAGGGACAGTCTCAAAACTCTTTATGTTAAGAAGGTGGGGGATATCAACGACCTTCGAGTTAAATTGACGCAGGCTTGCCAAGGACGGGCCGAGTTTGTTGAAAAGGTAGTATAGCTTTGAGGGTCTGTTATGTACTTGTTTGTTTTGACGACTAATACTTTTAACTTCGTAGTTTTATCAGAAGGGAGAATTGGTGATGCAGCTTCGGGAGGAGCTTAAGACGAAGGGGGCCGAGACCCTGGGGTGGAGGCAAAACATGGACGATCTCGCCTCTAAGAAAGAAACTCTTCTAGAAGAGCTGGCTTCACTCGAACGTCAGTTCCAAAGTGTGAAGGAGGAGAACCCAGCTCAAGGCTGTGAAATAGAGGAGCTTAAAGCTAAGTCCACTGCTGAGTTGGCCAAGGCTAGATCCGACGCTGAGGCAATTATGTCTTCGTACCAAGCCGATACCGAAGCGGCTAACACCTGGGACATGGAGATTTCCACTGCGGCCGAAGTTAAGCTATCATGTGAACTCGACCATGCTAGGCGACAGTCCCGGAGGGAAACCCTCGAGGAGGTGCAGCTCGTGGCTTCGATCTTTCAGCCGATATCGAGAAGGCGAAGACCCTGGAAGAGGAAGTTACTGCTTTGCTTTCTGATGAGGATGGTTCAACCACTGGCTCTGAGAGTGGAGAAGACGAAGACGAAGTCCCCGAGGATGAAGCTCTCGGAGATGCGGCCCCTGAAGATATGACCCCGAAGTAGTTTTATGTTTCTTCATTTTGTTTTTGTGCGAGTGTCCCTCGTGTAAAATCTTCTGTAGTCATCTTTTGGAAATATAAGGGGAACTTTTTATCTCATCTTTGACTTGTGCTGGATTTCATATTGTCTTTATTTAAGGAATACTTGGTTTGTATAACTTGAGTGATTGATTCGAGAATTGGTTCATACTCGAGATATAGTTAACCCTTAGATCTTTTATGGATATAATAATCCTCGAGCCAAATTTAATCGATCCGATGTGAGCTCGGGATATCGTGACTCATAGTCCGGGTAAGGCGAGAACGGAGTCTCGAACTATAAGTTTTTGGCCCTTAAGCCTTTCGAAGTTGACCCTTGGGCTCTTATATATCGGCCCTTAGGCTCTTTAGATTGGCCCTAAGTCTCTTTAGATTGGCCCTTAGGCTCTTTAGACTGGGCCGTTTCGGCCTCTAGAATGGCTACATAATTTTTCCCTCATTTCGGCTAAAAGACATAGTGAAAATTTAATTATGCCTTAGAATGTTTTTTTTGTACCCGTTGGGTTTTTCGAAGGTTTGACGTATCGGGACCTTGTTTGTGTCCTGATAATCGAATATCTCTTGAGGCTTTATCGAGGGCTGATGCAATTGAAGCCTCTAAGTTATTCGAGGGCTGAATTTATCGAAGCCCATTAAATTGTTCGAGGGCTGAATTTATCGAAGCCCATTAAATTATTTGGGGGCTGAATTTATCGAAGCCCATTATATTTTGCTTTTGCCGAGAGTATCCTAATTTAACCGGTTTTTACAAAGTGTTTGAAGGCCTTTAATTTGTGGCGAAAGTCGGACATCTCCGAGCCGCATTATTTTGGCCGTAGCCTTTTATATGACCGTAGTCTTTAATATGGCTGTAGCCTTTCATTTGGTCGTAGCCTTTGGGTATGTCACTGAACTTGTTTCATGATAACTTTCACAAAGTTAGTACCCGAGTATATTGGCCTTGGCCTTTGTTTCGAGGGGGTGCCTCTTTGAGGTCTTATGAGTCCGAGTTTTCAATGACTCGAATGTGTATTGACTGTCGATGGCAGTCCCCGAGTATTCGGGTGTGCTTTTATGCTTAGGCTCTTGAGCCGTTTCCCGTAGGGTTATAAGTGTAGAGCTAGTATAATAGTATACTTCTTCGAGACGCAAAGTGTTTTTGATATAAACAGAATGTTTCTTTAAGTAATTCGATACATTCGTACGTGTTCTGCCATCGAGGCTCGACTATTCTATATGGGCACGGTTCATTTGACTGTTTGGCCCGTTACAACGTTTCCTATCGAGGCCCTCTTAGGCGTGAAGTGTTTTCCTTGAAAATGTAATATCCGATGGTGATGCCCCCCAGTATTCGAGGTTGATTGAAAAGAAGACTTGGATACTGTCGAGTTTTCCTTAGGTAGCACGTGATTGTTGCCTCGTTAAAAACCTTGCTGGTAAAACCCATTTGGGACAAAACCCGAGCTAAGGGAAAAAGAGTGCAACGTATGCTTTAAAACCTAAGGCCTTCGAGAGCTTCCATCATGCCGAGTTTTCAAGATCCTCTACCAACAACTCCGAGGATTTGCTGTTGTCCATGATTGTGATATCTTCGAAAGCCTTGATTTTGTCGGGGATGATTTCGACGCCCCGATTTGACACCAGAAAGCCGAGGAACTTACCTGAGCCAACTCCGAAGGCGCATTTCCCTGGGTTAGGCTTCGTTTTGCATTGCCTCGAAACTTTGAATGTTTCCTGCAAATGAATAAAAATGGTCCTCTGCGCGCAGGGACTTAACCAGTCATATCATCAATATAGGCTTTCATTGCTTTACCTGTTTGTCCTTTGGACATCCTGCCAACTGGATGTTTGTCCTTCGGACAGATGCCTCATTTTTGCTTCATCGGTTCGAATCCGGTATTGGTGCTCAACCGATGCGTGGCGGTTTCCGGTGGAGTCTTTGTTATATCTAGATGGGACCAAGCAAAGCAATCTATATTATCAGTAAGAAACTAAATGATTTTTTTCCTGAGTTCGGGGACTAACCCCATTCCCAGGTGTACCTTTCTCTCGGACGGTTGACTTGGTAGTATCGGACTCCTCGGGAACAATGAAGATTCGAGGAGTAAGGAAGTTCTCTTCTTCGCTTTTGATTACCTGCAGTTCCAATCCCGTCGAGGCTGAGAGCTGTGATTGCTACTTAGCCGCCTGCTTACCTTTAGAGTTCGATTCCCCTGAGGTCAAGGGTTCTGACATCGACACCACTTCCTTGATTGCAAACATCTCCTTCGCAGCATGCTGCTCCCCGTGGACTATTTTCACTCCTTCCTCTGTCGGGAATTTCATCATCTGATGGAGAGTCGAAGGCACTGCCCTCATGTTGTGTATTCATGGTCTCCCGAGGAGTGCATTATACCTCATGTCACCTTCGATGACATGGAACCTGGTGTCTTGTATGGTCCCGTCTACGTTTACTAGCAAGATAATCTCTCCTTTTGTTGTTTCGCTTGCCATGTTGAAGCCATTCAGCACCCGGTACACGGGATCTGATCTTGCAGGCCAAGTTGTTCCACGACCCTCGATCTGATTATGTTCACCGAGCTACCTGGATCCACTAAAACACGTTTAACTTGAATTTTATTTAAAAGAATAGAGATTACCAGGGCGTCGTTTTGAGGTTGGAATACGTTTTCTGCTTCCTCGTCGCAGAATGACAGGACGTCCTGGGGCACGTAGCTCCGAGTCCGCTTTTCTCTTGAGATCGATACTTTGGTGCGCTTTAATATAGGACGTTGGGGTATATCGACTCCTCCAATGATCATGTGTGGATTACATGCTGTGGCTCTTCTTGGTCGTTTTTCCTTGCATCTCTCTCCCTGAAGTGGTTCTTGGCACGATCACTTAGAAATTCTCGAAGGTGGCCCTCGTTGAACAATCGAGCCACCTCTTCCCTTAGCTGCCGACAATCTTCTATTCTATGACCGTGCGTACCGTGATACTTGCACATCAAGTTCGGGTTTCTTTGAGAAGGATCGATTTGTATGGGTCTCGGCCACTTGGTGTCTTTGATTTTTCCAATAGCCGTCACGATCCCTGATGCATCCACGCTAAAGTTGTACTCTGATAATCGGGGAGCCTCCGTGGGGTCGGTATGTTTATCGAACCCGCTCTTACTCATGAGTCCATGAGAACTTTGTCCTCGATCGTTTCTCCGATCGCTCCGAGGAATGTTACGGCTTGGGCCACTGTTCCTTTGGTCGGCATACTGCTGATACCTTTCCCTGTTTGATCTCAAATCTCTGTTCATGTCCCTCGGGGGCTTGGCCACGAACCTGTTAGGATGAACTGAGCCCGAGGGGGCTCCTAATTGGTCATCCTCAACCTTGATTTTTGACTAATAACGGTTGTGAATATCTGACCACATCACAGCTGGATACTTGATCAAGTTCTGCTTTAGTTGTCGAGAAGCAATTGAGCTTCGCTCGTTCAAACCCTGCATGAAGGCCTGTACCGCCCAGTCGCCGGAGACCAGCGGCAGTTCCATTCTTTCCATATGAAACCTGGACACGAACTCCCTTAACATCCCGTCGTTCCTTTGTTTTATTTTAAAGACATCCAATTTTCTCGTGGCCACCTTTATGGCCCCGGAGTGAGCTTTAACGGAAGTGTCTGCTAACATAGCAAATGAATCAATAGAGTTAGGGGCTAAGTTGTGATACCAAATCATAGCTCCTTTTGAGAGTGTTTCCCCAAACCTTTTCCAACAACACTAACTCGATTTCATCATCATTCAAGTCATTTTCTTTGATCCCACAAGTGTATGAAGTAATATATTCGTTAGGGTCTGTTGTCCCGTTATATTTGGGTATATCGGGCATGCAGAATTTCTTAGGAATGGGCATCGGGGCTGCGCTCTGAGGGAATGGTTTTTGTATGAACTTCTTGGCATCTAGACCTTTCAAAACTGGGGGTGCCCCTGGTATCTGGTCTACACGGGAGTTATAAGTCTCCACCTTCCTGTCATTATCCTCAGTTTTCTTTTCTCCGGACTCGATCCTCTTAGTCTCTTCGAGCATTTTCATAATGGTGGGGTCAGTCCCTGAGCTGTCTCCATTTGGTCCTTCCGGCGTTGGTTCAACACGTTGATTGTTTTCATGTTCAGCTACACTCGGGGTCTTATTCTGACTTTGAAGTTGAGCGATGGCGATTTGCTGAGCCTGCAACATCTCAAATATCACTTGGAGGCTAACTCCTCCCTCTCCTGCTCCTGGCGTTCCTTGGTCCCCTGGTTGAGCATCCCTGCGTACGCTCCCTTCGGGGTCTGTGCCGAGGCTAGTTTTTATAGCAATATGAGAACCAACATCAACTGGTCACTTCCCCACGGTTTATTGGTGGTACACCGACCCCTACATTGTTGTTCTCTCCAAGACCCTCATTGTCATGAATATGTGCATTTTGTGAGCTAGACATGTTTCAACCTGAAAATCAAAGATTCTTGACAAGAAAAAAACGTAAAGATAACGTGTGTAATAAGCATCAGTAAAGAAATAATCACTATTATCTTTAGCCCCACAGTGGGCGCCAAACTATTTACCTCGAAAAATACGAGTAACAATTAAATTTGATTTGTGATTTTAAAGATATGTGATTGAGTTCAATACCAATTAAGACTCAAGAAATATGAAGTAGAAATGAAAGATAGAAGTGAATCAAACCAATATTACTTAGCAGCAGTGACCTCGAGACGTGACTTCGAGGTGGCTTAGGGCAGTAAGAAGAATTAAGTAGAAAAATCAAAGTAAGGACAATTAAGCTAAGGGACAATTCTGATGAACAACAGGAAAAAAGTAGAGAGTATATTCTTTTCCCAGTAAAAGATGATCTTACAAATGATTGGAATCCCCTTTATATAATAGGGGAACCATAAATAAGGAATATTTCTATTTACAGTAGGAAATATTCTTGTTACAGCTGTCTAACCGCCTAGTACAGAATTGTACGATCTTATTCCAAAATTTGCGCCATGATCTCAGGGACGTGGCAGGAATGTAGCTCGCTCTGGTACAAATCCATAACGGTCCTATTTCGAGGTCGAGCATACTTGGCATCGGCGTTCCTCGAACTCCTGCCCACGGGCATTACGCTCTGTCTTCGAGCTCGAGCCTGGTCAAGCGGTTTCGAACTTGACCTCTCCCGGACTCGGACCTAGGGCGGAACCTCAAGCTTCTACACCGGGGCATCTAACTTTGACCGTATACAATTGTTGTGCTTCATGAATAAGTTTGTGGCTTTGCTATATTCTTATTTTGATTGAGAGTTGGAGTGGATATGTCTTGAGTGAGTCATGTATCATGTGTGATGTGAGCTCTTTTATTTGTTCTATGAGTTGCATTGAGTCTAGAATTGTCCGACATGTAAGTTAAAATAAAATACTGTGTTATGCTCTTTTTGTCTCGTTTGAACTTTTCTACCCTACTTTTATGTGATTGACCCTAGTTGAGCCTGTATAACCTTTCGATTGGTAGCCATGCTTTTGCCTAAACCTGTTTGCTTTGAATTTTTCTAAGTTTTGAAAGTCCTTCTTCCTTGAGCACTTAAAAATGCACAATAAGATGAAAAACTAAAGTTGGAGTAAAGGGTTGGTAGGGTTATAAAGAGGAACCTGTTTAAATTAAAACTTAGTTATTAGGTCTAATAATTAATTTAACATAATTTAGGCCTCAAGCTACGTGATTAAACCAAATTGGTTCAATACTTGATAATGTCGAAATTATGTAAGTACGATAAAATTGATAAAAATAGTGTAGTATAATAATAATGAAATGAATAATAAGATTCAAGTAATGAAATGAGAATAATAAGGAGTAATTCTTATTGATTAATCCATCCAAATTGATAGCCAACAGTAGAAATGAATGCTAACTAAGTAAGAACCCACTATAATGTTTGTGTGTTGGTTGAGTATACCAAAATACGGGTTACAACGGTAGGGATGGTAATGGAGCGGTACGGGTTAGGACGTTAGAGGGGTAGTGCAGGTTTGAGAGTTTGCGGTTGCGAGACGGAGCGAACTGAAATTGTGCGGGTTCAGACAGAACCCGTCCCGCCCCGCACCGCCTGCCATTCCTATACAGCGGTGGGGGAAGGGAGTTATTTATACGATAACCTTGTTGTAACTGTTTCCTAATTTCACATCCACTCATTATAAACGTTACAGGGAGGATCCCATATATTACGCTAGTAGAATCATAACCATCAGATGTGTTTAACATAGAATCACGGATATCTCGAATCTAGCTAGTGCTAGATGGTAGATGTTAGTTCAAATGGATCACTCTAAAATGGTGTTATCTATGTACAGATGAAACGGTCCTGGAACAACACTAGTAAGGAAAGAAAAAGCCTCTACCAGCAAGCCTTTTTCCAAGAACAAGAAAGACAACTGGGATCTGGTTGTGTCAGATATAGTCCCCAATAAGTTGGGTTTCTCAGAAAATTATACTCTTCGAAGTAATGAGAAGCAGTCCGATCCAGGGATGGTAATATGTGGTTGGGTGAGTTTGCTTCCTAGATACGGCTAGATGACCTTTCTTTTATCTAAGCTAATTGCAAATGGGAAGACAGTGTACTTGTTTATTGTGTCTAGAAGGGCAATCAAATTTCTGAACATTGTGATTGCTTCTCCTATGTTTACATCTATGCTTTCACCGTCGAATTCAAGCTCTTCATTGACAAAGTCATCAAGGAGAAGTGCAGAAAGTACAACATCTGTTTGGCTCAGGTAGGGCCTTAAGTGTAATGATCCGATAGGTCATTTTGAGTTCTAACTTTCTGTTTCGTGCTTTAAGACTTTGAATAGCTTAATATGATAATATATGACTTGTGTGCGTGGCCTATTTTGATTTCCAAAAAGTTTAGACATAATTTTTCAAAGAAATTTTTTAAAACTTAAAGGTTGTTAGAGTCACGAATGGGGGGGGGGGGGGGCG
>NC_031994.1:19140465-19205693 GCF_001879085.1 Nicotiana attenuata | reverse complement strand
GGGGGGCCACAGCTTTCAAGAACACGAGTAGGCCTTCGCAAATGCGATGGTCAGTCGAGCATTGACTTTTGCGAACACGAAGAACACCTGACGCCTAGGTATATAAAGGGCTGAAAATCGGGATTTTAGCCATTTTTTTACTATTTTTCGGATCTAGATCACGGATTGAGGGGATTTTTGAGAGGATTTTCATTCCAATTTCTAAAGTTAGTAATTTTTACTTAGTTTTGACTTGTTTTCATGAATTCCCATAGATTTTCATTCCTAAATCTAGTGTTTTCTAGTGTAGAATTTGTGTTTTTTGAGGGAAAATCTTATGAGGGCTAACTTTGGGATTTGGACCTAGATTTGAGGTCTAATCTTAATACAAAACACATATTTGGACTTAGAGGTGAATGTGTAATCGAGATTTGATCTTGATTTTGGCTCGGGTTGACTTTTGTTATTTTTTTTCAAATATGTCAAAGATCGAACTTTTTTTATACTAGAGTAGTTTCTAAAGCTTATTTTGACTTATTGGGCATTATTTTACTAGATTCGAGTGATTTGGAGGCATGTTCTAAAGGGAAACCTGTGTTGGATTGTTGATTCGATTTTGAGAAAGGTAAGTGTCTTGGTTAACCTTGATTTTGAGGGAATTAGGATAAAATTGTGTTTATTTGCTATGTGCTATACGTGTTGGGGTGACGTATATGCAAATTGGCGAGTATATATTTGACTTGTTAAGGGTTAAGCATGAGGATAGAACTATGAGCCCGTTTGGATTGGCTTGTTTTAAGTGCTTTTAAGCCAAAATCGTTTTTAAGCCATTTTGTAGTATTTGGATAAAGTAAAAAAGTGCTTTTAAGCACTTGTTTTTAAGCTAAAATGACAAAAACAAGCCAAAAGCCAAAAGTTAGAATTCCTAACTTATGGCTTAAAAGCTATTTTGGCTTAAAAGTCACTTAAAACAAGCCCATCCAAACGGGCTCTATCTTACTTATGTCTTGTTGCTTTATGTATTTATGTCTTCTATGCTTTAATTATATTGTGAAACTCTTTGATTGTTCTTATCATGTTAATAGTTGTGTTGAGCTTGTTAGAATATTGGGCAGTAAGACTAATAAAATGTTGATTTGGCTATTGGTGAAAAAGTGAGGATTATTTTCCATATGGCAAATTATGTTCAATCACTCTTCTTGATATTGCTTATTCTTCCTACCTTGCTTGGTATTGTTTATATGCTTATATTTGGTGAAGAAGTATGCATTTTGCACGAAGGGTATTTCCATACTTATGCGAAAGAGTGATTATGAAGGGTACTTCTTTATATTATTACTAGTACACAAAAGGTGTTTTCGTGCTTGTAGGAAGAGTGATATGCACGAAGGGTGTTTGTGTGCTTGTGAGGTTGAGTAAAAGCAGGAACCATGATGTCGTGCCATTTATTTGATATCTCTTATTCCTTGCTTTTTACTATGCAGATTGAGAACTTGGTGACGTTATTTCATTATTGCATAGCCAATTTTTTGGATTTAAGTTGTTGTGAAAGGCTTGTTTGGTGTTATTTTGAAATTATAATCATTGTATTCCTCATTTGCTTCTTCCATTATTCCTCGTGTTATTACTTATTGCTGTTACACTTGTTTTCTTTTTTGTTATCTATTTTGCTATCTTACTTGATATTTTCCTTCGTTACCTTAATTGCTATACCACCCGTTATTCTTCCTCATTTTATAACTGCATAGGTTTGTATAGTGAGTGTCTTATCTTGTCCTTGTCACTATCTCATCGGGGTTAGACTTATATTGTGTTGGTGTACTCTTATGGATGTTTCAACACTAGAGTTGTACTCCTCGTCTCTTTCAACAAAACAAAACCATCTAAATCTAGTACTCCTATGGATGATTTAGCTCTACTAAAAGCAGCAGTATGGGCTTTGCATCAACATGGATCACTCTCCAATGGTCGTGAATATTTTCCCGCACCCTCTATAACATAAATACGTAAAAACCCTGTTTACTTCCTCCTTTAATAAGATCGGGATGAGGAGTGACATTCTACTGGACCTTGAGAATCACCTTTCACCGAATAAAACAGCACAAGAACCATAAAGGTATAAGTTACAAGTTATTAAGGAAGTTGATAAAATACAAGAATTGTCACAATATTCATCATTATCTTCACCAAATAATGTTTTTGTTCCAATACAACTAATTAGTACTACTAGTAATAGCACTAATAATATTTCCCTTCTTGATAAATATGAGATTGAAAGAATCTCAAGGGAGTTAAATCAATATATAGAAACTAGTCATGCTGCTCATCATGAGAATATTCTTGAGAAATAAATACTAGTGAGAAAAAGATCAAGAAATTTAAAGGGTTTTTGTTTAGATATAGAATGATAATGAATAAGTGTGGTTCAAGTTCACATGATGTAGTGGAGAGAAGAGTTTTCAGCAATTCACGGTCACCAGAAAAGTATTATTCATCGGCGATGATGGTGAACTTTGTGTAACGACTCAGCCGCTCGTATCGAGAGTTGTATCCCTGTTCTTCTATTTTTTGCTTCTTTTGTGCTCTACAGCTGTATTATGATGTACCGGGTTAGTTGGTTTGGGTCCGGAGTGATTTCAGGATGAAGTGAGACACTCAGTCTCTTATTTGAAAGCTTAAGTTGGAAAAGTCGACCGAATGTTGACTTATGTGTATACGACCTCGGATTCAAATTTTGATGCCTCTGTTAGCTTTGTTAGGTGATTTTGGACTTAGGAGGGCGTCTGGAATGTGATTTGAAGGTGCGTAGTAGAATTAGGCTTAAAATGCCGAAAGTTGTAATTTTAGAAAGTTTGACCAGGAGTGGACTTTTTGATATCGGGGTCGGATCGAATTTCCGGAAGTTGGAGTAGGTTCGTGGTGTGATTTATGGCTTGTGTGTAAAATTTGAGCTCAATCGGACATGATTTGATAGATTTCGACGTCGTTTGTAGAATTTGGAAAAATTCGGAGTTCATTAGGCTTGAATCCGTGTGTAATTCGTGTTTTGATGTTGTTTGATGTGATTTGAGGATTCGACTAAGTTCATATTGGGTTATAAGACTTGTTTGTATGTTTGGTTGAGGTCCCGGGGGGCCTCGGGTTGTTTTCGGATGGTTGAACGGACTTGATTTGAATTGGAAGAGCAGTTGAAGTTTTGCTGCTTTGTTGGTGTAACCGCACGTGCGGAGTAGGCACCGCAGGTGCGAGCTCGCGGAAGCGGAGAGGAAGGTCGCAGGTGCGGAGACAGCTAGGAGGGAGTAATTCCGCATAAGCGAGGCCAGGGCTGTAGATGCGCGTTCGCATGTGTGGAACCTGGAGCGCAGGTGCGAGCCGTGGGGGTTCAAGTGACTTCCGCAGAAGCGGCATTCTCACCGGAGATGCGGGACCGCAGGAGCAGAAAATTAGGCCGCAAGTGCGAAAAGCCTGGGCAGAACATATAAATACGGGACTTCGAGATTTTTCACCATTTTCACATTTTGGAACTCAGATTTTGGAGGATTTTGAGGAGGATTTTGAAGTGATTACTGAGGTAAACTCCTTGTGTCTATTTATCTTCGATAATGGTGTTTCCTTACTGATTTTGTAGCTAGTTGGTGAGTTTTTGAAGTGAAATTGGGAGTTTAGGGCTTGATAATTGGAGAGTGAATTTTGAGAATTAGGATGACCAAATGGTGTCGGATTTTGATAAATTTAGTATGGTTAGACTCGTGAGTGAATAGGATTTCGGGTTTTGTGACTTTTGTCGGATTTCGAGACGTGGGCCTAGGGGCCGGGTTGAGCCAATTTCGGATTTTTGGGTCTAATTTGGTGGTTTTCTTATGGAATTGATCCCTTTAGCCTATATTAATTGTATTGTACTGCTTGTGGCTAGATTCGTGACATTCAAAGGTCGACTCGCGAGGCAAGGGCATTTTGGAGTAGAGATTCGCTCGGATTAAGGTAAGTAACAATTATAAATTTGGACCTGAGGGTATGAAACCCCAGATTTAGTGTCGTGTGATTATTTTGGAGGTTACGCACATTCTAGGTGACGACATGTGGGCGTGCACCGAAGGGATTGTGACTTGGTCCGTCCCGTGAGACCGTAATGTGAATAGTTTACTGTTAACTACGTGTTTTCTCTGTTGTATGGAGATTTGACTGAAATTCATGTTAGAAATCATGCTTAGGCCATATGACATCATTGTCGGGACCGGTTGGGGTCGTGTACTTGTTGAATTAGTTGTTATTTGTTGTCTTGTACTCGGTCATGATTTTACTTGCGTACCATACCTCCATCTCTTCTTATTCCTTGTTGATACATGTTATTATCTCTGTTTGGGATGATTTATATATTTTCTGAGAGCCCGAGAGACTAGGGAGGTTAATGACTGAGGGCCTTGGGCCTGATGGTGAGATATTGATACCACAGCATGTACGTTGTCTGTGCAGCACGTAAGTTGTCCGTGCGGATCTTGATTTGATATTATAGCACGTGAGTTTTCCGTGCAGCACGTGAGTTGTCTGTATGGATTATAGCGTTTGGGCTGTAGGAGCCCCTCCGGAGTCTGCACACCCCCAGTGAGTGCAGGTACCTATTAAGTCTGAGTACTGAGGGCTGAGAGCCGAGTGATTGAGCTATTGAGACGAGTTGAGTGACTGTTGCCTTGAGAGTCCGTACTTGCTTTCATTGTTGTTGTACTTAGCTGATATCTGTCATTGTTGTGAAATTCTGGAAGATTTTATATCTGGTTTACTTGAACTTGAAACTGTATAAAACTGATTTGACTTAAACTGCCGGATTTGAAAGTATGCCTACTCTTTACTGAAATTACTGAAATGAACTGTACTTGTATAGCTCGCCACTGCTTCTCAGTTCCTTATTTGTTTCTGTTACTTACTGATTTGGTTGTACTCACGCTACACCTTGCACTTCATATGATAATCCAGGTGTGTCCGATCACGGAGGACATTGAGCTCGTGCGTGGTCGATTACCGGAGACTTACGAGGTAGCTGCCGGCGTTCGCAGTCTTTGTTCTCCTTCTTTGCTATCTTTTCTGTATTGACATTTAGACAGAAACTATTGTAAACATTGTTTCTTAGACCGGGGGTCTAGTTGCTCATGACTTGGTGACACCCCAATGTTTGGAGCTATCTTTCCGCATTATATTTTGAGTTTAACTCCTGTTTTTTATGAAAACTCTATTATGGAAAAGCTTTTGGTTTATCTTTTATGAATGTCATGACCCGAATTTCCCACCCTCGGGAGTCGTGATGGCGCCTACTAGTGAAAGCTAGGCAAGCCAACCAATTGAATTATTTACCTTGTTTCCATTTTAATCCGTCAACAGTTAAGAACCAACATTTAATAAACAACAGAATTTAATAAGCGGAAGACTGAAATGCAATGTTATAATAATGCTACCAATACCAATCCATAAACAAACTACCCAGAACTGGTGTCACAATTTCACAAACTATCTAGGAATACTACAAATAAGGGTCTGAAAGATTTAAACAACACTGTCTCTAGAATACATGAAAGAAACAGAATGAAAAGATAGAAGGAGACGCCAAGGCCTGCGAACGCCTGCAGGACTACCTCGGGTTGCTTGATGAACTAGAAGTAGCAACCTCACTACGGTCTGAAAGCTACAGCACCAGGATCTGCATAAAAGAGTGCAGAGTGTAGTATCAGCACAACCGACCCCATGTGCTGGTAAGTGCCTAGCCTAACCTCGGCAAAGTGGTGACGAGGCTAGGACCAGACTACAAAATAAACCTGTGCAGTTAAATCATATACAGCGGAAAAATAAAGGCAGAAATTTACAATTTAAAAGTAAGAAGGGGGAGGGAGACATGTTGCGGGGATATCAAGTAACAACAGGAAACAAATAAATAACCGTAAAGAACACCATAACTCAAATATCAACAATAATCAGGAAATCAAGACAAGTGCACGGCATCACCCTTCGTGCTTTTACTCTCGTCCTCACCAAATATCAATATAATCAACACGGCATCACCCTTCGTGCTTTTACCTCACATAATCATGGCACGGAATGATCCTTCGTGCATTATCACTCATATAAAGGCACAGAATGGTACATTGTGCGGCACGGCATCACCCTTCGTGCATTAACACTCCCTTACAAATATCATGCACGGCATCACCCTTCATGCTTTAATACTCACTCACCAAAATAATGCACGGCATCACCCTTCGTGCTTTAACACTCTTCCTCACCCAAACAACAATTACAAATAATAAGGGCAAGGAATTAAATAGAATCACAATAAAATTACAATAGAAATCCTGGCAAGGGAACAATATCAAAAGCAACAACATCCCGGCAAGGGAACAATATTAAAAGCAACAACATCCCGGCAAGAGAACAATATTAAAATCCTCTTCTCTTTTTTACATTTACTTCACAACTCAATTTACCACTTGAGCGAACGCTCTACAATACTCAATTACCAATGATACTTTCACAATTCGATTCACAACTTGAGCCAACGCTCTACAATGTTCAAATACCAATGATACTTTCACAAGCCTTGTTCAACAATAGGAATATCACATAAGGCATGAACAATACAAAACGGAGTCACATTAATCATAGTATAAGACTCACGGGCATGCTTGACACCAACGTATAGATACTCGTCACCATGCCTATACGTCGTACTCAAAAATTAGCACATAGCAAATAGGATACGACTCCTAATCCCTCAAGCTAAGGTTAGACCAATCACTTACCTCGATGCCACGAACACAATTCAAGCCTCAAATACCGCTTTACCTCTTGACTCCACCACCAATTCGCTCGTATCTAGCCACAAGTTACTTAAATATATCAATAAATGCTAAATGAATCAATTGTAATGCATGAAAATAGATTTTCTAGAGTTTTTCCCAAAAAGTCAAAAATCGACCCCGGGCCCACATGGTCAAAATCCGAGGTTCCGACCAAAACCCGATTACCCATTCTCCCACGAACTCAAATATATAATTTATTTTGAAATCGGACCTCAAATCGAGGTCCAAATCCTCAAAATTTGAAAAACCTAAGTTCTACCCAAAACACCCAATTTTCCCCATGAAAACCTTTGATTTTGAGTTGAAATCATGAGAAAAGATGTTAAAGAATAATAAAAACGAGTTAGAAATGACTTACAATCGATTTGGAAGAGTGCTTGTCTTTGAAAAATCGCCCAAAGGTGTTTAGGTTTTGAAAGGGTTTGAAAAATGGTTGAAAATGCGTCTAAGTTATGATTTTGCAGGTTGCAGATGTCGCAATTGTGACCAGGGTTCGCAATTGCGAACCCCTCAGAGTGTTAACTTCACAAATGCGAAGCTTTTGTCGCATTTGCGACCCAGTATAATTCCGGTCACCTTCGCATTTGCTAGGGACCTTTCGCAAATGCGACATCGCATTTGCGATACAAACGCCGCATTTGTGACCAAGGCAGCTCAGGTCGAAATTCGCATTTGCGAGCTCGCATTTGCGAGCTCGCATTTGCGAGCCAGGCTTCGCATTGCAGACCTGCAACATACCAGCTGAAAACTTGCAACTTCCTAAGTTCAATTCCACTTCGTGGCCTATGCAAAACTCACCCGAGCCCTCGGGGCTCCAAACCAAACATGCACACCAACCTAAAAATATCATACGGACTTGCTCGTGCAATCAAATCATCAAAATAACATCAACAACTATGAATTGAACCACAAATTCATGAAATCATCCAAGAATACCCAAAATTCCAATTCCTCAACTTTAAGTCCGTTTTATACCAAACCAATCCCGATCTTTACCAAATTTTACAGATTCAACCAAATTATTATTTCAAACTTGTACCGGGCTCCGGAACCAAAATACGGGCCCGATACCATCAAATTCAAACATATTTCATTTCCAAAAACTCATATATATTCCAGAAAATAATTTTCTTTAAAAATTCATTTCTCGGGCTTGGGACCTCGGAATTCGATTTCGGGCATACGCCCAAGTCCCATATTTTCCTACGGACCCTCCTGGACCGTAAAATTACGGGTCCGGGTCCGTTTACCTAAAATGTTGACCGAAGTCAATCTAAATTCATTTTAAAAGTAAAATTCATCATTTTTCACAGATTTTCACATAATGACTTTTCGGATACACGTCCGGACTGTGCACGCAAATCGAGATGAGACAAAAAAGGAAGTTTTAAGGCCTCGGAACACAGAATTTACTTTCAAAACGACTGATGACCTTTTGGGTCATCACAATGAAATATCGAAGTATTTTGAAAATCGGCTTGCCTAGTACCATCGATAGGCGCCATCACGACAGGTTAAGGATTTGGGTCGTGACACTTTGCCTCCTGCTAGAGAAAGCATGTCTGGTTGGTTAGTTGTTGTTAAAAGTTTGAAGTTAATTAATTGAGAATACATAGGTTCATGATTAGAGGCGAATTTATAATTTTAATTTAATGAGTTTGATATTTAAGGTCTTTAGACATTATGAGTTCAGATTTGATATTCTATGGAAAATTTGGCATGTTTTTTCATATATATTAGTATATTATGTTTTACGTCAAAAATATTAGGTATAAATGAAAGAGTTGATGAAAGGCTAGACCCGTCCCTGATGACGAGGTCTGTAAAAAATTTTGGTTTAACTATCAGCTCTCCAAACTCCATAGTTCAATGGCCGACTAATCTGCATTTATGTCGCATAGGCCCTACTAAAAGAGAAAATGCTTCTTAACATGTTTTTTTTTCTTTTCAATTTTTATTTCTATGCCTCGAACTAGAAACCTGCTATTGAAGGTAGAGGAAATCTCATCCACGCATTCTACCACACTCCTAGATGGTATTAGTGTGTAAGTTTTGATATAGGCATAAATGCCCAATACTTAGATAGATTTAATTTGAAGTATTTTATTTGAATGCATGTCATCCAGATATTAAATTTGAATACATTCTTATTAAGTTTGGTGATATTTTTGGAGGTTAAGAATAAATGGTTCTGTTCTATTGCTACTTCAAATATGTTTTTCTTTATAAATTTTGTATGTCCAAGATGGCTTTTTAACAATTCAATTCCAATTTCATTCACTACGATATAACATGTGACAAGTTGCTATTTTAATTATTACTTTAAATTTAAATGGTATCTTCTGCAGCTAACCATGATAAATGCTTTATTGTGTGGGGTTTGATTGCTTTAAAGCAGTGAGACGGGAGCCAAAGTGCTCATAAACAAGGGACTATGCAGGAAACAAAAGGACATCTAATCTGTTACATGGAAAAAAATGACAAATGATTTTTCATATATTTATTTCTACAAGAAATCAGGTTATTTTTATAGAAAAATCTCACTTTATACCCATTAATTCCAAACTATTTACCCTTTAATGCTCATGCCCAAATTATTTACTTCTCCTACTCATGCGGCCCAAACTATTTACCCGGTCCGTTATTCATTTATTCTATCCTCACCAACCGCAATAAAGGGTTGTACGAGTATAGCTATACTGACAGCATTTATGACTTAAACTAGTAGATCTTTAAGATAAGCATTAATTCGTAACTTGAAGTTGTGCCCTCGTCCAAATTCTCAGTGTTGAAAGAAGAGCTACCATAGTAGGTAGTTTATGACTCTATAAGGGTAGAGAAATTTGGGTGAAAATCCAAGATTAAAGAAGGCTTGGTCTTAATTTTAGTAACTCCAGGTCCTTGAATTATTTCCTTGTTTGTTACTTCTTGACTTACTTGTAATTTGTTCTTACAAAATTGTTCTTCCATTTCCCTTATATCCTTCTTCAAAAAGAAATTAGATCTGATTATCTGAGAAGTTGGCCTCTGGCTAGTTTTAATTCTACTCCACATTTTCTTGATTGTTTTTTCCCTAACTCTTGCTCTTGCCTTGGCCCTTGACTTTCTTGCAACTAGCAAGATCTGTTGCCTCATTTTTACTTCTTTCTTTTCTTTTGCTAATCTTTTGGGCTTTCTTTCTAAACCCTCATTTGGTGTTGAAGAAGAACACAACTATCCAATAGTATACCGCTACGGTATACAATATGTTGTAGCAGTATATAGCTATACTGCAACAGTATACTATTATAGTCTATAGAGAAATTTTCACAAACCACTATTGTTTAGTGGTTATTAGCTAGTTGTAGCTACAATTTACGATATTACTTCCTATAGCTATGTTTTCAGGTTTTTTAGAGTGTATCGATGTATTTAAGCTATTGTATTCATGAATACAGTAGCATTTCTCGGCGTGAAACAGGGGATTACAGCTAGATAAATTATTGTATTCGATTGTATTCGACTGTATTCACGATATGTATTTGTGAATACAGTAACGTAAATAGCGCAATTCATGGTCTATTCAGCTGTTTTTAAACGGAAAGTGAATCAATTAACACAAATAGACTCCTAATATAACTCAACAAACTCAATTATAAATCTGAATACATAAATACATCTGAATACATAAATTATATTAATTAAAAAAAACATATGAATACATTCATGGAATATAGCGAGACAGTGAATACAATAAAATACATGAAATATAGTGAGATACATTGAAATACAATGGAAAAAAAAGACAATGAATACAATGAAGTACATAGAATACAGCGAGATACATTGAAATACAATGAAAGCCATATGTATTATATCAGCTCAATTCGAGTCCTTTTTCTTGTTTGTCACTATTACACCGACGCCGACGCCGACGCCGACAACAAACAGATAAAATAATTTTTACAGTTTTACAATTCAAGAAATTGGCATCTGTCGGACTGAAATCCTAGAGAGGAAAAAGGAAATTTAATTGTATTCAGAGAGTTGAATTTCGAATAGCGCCGGTCCGCCAATCTTCGTCGCCGGCTCCGACGAGCATAAATTATAAAGAAAAATATGTTAACACGTCCTTCTGCCAAGCTGGTATCTGAAGTAGGTCATGAGATCTGATTCGTTAAAACAAGCCATAATATATTTAGAAACGAGAGAAAGAGGATTTATGGATTTATGGCTTGAATAGAAACAATTTGATTGTCCTTCTATCAACGCGTCCGTCTCAAGACTACTACAAACTACTTATCTTCCTCAGTAGGCCATGAGATCTGATTCATTAAAACAAGAGAAATTTTCATGGAGAAAGACTGGAGTTGAGAGAGAGAGGGTGGAGAAAAATTTAAAAGAATGAGAGAGAAAAATAATACAAAGCGTATTTTATGGCTTAAGAGTAGTAGGTGACCATAAATAGATATTTGGCTATAAAAATTAAAAGGTTGTTATGGAATATAATTTTTTAAAAGGGTATTTATTTAAAATAAATAAAGTATCAACCTTTGCTATAGGAGGTAAAAATTCCTAGTTTATAATATACTGCAACGGTATATTGTAATAATCGAAGAAGAACACAGTTACCTTACAGGAAACCGCTACAGTATACAATATACTATAGGAGTAAATAGTTATACTAAAACAGTATACTATTATAGTATACAATATATTGTTATAGTATACTGGAAGAATATGCAATATACTGTAACAGTATGCTGTTATAGTATACAATATACCATAATAGTATACTTATTACCCGTAAATTCACTTGCCTTTTCCCTTTTAATTTGCTTTAAGTTTTTACCCAGTATGAGGGGCAAATTAAAAATTCAAATCTTTTTTTTCGTTTTGATTTATTCTATGACTTGAATTCCAAGACTTCTGACTTCTGCAAAACATTAATCTACCATTGGAGGACCTTGAAGCTTTGAAACTCATAAATTGGGTTTGTTGAGTTAGTGGTTATTTTGAAACTCAAAACAAGAATTTTCTTTTAACTCTTTGCGTACAATTGTATAACCTGTTGGTATAGCTATATACTATACTGGTATCATATGTTAGTTAATATTTTTTGGTTGTATTAGCTACATTTAATTGGTACACAATTTGATTTTTCTTTAGTAATAGTGTAAAAAAAGAATAATAAGAAATAGTGAAAACAGTAAATGAAATTAGATTATGAAGAGAAAAAGAATATAAAAAAAAAGAAGTTAAATGAAATTAGAAAAGGAAAAAAGAAAAAAATAAGAAGAAAACAAGAAAAAAGAAAAGGAGAAAAAAAAAAGAAAAAGAAAAGAAGCATAGAAATAAAAAAGAATTGGAGAATAAAGAAAAAATTTCCCTCAAAAACTACAATGGTTAGGAAATGTAATTAGTTTATGGGTAGAAAAATAAATGGATAGACAAGGGTAAATAATTTTATTTTTGTGGGTAACTATGTCATTATCCCTACTTTTATATAAGGTCATCAAACTTTTAGCCCGCAGCCAAAACTATTTACATACGGTAGCTGCATAAATATATAAAACTTGTATATTTATTATATATAACATACAAAAATTTATATATACACAAAAAGTATATATATTTTGGCTATTATTTCGGGAACAACTACGCAATGTCATTTTTCCGATAAAAAAAGGCCTGTAATGTTTGGGCATGTTTGAAATATATTACTTTAAATTTGTCAAAGGTGAACGCTTTTGATTTTCTTTAAATGTTTAGCAAAAGCTAGCTGTTAAATTTCATCAAAAAATGTGAGGAAAAAAGATTTAACTAAATACATCAGGCAAGTACCGTCAAATCCTAAAAACTACATCAAAAACTGAATTAGACAAAAATAACATAAATTGTACCTAAAATTTGGTAACAGACTTAAGAAATGAACCAAAACTACAGGAAAAAAAAAAAAATCTATGATTGTGTTTGGTATGAAAAAAAATATTTTTTAATTTTTTCATATTTGATTGACTTAAATATTTATTCCGCTAATTTTTTTTTTCCCACAGTTCTGGTCAAATTAATAAGTTAATTTGAAGATCAAAAGTGTTCACATTGTGGCAAACTATTTTAGACCATTTCTGTCATTTTTGTCAGAAATGTTCACAATGACCATCTCAAGAAGAGTACTAAAAAAGCCCCTTTCTCCTCCCTTACACCACCTCTCCACCACCACCACCCCCACCACCACCACCCCTCCATGGTTCACCCCACCCCCACCCCCACCTCACCAACATCAAGATTCATCAGACCCAATACTCAATACCCTTTCAGAAGCCACAAAAAACTCTCACATTAAACCCCTTAAAACTTCCCTTAAAACCCTCCTCCCATCTCTTAAACCCCAACACATAATCAACCTCATTAACCTTAATCCTCATTCTTTAACCCCTTCTTCTCTCCTTTCTTTCTTCACATGGCTTTCTTCTACTTCTCACAATTCAAAATATTGCCACACACTTCACACTTATTGCACTATGGCCCTTTTTCTTTACACCCACAAAATGAATTCACAAGCTTACTCTTTTATCCACACTATTGTTTCAAGAAGAGGTAAAGACTCTGCCTTTACTGTTTTTCAAGCAATCTTGAAAGCTAAAGGTACCAACTTTACATCTTTTGTGAATGTTTTAAATGGACTTATTGCTGCTTATTTGGATTTGGGGTTTGTTTCTGATGCTATTCAGTGCTTTAGGCTTATCCAAAAACATAAAATTAGGTTCCCATTTCAAGGTTGTACTAAGGTTCTTGAATATTTAATGAAGCTTAATTCACCAATGGTAGCTTTTGATTTTTATAAGGAGATTTTGGAATATGGGTATCCTCCAAGTTTGTATTTTTTTAATGTTTTGATGAGTAAGTTGTGTAAGGAAGGTAAAATGGTGGAAGCACGGTCGGTGTTTACGGAGATGTGGAAGAGGAATTTGAGACCTAGTGTTGTTAGTTTCAATACTTTGATAAATGGGTATTGTAGATTAGGTGATATTGATGCAGGGTATAGGTTAAAAAGAGAAATGGAGGAAAGAGGAATTTTGCCCGATGTTTATACTTATAGTGCTCTGATCAACGGGCTTTGCAAGACCTTTTGGATGAGGGACGCGAACGAGATGTTTAATGAGATGTGTGTAAAAGGGTTGGTTCCGAATGTTGTTATATTCACGACTTTGATTAATGGCCATTGCAAGGATGGTAGCATCGTTTTGGCCATGGATGCTTATCAACAGATGCTGACGCAAGAGGTGGAACCGGATTTGATTACATATAACACACTTGTCAATGGACTTTGTAAGAGTGGGGATTTAGGGGAAGCGAGGAAGCTCATTCATGTAATGATTGAAAAGGGTTTGAAGCCTGATAAGATCACATACACGACGGTTATTGGTGGATGTTGTGCAGAGGGAGATTTAGATGGAGCATTTGAGATCAAGAAAATGATGTTTGATAATGACATTGAACTAGATGATGTAGCATATACAGCTCTTATCACAGGTTTGTGTCGGCAAGGGCGAATGGTTGATGCTGAGAGGATTTTAACTGAAATGTTGAATGCTGGTTTAAAGCCTGATGACCCTATTTATACTATGGTAATCGATGGTTTTTCCAAGAAGGGAGATGTTAAGATGGGTTTTAAGTTGCTAAGGCAGATGCAAAGTAATGGACATGCGCCTAATGTTATAACTTACAATGCTCTTTTAAATGGTCTATGCAGACAAGGACAGATGAGAAATGCTGAAATGTTATTACAAGCCATGCTTAATCTTGGTTTGAATCCAGATGACATTACCTATAACATACTGTTGGATGGGCATTGCAAGTATGGAAATCCTGATGATTTTGATAAGCTACGTGGTGAAATGGGGCTTGTTCATGATTATGCTACTTATACTTCACTAATTGGTAGCTTAAGTAGGAGCTCGAAACGTCAGGCCAGGAAGTGATGCATTTAATAGGAGCACCCAAGACTACCATCTTAACTGCCTTTTAGTAGGTGGATTTCATTCCATAAGTTAATTACCCTGTGAATAATGATCATTGGAGTGATGCAAGATGTTATCCAAATAGTATTGAATGGATCGGCGGATGTTTCTCCTGGATTGTGAATGATGCTGTAAGATGGATTCCAACTAATGCAATCTTGGTATACATTGAGATGATGTTAGGTTTTGATGGCTTGTGATGTCCTGTGGTATCCAGGTATATATTCATTACCTCACAAAACTGCTAGAAAAGAGTAATTTCGTTTATTTCTTCTTCTTGCTATACCATTCTTTGTCTAATAATATCAAAAGAGAAAAAGTCAATAGTTTATATGAACCGTTGCGTGCATACAAGTATTTTTTAACAAGGATGCTTCATTTTTTTTTTTTTTGAGATTATCGTATCACAAACGAGACAGTTGATTCATAGAGGGAAATTACTTTTAGCGTGGCAAAGTAAAAACAAGGAAGGTATATTGCAATTAAACAACTCTCGATAACGGAGGTGGTTGAATTACCATGGACCACTATCTTGAGCGGCACCCTCCGCTACTTCCACCAATATTTCTATTTCTATTCATGATAATTCTTGACTTATTTGATACATGTTGATCATAGACTTCTTTTCTGGCTTGATGGTTTCCTTGATCAGGTAAATTAGAGGTTTCATTAATAATGCATCCAATAGAAGCCAAAATTACATCAGTGAGCAAAAAATTGGTTAGCTCCTTTAAAGTGAATCTCCTATATGCATTCGAAGAATCTCCTTGATTTTTGATTGATGATTGATGATGTACTTACATTGTCTTGACACTTAATGGAACCTAACGAAAGTGAAATACTATGCCGGAAGTGCTTTGAACTTTTGACTTAACAATCCCAGTCCAAACCATTATTAGACTGACCCATTTCCAGAACATTGTGAATTCAACCAAGCCGCATGGCAGTCCGGCAAAAACAACATTACCGAAATACAACATATTTTGGTTTGTTTTGCTTGTACTATTCATTCTGTCTAGTTTTTCATGTACGAAGTTGGTTTCATTGTTTAGGCATATTAATTAAGCTACTTTTGGGATTGTTCAACTCAAGTATCAATTGTAAGATATGTGTGTAAAGCCCAAGTTTCTAAACTTGCAATTTTGCGCTTTCACCTCTTTGTCGCCCTGATTAAACTTTTTTCTCTGTGTGGATTCTTTAAAGAACGTTTCAGCGTCTTTATTGTCTATTATCTTATTACCTTTCTTTCGTTTTGCAGTGTATTGCCTTTCATTCTTTGAGGAATTTTTGAATTGCAATCTCAACATGTCAGTGCGCTTCCCTCAGGACATGTGAAAAGTGTCTCACAGATACCTATTCTTAAACCAGTCCATCAAAATTGCAGTGTGCATACGCCAGTGATGAAAAGCGATCTGTTTCTCTGCAATTTGAAAATGCCTAAAAATCTACTAGAGGAAGCAAGTATATCATTTTTCAGCCTCGAGGATCTATCATATGCCATGGAAATTACAAACAGAACATGAGTAAGCTTCAGATGTGTGACATTCAATGATGACCTATGCCAAGTTCAACAGCTTTGTTGAAAATGCAAGTTCAGGCTCAGAGATAGAAACAGATTTCGGGTATCCTTGTCTCACTCCTAAGCTGATAAACGTACAGAGACCTAATCCGAGCTGTCTTTCCATTTGCAATGTTATCTAAATATGCACAGGGAAAACAGTTCCAGGTGTTTGTATTTCATCAGTTAGTTTAAGTGGGGTTCGGCAGGGCGGCTCTTTGACGCATAGTAGCTGCAAGAAAAATAGGGCTGTTTCGATTTTTGACTGACAAGTGCAGATGAAACACTTTTGAATAAGTATGTGTACATGCAAAAGAAAACTCAGCCTGTAGTCAAAATTTACATAAAGAAGGGAGAATTATTTCAAAGTGGTTCACGTAGCTTAGCTGGACTGAAAATCCTTGTGTGGTTCGAAACTACATCCACTTTACAGCAAAGAAAGAGAATATGGGGTAGAGAAATTAATCAATTCATCAGGCTCATCATCCGAAGATTGCAAGTTCTAATCCTGTCCCTGCCGAATCAGTGGAACATTGTTCACTAGGATAGAAGGCGGGTAATGCCAATTGACAAAGTGATGTTAAGCATCCCTATTGGTACGAAAAGAGGGGCCGTGATAATATCATCTACGTACTGCTCTTCGTTAAGTAGATTCGATAAGACTTGATTCGCTCCTAGCCACTCCGGGGTACCATAGCATGTCGAAAATAAGGGGGGAGATACTCGATGTGACCACTCCCTTTGTTGGGGGATTGCCGCCCTGCTCTTTGAGTTTTGACTTGCAAGTATCCGTTGGTTCACTACTTCTTAACGTGTCTATACAATTTATGTAAAATCGTGTGTACGCCATTGGTCGAATCATTCTTTTATATCTTCTCAATTGGTCTAGCTATCTCAAGTTTCGTAGTTTTTTGAGAGCAAATGGTTGAATTATAACTCATTGCGCTCTAATTTGATGAAATGGAAGACCGTCTAGACCAAATTACTAAATTCAGATCCATCAAGTATCCAAATGGTATATAGGTGAAGTTGTTGTATGCCAAATATAGCTTGGGTTTGAACAATTTTTTACCTCAAAATTTATGAATTGAGTTCCTTTCAGTGTGGAACAAGATTATGAACTAGTTATATATATATATATATATATATATATATATATATATATATATATATATATATATATATATATATATATATATATATATATATATATAATACTTATTTACTTTATATATACTTATTAGAAGAGGGAACACATGCATCTCTCCGTCAACGTGTGTGTTCCCTTGAATTTTCTAATTTGTCTTGGGGTATTTTTGTAATTTCATTAATTTACAGCTCAACTTTATTGTTGCTGACTCTTTCTGCCGTTGGAACAACACGTGGACTCCGAATTCCTCAAAGCTAAAAACTCCATTCAACAGAACTTGTTAGAAGCATCCACTTCCGAAATAACTAAAAAATAACGAAGAATGGAAAGAGGGCAACATCAATTGCCCCAAAATCCAGCAGACCTCACCTAATAATTCTAACGCAATTTGAGCAGTCAGCCTTTTTCGATTCACATCTACCACAAAGGGCAGGTTTTTTTCATTTTATTTATGCTTTCTGTTCTACTTTTTCTTCTTCTGCAAAAAGATCAGATCTTTGGGGTTTTGGCTTGATTAGCAATCTTTTTATTCAGTTTAGTCTTAAGATTCGTTTCAGAAAGGTGAAAACAAACTGAGGTTGGGTTCTGATTTGTTCTCGGTTTTTATTAATTTGTTTATTTTGGATTTTTTATGTGAATTCTAACTTCTCTTCAATTTTTTTATTTTGTTGCTATTCTACTTTCTTTAAAAGATGTAAAATACAAGTTGTTGACAAATCCGCCCTAAAATTAGCAGAGAGATCAACGGGAGCACTTTCAAACAACCATTGTCCAGGACGAAAACGTAAGTTCACAAACATTTCAACTACATAGTAAAACTTCTACCATATCTGTAAAGACTTTCTCCATCTTAGATGATAACAAATTGCAGGAAGACCAAATCTGCATCATAACATATGGTCCTGAAGTCCCACATTATGACAACCTGTTCAAACATTTCCACACATACCTCATCCCAGCAGCTAAAGTTAGGGAACCGTCACGTTTTGCAATACCCATGCATAGATTCGAATGGGTCGTCGATACCTTCAGTATTGCCGAAGAAGTTACAGAGAACAGTGAAGAAGAATCAATGTTACCGTTGCCTACGAGATTAAACATGGTGTCGTTTGCCAATATGGAGAAACAGATTCCAGGAGATGAATTCGGTAAACAAATATGACTTTATACAATTTCATTTTTTGGTATAAAAAAGTCGTGCTTCTTCATTATCAAATTTAAATAATTGCATCCTACTTTTATACGCACATGTTTTTTTAAAGCGAGACCTGGTGGCAGTTGTGGCAAGTTGCGGTACCATGAAATATTAGGGGAGCGAAACAGAAGATTTCAAGAGGTTATTCTCATATACGACACGTAAGTAATATACACTTTAACTACCTCTAACAACAAAATATGTATTTAACACTGCATTCTTAATTTCATAGGAAAAAACCTTTTCTGTTTACTATATGGGGAGAATTGGCTGACAATGATGGAGCTGAACTAGTGCAGCAGCTACATAGGTATCCTGTCATTGTTGCAAAACGAATAGCTGTTTCTAACTTTAAATAAGGTATTCCCAAGTAACATTACATCACACATGTACATTAATTAATGTTTAGCTTCATTCATTAATAACTATCTGCAGAGGTCCGACTAACAACAAGGTTCAACTCCTCAATCTTAATCGACCATTTGTACCTGCAGGCAGCAAAGCTAATGAATTGGTATGAAACAGGTTTTATTTGCACACCAATACGTTCCATTTTTTAATACCATATTATACCAAAAAACTCACAATATCTACTATTACATCGCAGGGCAAATGACAACAAGCAGATGCTAATTGAATACACTCTCAAAAGTACATCAGAATCGTCTTCGATACTAAATGTTGCACCTTTTGAAGATCAAATAGTTCCCATTTCAAGCATTCCTTCACAGTTCACCATGAGTATATTAAAGCATATGACTCGGGCTTGGCATCGATTGTTCTTTTGCTTCTATATCGGATTAGAAATAGCCTCTTGCGAGTTATTCTATGTCGTAATTACTAAGTAGTATCTTCTTATTATTTTCTCACAGGCACACAATTTTTATGTTGAAGGAGAAATATCGTTGCCAAGCGAATTCCAGTTTTTCTTTGTACTTTTATGCTCTGAGTGTCACATCTAGCACGAATCAAGCGCAAAAAGAAAGTTCTCTGTATCAACTGCAAGCTAGAAAGAACGCTGATTCCAAGGTAATAACAGTTCTTACCATTAACATATTATGACTAACGACATCTGATAGCTAAAACTTTATTATCGCACAAACACAACATTGTAGATGTGAATTTGAAGTTGACATCACAGACGGGTGAAACAATAACAATAGTAGTGTCAGACAAACTAGTTGAAAGAATGATTCACTGACAGCAGACCAAATATATGAAACTACCATTATCAAGGTGCATATACTAACAACTCTAGAATCATTTTGCGTCACTCGAATTAATTTAAAATTCTCACTTTGTCAATTCTGTGGTAAACTTTTTTCCATAGAAACAACTGTTACCTGTTGAGCATATCAGAGAGCATCTGCTATACAAGCTGTTCAAAATTCATTTACAAAAATCACTACTCAGAACACCAGATAGACCACCTAGTACGTTTGTCATCTTATCTTACACGCAGAAACAAACTGTCTTCGACCTGGCACAATCTTCAACGTCAGCTACTATTGGCGAGGGAAGTAAAAGAAAGGTAGAATCAATCAGTACTTCTGAAGAAGCAGATCGCAGTCCATCGACACAAGATGAAAACCCAAGGAAGAAACCAAACGTACAATCAACAAGTCCTTTGCAAAAATAATCAAGGTTAGAAATTAACTTTTGATAGGCCATACTTTTTTTAAGAGCTTTTAACTAAGTTACTTTGTGTGTAAGAACAAAATCAAAGAAGGTGCACCTAATAAATAACCGTAAACACAAATAGTAAGTTCATATATAATAAAAGTTTTGTCGGGTAAAAAATGAACAACATTGTTTGTCCATCTATCTATGCATTCTAACTCTTTGTTAAAATTTAGCAGGATGACATTTGCAAATCTCGAAATCAATTTCTATCCATTAAAATGCTTATTTTATGTTAAAGTACACTTATGCATTTTGCTTATACGGTAAAGCCTATGTTGCTCGCGCTGCAGTACAATTTTGGAATTTTTGAACAATTCAAAACAAATTCTATGTCCAATGTCTTTACAATTCTTGGTCCAAATTACATGTTCTCAACTACTCTTTACACTTAACTCTTAATTTGTTGTTCATACAGATGCCTCATCAGATTTGAAGCGCAACAAAGGTCGCCTCAATGTTATTTGATAGCCTACAGCAGTTGTAATACTTGCATTCAAGGCAGACTTTGGTCGTGTTGTTTACAGTACAATCTTCCAGATTTTGTGTAAATAAGTACGTAGATTTTCATGAACTGTTTACTGCAGTACAATGTTTTACATTTTGTATACATAGCTAGACAAATTGACTCTTATCAAGGTAGATTTTGTTAGTGTTGTTTATTGCAATACAATCTTCCGCGATTTGTGTAAATAACTACGCAAATTTTCATGAACTGTTTACTGTTAGCTATACAAACTAACTCTTTGAATAATCTGGTAAATCCAAGTAGCTCCCATCTATATCTATATATAATATAAAGCTAGGCATAGATAAGGTGATGTGGCGCCTCTCTATGGCCTCCATTCATATTTATCTTTTATCTCTTTTTTGGGACTCTTTCCCTCTTACTTGTTTATTTATTAATAAAAAATGACAAAAGTGAAATAAGAAAAAGAGATGAAGTTTCAGGTTATGAGGAGATTTCAATTATGGATATAAAGAGAGTGCTATTATTAATTTATAATATATCAATTGTGAATAACATTATTGTGAGCTTCTAACGTTTCTTCCACATCTTTCACAATTAAATTACCTTAAAACATCAACAAATTTATTGTGTATTATGTATGATGATAGTGGAAAACTGAAAAGACTGTATATTGTATGCATAAATTTCTATGAATTTGCATCATATCCTTGCCATGGATATTAACGAGAAAATTAGCTACGAGATCGGTCTACCAACAATTGAGAAGGATAGGGCCAGCTCACAAAATTGAATTTATAGAAGTCCATGCACTTCCCTTTCATGACTAAAGGATCGGAGAGTACGTATCAATTTTTTATTGAAGAAGATATCAAATGAATAAGTTGAATCTACCGATTAGTGTTTATTTTTTGTGAGTTATTTTTATTAACAGGGTAAGACTACACAACAAAGGATTTGAATGGGGGCAGTTAAGCATATATATAGAATCATTTCTTTTTCCTATATGAGTCTATGGTATTTTTTTTATGAACTATCTTAAGGCCTTTAAATTAATTTGTTTCATGTTCTTTTCTCAAAGAAATCTGACTTTTGGGACGTAGTACACAATTCACTATATATATATATATATACACCAACGTTTGTGTTTCAAAAACGGCGGTTACTATTCCACCTTTCATAAATTTAATGCTTACCAACGATTGTGTTACAAAATTGTCGTTACTTAGCTTCGACAATTTCATATTCGGTATTTATGAGGAACAACAATAAATGGTAAAGATTCACACCCTATACTTATAAGGTCCTTCAACGTTTTTCAACATCAATATTATTAATTTAATGAATAGTATTCTCGAAAAGAGAGTCAAAACCTTTTATAATGTCCAGTAAGTTTTTTCATTAACTTTTAAGTTATGCCATACATCTTCATACTAAAAAAGAAAGAAAGAAAAGGCGGAAAAAAGAATATTATTGATTGTAAATTTGTAATAATACTGTTATTTTCTTTGCAGGTGGGACGAATTGGCTGGTTGATTCTTATTATCATTTTTTTTCTCTACTACAAGTTTGACCTCCCTTTGTTTTTAATTTCATGCCGTATATGACTATTTTATGAAGCCAATAATATATGTTTTTTTTAAGAACTAAATTATATTTTATTTAATTTCCCAAGCCAATATTTCTTGAGAACTTTTTCAAGAAATGAGCAAATTTGTTTAGATTTTATGAGATTTTTTCATACTTTTAATTATTTAGAGGATGGAAAGGAGCAGCTTTAGAGTGGAGGAGTAGCTGGTTATAAAGAAGGTGTTGAAAAGTGAGAAAAGAAGAAAGGAATAGTTAATAAATATTTTTTTGTTATTCACCAAAATAGTGTAAAATGAATGGGCAGGCAAGGAAGAAAAAAAAAATAAAGAAAAAAAAAGGTAAAAGCAACTAAAAAATAAAAATAAAAAATATAGAAAAGATTCATGTAATTTATTGTAATACCCTATATTTTTATGAAGGGTGTCTTGGTCATTAACAAATAATAATAAGAAACTACTACTACCAAAAAAAAAAGGATACAAGTGGGCTTAGCCCATTAACGTGACTTAAGTCACAAGAGTTAGGGAAAGAATCTGCCAAATTGAAAAAGGGGCAAGGGGAAAGGGATGAAGCATTCAGCTTCAAGAAAACGAAAAAAAATAACAGAAAGAGAGAAGGGAAGAAAGAGAAAAGAAGAAAAGAGAGGAAGAAGAACACAGCTTTGGACAAAGGCTTTAAGAAGAATTGGGGCTTGATATTAAAAATATTAAAGTTCTCCTACAACTCAAGAGGTTAACCTTCTTCTCTCATCTGTTAAATTATTTCACTGAATCTATGCAATTTCATGTAGTACAAAAGAATTCAACATCACCTTTCTCTTATATATACAATTACTATGGAGATAATAAGGCTTTAAAAGTTTGGTTTAAGCACTGATAGGTCTAATTTTAGAGGAATAAATTATACTAAATAGTTTGAAATTGATAGAATTATGGACTAGTTCTATGATTAAATATAAATTCACAAACTAAGACTCAAACATGAATCCCGATGATTGGGTATTCTAAATTAGTGATGGATTTAGCCTAGATGAGTCAATTAATATGAGATCGATATTATGTAATTATAGATTGATTGGAGGAATTTGTACGAGTTGCTTGAGGTGAAGCAGTTGGTATTTCGGCACGAGTACTGTGAGTAGTAATCTTACCATAATTTGTGTTTTCATAACCTGCATGGTTTATATATGATTTTGAAAATAAATGTATTACCGATGCTTTGAAATTGCATGCGGGACAAGTCCTTTACTTGATATGATACCGAACAGTTTACTTGAGATGTTTACCGATTAATCAAAATATTTTCACTGTTACTAGATATATTTTACCGTTACTTGAGATGTTACAGTTATTTGAAGTATTCTCATTGTTACTAGACATGTTTTACCGTTACTTGAGACATGATTACTGTTACCGAAATAAAATTACAAGATTTGATAAGAAATGATATGCCCTTTATTATTTTGAAAATGTTTTGTACGAGTATTTACTATTTGCAAGAAAGAGTATAAATGGGAGGAGACTTTGAAGGATCCCGCAGCTAACGGCGGGTTCGTTAGACCTGGTGCACCTTGTATTTATAGATTACCGATTACCCATTACAGTTATAGCCCTCGCTAGTGGGAAGGTAGAACTAGCATACAGTTACAGTTTTCCCTCGAGTAGGGACCTACAGTTATACTTGACTCCTTTTATGAAGGGGTCCACACAGTGATACAGATTACATGATCTTTTTTTGAAACCTCCCAAATAGAAAGATTTGCTATAACTCAGTATTTACAGAGTTTATTACTGAATTGTGAAATCGATTTTGTTACAGGAAACACATGATGAGACTGATTATTATTACCGTTTTAAAAAAGGCATTTTATCTTGTGATTATTATGCAAGCATGTTTTCTGACTTGTCCCCAATTAAAAACGGTTGTGGTTAAGTGTTATTACTCACTGAGCTAGCGACTCACTCCCCGCTATTTTTTTACAGAGACAACAGTTGACGCGAGCAAGGATTTCGTTAATTAAAGTACATGAGTTGATAGTTCCTGGCGAGCCCCGCATTTGTTCGTGTGGGCGAAGAGTTTATTTATTTATTATGGTCTTTTCTTTAAATTCTTAGAGTAGCTTCATAGTCATTTTTTTAGTGTCATGAGTATTATTTTGCTATTAGTCTTATGTGGAGTATCGTTCTTTATTATCAAAGTCGGAGATCAATTAGTATTCCTGGTTATTAGTGGGTTGATTAGTAATGGTGAAGACTATTTTAGTTAATTGATAAGTTGTCGATTGTTTGAATTGCTATTAGGATGTTTGGTTGCTGATTTGAGACAGGGAAAATTTTTGGGATAGTCCAAAAACAGGGGAAACTCTGTCCGATTTTCTGTAAAATGCCGATGATGCCGGTCACGATCCTGAATTGGGTCGTGACAAAGTTGGCATCAGAGCTTAGGTTATTCTTGTGACTAATGGAGCACACGTCGGTAGTAGAATCTCAATTATGGTTATGTAGCCAGCCATTCCCATAATCGTGATTCTGCGAGGGCGTGATAGAATGTGTCTTGTCTTTCTTTCCTATTCTTCCGTACGTGTGTGGCGATTAGGGTCAAATAACTGAATCTATCATTACTTATCCTATTCGTGTATGGCTCGGACCAATTACCATATAAAAATGCTACATATGTACTATACAAGACCAGTGAAAGGTTCATTGAGCCATATGAGGTACTTTCCGGTAAGATGCATAATAGAGTGCATTTCAGAAATTTATACTAGTACACCACTTCAGCTATAGAGGAGTGCTATCACAAAAAGGTACTTACCTCCATAAAAAAAAAATTGAGGTCTTTATGGATATATTACATAGACCTGAGAAGAATGAGCAACAGAATAGGGGCTCTAAAGTCCTCATGCACCTAGAAGATTATGGGGACCAACAAAATATTCTTAACAAAGTTCCTAAAGTTGAAACTACTAAGTTTACTATTTCTGATAGTTCAAAGGATCTTTAAAGGTTTTAGTAAAATACTTACCACGTTATGAGCTATAGGATATTGCATGAAGAGGTTTATGGAACAGGCAACTTTTAGACTAGAGAACATGGCGAATACATAAAATGCTACTGTACTCTTAGAGATGCCAACAAGAGCAACACAACTAATTTGGAAATAAATTTCACTAAAGTGTTTATGAATCACTTCTTTCTTGACAGTTTGTGACGTGAATTTTCCTGCTAGATCATTTAAGAAATTGATTTAGACGTTGGGTATACTTATATATAACACCAAAATTTCTCACGTGGATACACAAGCAACATCATAAGTTTATAGGCTTGTTGAAAGGTTGGTTAATTGTTTAAACAATACAGTAACTGCATATATGAAGACTTAAACCTATTTTGTGGCAGTTGTACTTACCACAAAGATTGAAAATATGGACATGATAGGCGGGCAAGAATTCACATAAGAAGATCGAAATTAGAATATCTTTTAGTATGGATTTTAATATGAGTCGAAGATTTAAAAATCAAGAATGTTTTGAGATATTAAGCGATCCTTTTCGGGTTGCCACATCTGTAAAAAATTTATAGTAGTTAGACATTTGTTTAAAACATTTAAGATTCAAGTTGAGAGAAGGAAATTCTAGCTAACCAAGTTGTACTTGATATGGTTGAATCTAACGTACAGATGGATATGGATGAATTATCTTCTCACCATGCTACCCTCGATTACTATGGAAAGACTATTAGGTTTGGTGAACTTTAAAAGCTGGTTTGTCCAAAAAGGAGATTATAGGTTTTAGAGACGAGCAAATTATATATTTTGAAGACTTAACGGTTATAGAAGAAAGGTTGTTTGGATCTCATAGATATGGTAACGAACACAAGAGAAGAAACACTTAGTTTGAGAAAAAAAAGTATCATAATGAGATATTCTCTAATGTATTCCTAAGGATTTACTAGGACTACCCCCAAGATGAAAAATAGACTTCGGTATTGAGCTGACACCTGACACGCAAACTATATCATATTGCACCCACAAAGTTGAAAGAGATAATTGAATAATTGAGAGACCTACTGGATATCAGGTTTTATCATACCGAGTGTTGCACTATGGGGTACATCAATATTGTTTGGGAACAAAAGGGATGACTCTTTAAGAATGTGGGCCAACTACAGATCATTAAATAAGATAACAATACACAACAAATATCCCTTGTCTTGTATAGATAACTTGTTTGATTAGTTATAAGGAGTCATTGATCTTTAGTCTGTTATCTTCAACTTAATATAAGAAAGGAAGATATTTCAATGTTGCCTTTAGTACTCGGTACAAACATTATGAGTTACCTGTGATGTCCTTTAGATTGGCCAATGCTCCAATTGCATTAATGTATATAATGAATATGGTGTTCAAAGTTATTTTTGGGAAAAAAATCCATAGTTTTACTTACTATATTCTGGTATATTCTCGTACCCAGGAAGATCACGAGAATTACTTGAAAAATATGTCAAAGACGCTTCAAGAAAATCAACTTTTTTTTCCAAGTTGTTCAATTAGCTGGACTCGATGGTATTCATAGGACACATGGTATCTAAGAATTAAAAAAGAAGGTAGATTCTAAGAAGATATAAATAGCTCATAAATGGCTGAGACCTATTTCCCCTACAGAGATTACTTTTGGCTTGACAAGCTACTATAGGCATTTGTGTAGGATTTCTCTAGAATAGCACCACCCCTCACCAAGTTAACATAGAAAATCGCTAAATTTCAGTGGATGGAGAAATGTACAACGAGAAAGCATGTTTAACAATCACACTAATGTTAGCCTTATTCCAATAGGCTCTAGAGGATTCACGAAGCTATGTGATACTTCGAGGGTAGGATTAGGATATTTTCTCATGCAAAATCATTGCGTGATAGCCTTTTCTCTAAGGAAATTGAAGAAGCTCAAGTCACATTATGCCATTCATGATTTGGAGATGGTCATATTGGTATTCCCTTTTAAGATTTAGAGACACTATTTATACGAAGAAACCTATGAGATTTATACCTAGCACAAGAGCCTAAAATACATTTTAAAACTAACAGAGATATCAATATTTAGCAATGCTGATGGAGGGAACTACTGAAGATATAATTGTACTGTTTTGTATTGTTCGGGAAAGATAAATAATATAGCTTATGCAAAAAAAAAAAACTATGGGTGATTTGATGCATTTAGCTCCTGTACAGATACTTCTGGACGAAGATATGCATAGACTAGAGGGTACACGTGTTAAATTCAATGTGGAAAAAAAATTCAAAGACATTATTGGCTATTGGTCAAGCCCGATGTAGAGTGTATAAAGGCTAGCCAATACGAGGATGAACGATTGTTTAATTACCGAGATTAGTTTTTAGCTGGTAAAAGTAAGGATATGATTATTAATAGTGAGGATATTCTACGACTAGGTGATTAATTATGTGTAGCAAACATATATGGGTTGAGACAAGCTATTCGTGATGAAGCTCACAACTCTAGATACACTGTATATCTCGGGTCTATAAGATGCACCATGACTATAACAAAAAAAATTTATAAAAAAAACAAAAATTTGATTGGTTGGAAAAGAAAGAATGATTTTTTTTTTTTTGTAAACTTTGTTTCTAACTATTTGGCATGTCAATATGTTAACGCAAGCACGTGCGACTCACATGCCTACTAAAATAACACAAGATTCTTAAGTGAAAATACAATATAACAATACATTATATGACTAAATTACTCAGACCATTAGAGGGGAAAGTTGTAAATTGACTTACCAAGTAGGCACGTTTCTTGTTAGTCAAAACCTCTTATAGTGAGGTAAAATATGCATAGATATACATGAACAGAAAATTGCCTGACTCAATAGAGCGCTATTGTCCATCAGCCCTAATAGAGGATCGCATTAACTTCATGATTTGAAAACCTTTTCAAGAAATGTTGGGTATACGAGTAGATCTTAGTACTAGTTTTATCGCACGCAAACGCAAAGTCCGAATGTGCTATACAGATCTTGGAGGATATGTTGAGATATTGTATTCTTAAGTTTGGAGGTAGTTGGGATACTTATCTACCTTTAACTGAATTTGCTTACAACAATAGCTTCCAGTCTAGTATTCAAATGGCACCGTACAAAGCATTGTATGGTAGAAGATGTCGTTCTCCTATCGGATGGTTTGAAGCTGGTGAGACTAACATATTGGGACCCGACTTAGTACAAGAAGCTATGAACAAAGTCCAGTTGATCAGACAGAGATTGCTTACAGCTCAAAGCAGACAAAAGTCTTATGCTGATAAGAGAAGAAGAGATTTAGTATTCACAATTACAGACAAAGTGTTTCTACGAGTCTCTCCTATGAAAGGTGTGATGCGAATTGGGAAAAGAGGCAAGCTGAGCCCCAGGTTTATAGGACCGTATGAGATACTAGACCGAGTGGGAGCGGTGGCTTATCGTTTGGCACTTCCTCCTGAGTTGTCCTTTATTCATCTAGTTTTTCATGTCTCAATGCTAAGGAAATATATATCTGACTCATCTCAGATAATTGAAGCCCCTGCTATACCGTTTGATGAGAAGTTGTCTTACGAGGAGGAGCCGATGGCAATTGTTGATAGACAAGTAAGAAAGCTACGGTAAAAAGAAATTGAGTTCGTAAAAGTCTTATGGCAAAATCATACAATAGAAGAAGCTACTTGGGAACTAGAAAAAAGATATGCAAGCGAAGTATCCCTATTTGTTTCAGTCTACAGGTATGTACTTAAGTTAAATTCGGGGACCGAATTTCATAAGGTGGGGAGGATGTAATACCCTATATTTTTATGAAGGGTGTCTTGGTCATTAACAAATAATAATAATAAGAAACTACTACTACAAAAAAAAAAGGATATAAGTGGGCTTAGTCCATTAACGTGACCTAAGTCACAAGAGTTGGGAAAGAATCTGCCAAATTGAAAAAGGGGCAAGGGGAAAGGGATGAAGCATTCAGCTTCAAGAAAACGAAAAAAATAACAGAAATAGAGAAGGGAAGAAAGAGAAAAGAAGAAAAGAGAGGAAGAAGAACACAACTTTGGACAAAGGCTTTAAGAAGAATTGGGGCTTGATATTGAAAATATTAAAGTTCTCCTTCGACTCAAGAGGTTAACCTTCTTCTCTCATCTGTTGAATTATTTCACTGAATCTATACAATTTCATGTAGTACAAAAGAATTCAATATCACCTTTCTCTTATATATACAATTACTATGGAGATAATAAGGCTTTAAAAGTTTGGTTTAAGCACTGATAGGTCTAATTTTAGAGGAATAAATTATACTAAATAGTTTGAAATTTATAGAATTATGGACTAGTTCTATGATTAAATATAAATTCACAAACTAAGACTCAAACATGAACCCCGATGATTGGGTATTCTAAATTAGTGATGGATTTAGCCTAGATGAGTCAATTAATATGAGATCGATATTATGTAATTATAGATTGATTGGAGGAATTTGTACGAGTTTCTTGAGGTGAAGCAGTTGGTATTTCGGCACGAGTACTGTGAGTAGTAATCTTACCATAATTTGTGTTTTCATGACCTGCATGGTTTATATATGATTTTGAAAATAAATGTATTACCGATGCTTTGAAATTGCATGTGGGACAAGTCCTTTACTTGATATGATACCGAACAGTTTACTTGAGATGTTTACCGATTAATCAAAATATTTTCACTGTTACTAGATATATTTTACCGTTACTTGAGATGTTACAGTTATTTGAAGTATTCTCATTGTTACTAGACATGTTTTACCGTTACTTGAGACATGATTACTGTTACCGAAATAAAATTACAAGATTTGATAAGAAATGATATGCCCTTTATTATTTTGAAAATGTTTTGTACGAGTATTTACTATTTACAAGAAAGAGTATAAATGGGAGGAGACTTTGAAGGATCCCGCAGCTAACAGCGGGTTCGTTAGACCTGGTGCACCTTGTATTTATAGATTACCGATTACCGATTACAGTTATAGCCCTCGCTAGTGGGAAGGTAGAACTAGCATACAGTTACAGTTTTTCCTCGAGTAGGGACCTACAGTTATACTTGACTCCTTTTATGAAGGGGTCCACACAGTGATACAGATTACATGATCTTTTTTTGAAACCTCCCAAATAGAAAGATTTGCTATAACTCAGTATTTACAGAGTTTATTACTGAATTGTGAAATCGATTTTGTTACAGGAAACACATGATGAGACCGATTATTATTACCGTTTTAAAAAAGGCATTTTATCTTGTGATTATTATGCAAGCATGTTTTCTGACTTGTCCCCAATTAAAATCGGTTGTGGTTAAGTGTTATTACTCACTGAGCTAGCGACTCACTCCCCGCTATTTTTTTACAGAGACAACAGTTGACGCGAGCAAGGATTTCGTTAATTAAAGTACATGAGTTGATAGTTCCTGGTGAGCCCCGCATTTGTTCGTGTGGGCGAAGAGTTTATTTATTTATTATGGTCTTTTCTTTAAATTCTTAGAGTCGCTCCATAGTCATTCTTTTAGTGTCATGAGTATTATTTTGCTATTAGTCTTATGTGGAGTATCGTTCTTTATTATCAAAGTCGGAGATCAATTAATATTCCTGGTTATTAGTGGGTTGATTAGTAATGGTGAAGACTATTTTGGTTAATTGATAAGTTGTCGATTGTTTGAATTGCTATTAGGATGTTTGGTTGCTGATTTGAGACAGGGAAAATTTTTGGGATAGTCCAAAAACAGGGAAAACTCTGTCCGATTTTCTATAAAATACCGATAAGGCTTACTTGGGAGCTCTTGCTCCTAAGCGCCGGTCACGATCCTGAATTGGGTCGTGACATTTATTTGCGTTGATTTAGGGCTGACGGATTTCTTTTCCTTATTTTGTTGAAGGAGACGTTGTTGATATGTTTTTTTAAGATTCTAATTAAAGAGATAGTATAGAATATAGCTTTTGAAAGGTGAAGAGTAGAAGATACTTAATATATTAATTGAATAAAGAAACAAATTCAACTCTTTCTTTCATGTTTACTTCAGCAAAAATAGAAAATAATGTTTCACATATATAGATTATTAGACAAACCTTTTCTGATAGATAAAAAAAATCCTCAAATGATGAAAATTAAAAGAAAAAAAGCAAGAATAAAATGTTTATAACTTAAAATCTAATCTAATTTTGAATTTGAAGATTACAAAAGATTTATATATTTTTTATTATCTGAACATTAGAAAAAAATATTCATAGCCGCGCGAAGCGCGGATTAATTCACTAGTTATATATACATTTATGTTTTCATCATAGCTCCAAAACTTCAAAGCGTTTCACCATAACTCTATCCAATAGTGAAATCACAACCGCATACTATACAAAATAATGTGGAAGCTTAGCTTAGTACTAACAAATTTACTCTCAAAAAGAAAAATTTACTATCAAGATCTAAAAATGGAAACCCATCCACTCAATGTTACCCTTACTCCCTTACATTAACGTTGTTCATGTTGGACCCGGGCAAAGCCCGGGCTAACCCTACTAGTTTAGCATAGATTCATGAATTTGGGAATTTGGATGTTGAACATTTATATAGAGTTTGAATAAAGGAATTTTTACTTCCTGTAGCAAAGGTTGATACCTTATTTATTTTAAGTAAATACCCTTTTAAAAAATTATATTCCATAGCTACCTTTTGATTTTTATAGCCAAATATCTATTTATGGTCACCTCTTACCCTTAAGCCTTAAAATACGCTTTGTATTATTTTTCTCTCTCATTTTTTCAGATTTTTCTCCACCCTTTCTGTCTCTCTCAACGCCAGTCTTTCTCCATGAATACAACCATGATTCTCCAATGATCCATCTCCATTGTCGAACGAAATTTTCATTGTCAGTGGCCTGGGGCTCTGAATCAATGTCGAAATCAAGCCTTAGAATACAACCATTTTTCGGTTTGATGCGGTTTTCCGGTTCGATTTGTACACCCCTACCTTTCCATTCCACCAAACTCCATCGGGATAAAAACACCCTTCTGGTAGCGCCATTGTGCCAACATCCTCTTTCTCCGAATCCAATGACACCATTGCATCAATCCTTTTGTTATCATACTTGCTCCTATATCCAATCCAATAAAAGATATTTTCAAAAAAGAGAAAAAAAAGCCCCGCCAGCGAAGAAAATATGGGAATTTAGCATTAGCAAGTATTATGTTTCGTATCAATGTTGAAATCTGACATAGGATAAATTGGGGCTGATGATCACGCCCAACTATGCCTTATAAAAAGGACTAAGCGGTCGCTGCAAATATAATCCGGTTTACAAGTCCGGAGTCGAATCCCACAGAGAACTAAGGTTTAGCTACAGTTGTTCACTATCACCAAGAAGACAAGCTTGAACAAATCCTAACTTATAGATATTAAGATTCTTCTGTTTAACTAATTAACTAACAAATTAAAATAGTAAATTAACAATTAACGATACTGAGGGTTATAGAAAAGATTAAGGAGGTCTAGAGTTATGATTTCCCCTATTGCCGGAATCCTTCCCGCTATGTCTTCTATAATTTCGCCTAAGTATTCTCTACCGATCATGAGCACTCATATTACCGTAAATCTCTCCCGAGTAATTACGACAATTTACTAGACGCACTCTCCCGAGCTACGCTACCTGGCTTTTAATACAGCTCACTTCAGATGGCACCCAAGGCTTCGTTATCCCTAATCCCGCCTTTAAACCCTCGGTTATTGATCCCTCATATACTCTGGGAGTGGTGTTGTTCAACAATTACCTACATATGCACTCTCTCCCGAGTTATGCATACTAAATAGGCACAACTAATTGAGAGCTCTTCAATCAACCAGAATATAAACGTAGTTGAACAAATAGAGAAAAGCTATGGCTCAATTATATAAAAACATAACAAGAATTTATCCTACAAAAGGTTCTATCAAAACTCTAGATAACAAATTAGCTATTCATAATAGTATATAAAACTACAATACTAAAAGTCATAACCAACAATGAAAAATAGGAAGAGGAAGGAAAAACTTGTAGAAGAATTCTCCGCCTTGCTCGCAATGTGTTCTTGCCTCCAAGGGTGTTGTCTAACCCTAAAGTAGTGTCTCTTGCCTCCTTAGGTCTAATTTTTGTCCAAAATATGTCCCCTCTTGTTCTTGGCCGGCCTCCTTTGTTTAATATAGGGTTTAGGACTTAAAATTCCATGTTTTGCACTTTAGTCCCTGAAATTTTCGCTTCCTGCCGCGGTTTTGCCGCTGCATGCCCTCTGATTCTTCAGTTGTCTGCGACCATCTTCTACCGCGGTTCTGCCGCGGTCGCGGCAAAATCGCGATTTTTCACCCTGTTCCGTTTGTAATTTGGAAAAATGTAAAACATGAAAGTTGTAGCCCTTTGAGTTAGCTTTTTAACCATATATTGTGGAGCCCAAATGGAGTTCTGAGCAAAAAGTTATGTTTATTTTACTAGACAGTGCGCAATATGCCTCCTCAAGTCTTCGTTCGTACTTAATTATCAAATTTGACCCCCGAACATGATCCCGGCTTAATTCCTTGAGCTTTTACTCAGACTTCAAAGCTTCAAATTACTTAAATTCATTCCATAACATCTATATAGCTCGGAATCACACCTACAAGGCATAAAACACACAATTAGTGCAAAACACTAGCGATTAAAGCGCAAACTCAATTAAAGTGCAGTAAATTCGAGTGTAATAAGCGACTAAAATATGCAATTATAGCCTATCATCAACACCCCACACTTAAACCATTGCTCGTCCTCGAGCAATCAAACTACACTTTTTTTATAGACACGACCTTTTTGAACAATTCTCCTAACTCATCACACCAAGAGTATTTAAAATAGACTAAGCACAAAAGCGTAACATCTTCACCTCAAGATTTGACTCACAAGTACCACACGTTATTCACAACTCACCCACTTACTCTAATATAGAGGTGACTAACATTACCTTTCCTTCATGAATCAAGTGCCCTCACACAACAAAAGAGAGTATTTCCACACAATAAAATTTAAGAACACTTAGGAACTCAAGATAGAAAGAATTCACTCACTCTCAGAAATAACATTCATATGCCACAAAAGATGCACCATAAGCTTGCCCGTAGTGTACTACTCCACTAATCGAGCTCATTCAATCTTGGATCAATTAGGACTTTATTTGGTTGTAATGTAGGCTACGGGACGGGTAGGATTCATTTAGATATAAGAGTGACTACACCTCCCTAAGCACTTTAATACATATACTATAACATTCAAACCCCATACTTATGTCAAACCAAAACTCCACCTTCACATCAATGTATATTACCCCATTATTCTTTAAGCACACTTACACCAAGAGCCACCACTTATCAAGGAATTTTTTTTTCACAAGAATCCAACTATTTTTTTTCCAATTCAAGTAGCTCTTACTTTATCAAAACAGTGCACCTTTCTCCTTATTTCATTAGTTCCACTCAAAAGCCAAACCAACCACCCCACACTTTAACTTTTACATAGTTCATAATAATTCACGTGCTCATGAGAGGTTACAATGGTTCAAATAGATGGTTAATTCGAACAAATGGTTAAGGCTTGTAATGTGGTTGCCAAAGAAACAGGATTACAGGCTCAAAGGGGTTAACTACGATACATAATAATTAGGCGGGTAAAATATACATATCTGGCTCAACAAGAAAATGCCTATATCACTTCCAAGACTGAACAACACTTCTATTTCGCTTTGCAAACACACGAGGCAAGTTCTAGGCATCAAATACACTGCACATAATATCACAAAACCTTACACACACATGGCACATAACTCACTCGGGATTGGATTCATCAAAACACCCTAGTCAGAGCAGTTAAGCAAATTTAAGATCATACAATTTAAGGTACTTATATGTCACGACCCCAAACCCGGTCGTGATGGCGCCCAACAATATTTCTAGGCAAGCCAGACCACAATCGTTCCCAAATCAACCGTAAACCTCAAAACTGACAATTTAAAGAGATTATAATAGTTTTAGAATAATAATCCAATATTTATAATAGAATAATACTGAGAAAAATACGAAGTCTGATAAAACGCTCCCAAAGACCTGGGGTCACGAGTCTAGAGCCTCTAAAACAATCTGAATAACAATATCTAAACGAAAATACTCAAGTCTGGAAATGTATATATAAATAAAACTGAAATAGGAAGAGTAGTCAGGTCCTGCGAACGTCAAGCAGCTACCTCAACAACTCTGAATAGCTCTGGAAAACAAGGACTGCTCAGCTAAGCCTCCGGTGTACCTGAATCTGCACACAAGGTGCAGGGAGTAGGGGTGGGTACTACCGACTCAGTGAGTAATAAGTATATAAAATGTCTGAAGATAAGAAATCCACGAAATGCCACAAAGCAAAGCTATAACTAACAGTCCTACACCTTACTACGATCTAACAGCAAAACAACTTCAAATATAACAGTCAAGTAAAATGTAAGGATGCAATGCAATGCACATGACCGCTACGGCGCGTAGCCCAATCCATTTAACGTCGACGGCGCTCACTGGGGGTGTGTACAGACTCCGGAGGGGCTCCTTCAGCCCAAGCGCAATATAATCATATCATTCACTGCGGCGTGCAGCCCGATCCATACTCAGTCCACAATATGCATATGAGTCACGTAACAGATTTAATTAGTTTCCCAATTTCCAATTTATTAAGAAGAATATACTTTAGATATTTAACTTCAGGAAAAGTGACTTAGCGTTTCATAACAGTGATTAAACACAGGACTGAGATCAATGATTATACAAAGCATGCTATTGCAATGACATTCATCCTCTAAGGATGCTACAGATCGGCACAAGGCCCCAAACACGGCAATAAGCCCAGATATATTCAATACAGGGTGCGTATCAGTCGCCAATATAGAAACATTCTGGTTCGGGATGGACTAAGTCTCAATCCCCAGTCATAACCAATCCCGCACCTGCCATGGGGTGCGAGTCACGCCCTACAATAGCGTCACAATGTGATAAGCCGGGGTTTCAAACCCTCAGGCCATCATATACACCAACTACTCACCTCTAACCGGCCGTAGAATGGTCCGCAATGCCTTTTCCTTTCGTATCGACCTCCTCGCGCGTCGAATCTAGTCAAAATCAAAGTGAATACATAAATATGGGTTAAAGAAACATAACCCAATCAAAAATACTCGAAAAGTACTAAAATTCACGAAGTTGGTAAAACCCGAGCCCCGGGCCCACTTCTCGAAAAATTCCTAAAATCACACCAACGCATTCCTCGTCTCGACACAAGTCCGTGCATATAAAGTTTACCAAAATCGGAGCTCGTTTGACCCTCCAAATTCCATTTTTACATCACAGCTTTCCAAGCCCTAGCTTGACCCGTTTTTGATGAATTTTCTACAATTTACATGTAATTTCTACCATAAATTCGAATATTTAGGCCAAGGAACTTACCTCCAAGTGATTCTCAGTCAAAACCCTCGAATTTCCTTGTTCAAAGCTCTTAAGAACGTCGACAATGGAGGAAAAATATGAAAGGGTCGCGGATGAAATATTATTTAAAACCCTTCTGTCGCCCAGCGATTTTCGCTTCTGCGGTCCCGTAACCGCTTATGCGGGACCGCTTCTGCGGCCATATGACCGCTTATGTGGTTTCTCATTAGATCCTTGGCCTTCTGCTTTTGCGCCCAACCATCCGCTTCTGCGGATCTCCCCATTCCGCTTCTGCGGCCTCATTTTCGCCTATGCGGACCCTCTGAAGCGATACCCCGTCCGCTTTTGCGGAATTACCCCGTTCCCTCATGGACCGCTTATGCGATCTCTTAGCCGCATCTACGGAACCGCTTCTGCGGCTCCTTTTCCGCAGATGCGGAAATACCAGAAGCCAGGTGCACCAGACCTGCAACAAACATCAAGATTCTCCGTTTAACCACCCGAAATCACTCCGAGGCCCCCGGGACCTCAACCAATTGCACAGATATGTTCTACTACTTCATTCAAACTTGCTCGTAACATAAAAACACTATCACACACATCAAAATCATCGAATTACCACGGATTCAAGCCTAAGTTAAACTAAAACTTCCGAAACTTGCATTTGATCTAAAACCCGACCTAAACACCTCCGAATGATCTGAAACTTTGCACGCATATCCAAAATCACCTAGCGGAGCTACTGCAACTCTCGGAACTCCATTCCGACCCTCGGATCAAAATCTCACCAACCATCCGGAATTCGCCAAAATCCAACCTTAGCCAATTCAAGCCTAATTCTACACCGGACCTCCAAATTCAATTCCGATTGCGCTCCTAAGTCACAAATCATCCCCCGGAACTAGTCGAATCATCGGAAATCCATTCCGAGCCTTCTAACTCATAAGTCAACCTTCGGTTGACTTTTCCAAACTAACCTTCTCATAAAGAGACTTATTGCCTCATTTCTAACCGAACTCTAACCGAATTACTTCAAATTCTCCAAACACATATAATGAAACATATAGAAGCATAGCATGGGGAAAACGGGGTGGTAACTCCCATAACGACGGGTCGGGTCGTTACATTATACAAGAGTCAAAAACTGAGCCTAAGCGTCACAGCCAACGTACTCACTATTCTCAAGGCATAACAAAGTCAAGAGATATTGCTTCATTTCAAAACAAAACACAATGGCTCCTATTCCAAAAAAAAAAAACTAACTACACCCGGTTCAAATAAAACCCTTGGAAAAGAACCGTGGTTTAAAGAAAAACAAAGGGGTAATTGCTACACTACCTAACAAAACAAAAAATCTTTTTGGTATTTTCTTTAGACTTACTTTCCTCAAGAAAACTGTCTAGAAGATCCGTCATCAGGAAAAGTCCAATCTTTTTAAAAAAAAAAACACAGCTAAAGTAGCATGAAAAATCACCCAGACAATCTCCTCACCCCACACTTAAAATTGTGCATTGTCCCCAATGCACACCTATACATACAAGAGGGTAAAAGAAACTCCCTGGTAGGCCAAAGGCCGAAGCACTAGCAGTTCATGGGGTACTCAGACTTCTCCCAAGCTTGGTCCTTCGTGTGGGTACCTTACACTTAGTTCCAACCATTTGGTTTGCTGATGCATCCTTCCAATATCTTTGCTTTCCATGCTCCTAGAAAATAAAAAAATTGACACTACAAAAATAATACAATTAAAAAAAATAAAAATAAAAAATAAATAAAAGAAAGCAATAAAGCTGGGTTGCCTCCCAACAAGCGCTTGATTTAACGTCGCGGCACGACGCGAATCACTTTTTGCCTCCACCTCGAGCTTATGAATTGAACCCCCAATTTGGCATCAAGTTTTCGGCTATGCTCCAGGGGTGGAGGAACAAATCTAATTGGTCTAAGCAACCATTGTACTATTCTACACTTCTTGGCTTTTAGATGAGGTATGTAGTCCTGTCTTTCTGGTAAGAAAAATTCCAGAATATAGGCACCTTGTTCTTCATTCCTTGACTTCTCAATCGGCTCGGATGACTCTATTTTCATATCGTCATCCAAGCACAATGTAGAAAAATGTTTGGAGTGAGGACCAATGCGCTCACACACATGAACTTCAGGACTTTCAGCATCCTCAACATCAATGATACTAGAGTCAACAAAATTTGTATCCTCAATGTCCTTGGCTGACTCTAGTCTCACTTCTTCAACATTGACATCTTAAAATTCTAGTTGGCTAGGTTGTTGATGTTCTGCTTTGACCTCCCCAATTAATACCTCAAATTCATGCTCTTCTTGGCTACTATCATCAACATTGGATTGTTGAGCATTAAAAGCTCCAACCACTTGACTCAATTGAGCCTCCAACTTGCGAATAGTTGCCTCTTGCCTTTCTATGTGCAATTGTTTCTCATTGTTTTGTTCCAGAAGACACTTTAGCATATCCTTGATCTCCTTCAGGTCCGCATTCCCAGGTTCTTTGTTCCTATTAACTTCACAAGAAAAGGTGGAACCATCGTAGTAAGGGGTTGGGGGAAAATAAGAAATATAAGCACAACCATGAAGGTGACCATTTTTACCACCACACACATCACACACATTCCACAAATAAGATTGAGTTGGTGCACATAACTCGCTCTCAGGAACGTTTTGAAAATTTTGCCACGGGTGGTTTCCTTTACAATATGTATGGAGATCAATAGTAGAATTATCTACACCTAAATTCCCATAATTCCAAGATGTCATGTTTCTCAAATCGGTAGTTATAAAAAAAATAAAAAAAAATAAAGCAAAAGAAAACAAAATAAAAGTTCAAACTCGTAACCTAGCAATATATACAGCTACAACTACACTGTTAGTTCCCCGGCAACGGCGCCAAAATTTAATCACGCCCAACTATGCCTTATAAAAAGGACTAAGAGGTCGCTGCAAATATAATCCGGTTTACAAGTCCGGAGTCGAATCCCACAGAGAACTAAGGTTTAGCTACAGTTGTTCACTATCACCAAGAAGACAAGCTTGAACAAATCCTAACTTATAGATATTAAGATTCTTCTGTTTAACTAATTAACTAACAAATTAAAATAGTAAATTAACAACTAACGATACTGAGGGTTATAGAAAAGATTAAGGAGGTCTAGAGTTATGATTTCCCCTATTGTCGGAATCCTTCCCGCTATGTCTTCTATAATTTCGCCTAAGTATTCTCTACCGATCATGAGCACTCATATTACCGTAAATCTCTCCCGAGTAATTACGACAATTTACTAGACGCACTCTCCCGAGCTACGCTACCTGGCTTTTAATACAGCTCACTTCAGATGGCACCCAAGGCTTCGTTATCCCTAATCCCGCCTTTAAACCCTCGGTTATTGATCCCTCATATACTCTGGGAGTGGTGTTGTTCAACAATTACCTACATATGCACTCTCTCCCCAGTTATGCATACTAAATAGGCACAGCTAATTGAGAGCTCTTCAATCAACCAGAATATAAACGTAGTTGAACAAATAGAGAAAAGCTATGGCTCAATTATATAAAAACATAACAAGAATTTATCCTACAAAAGGTTCTATCAAAACTCTAGATAACAAATTAGCTATTCATAATAGTATGTAAAACTACAATACTAAAAGTCATAACCAACAATGAAAAATAGGAAGAGGAAGGAAAAACTTGTAGAAGAATTCTCCGCCTTGCTCCCAATGTGTTCTTGCCTCCAAGGGTGTTGTCTAACCCTAAAGTAGTGTCTCTTGCCTCCTTAGGTCTAATTTTTGTCCAAAATATGTCCCCTCTTGTTCTTGGCCGGCCTCCTTTGTTTAATATAGGGTTTAGGACTTAAAATCCCATGTTTTGCACTTTAGTCCCTGAAATTTTCGCTTCCTGCCGCGGTCGCGGTGGAACCGCGGCCAAACATGCCCTCTGATTCTTCAGTTGTCCGCGACCATCTTCTACCGCAGTTCTTTACCCTGTTCCGTTTGGAATTTGGAAAAACGTAAAACATAAAAGTTGTAGCCCTTTGTGTTAGCTTTTTAACCATATATTGTGGAGCCCAAATGGAGTTCTGAGCAAAAAGTTATGTCTATTTTACTAGACAGTGCGCAATATGCCTCCTCAAGTCTTCGTTCGTACTTAATTATCAAATTTGACCCCCGAACACGATCCCGGCTTAATTCCTTGAGCTTTTACTCAGATTTCAAAGCTTCAAATCACTTAAATTCATTCCATAACATTTATATAGCTCGGAATCACACCTACAAGGCATAAAACATACAATTAGTGCAAAACACTAGCGATTAAAGCGCAAACTCAATTAAAGTGCAGTAAATTCGAGTGTAATAAGCGACTAAAATATGCAATTATAGCCTATCAGCTGACAATGGAGGTTCGAAATCTGTTATCGATGAGAGGACATTAGGGTTATTTTGGACAAAGATGACGGAGTTTGGGGCTGAGCAACTTGAAGAGTGTGTTACCTTTTTTTTTCATTGTATTTCAATGTATCTCGCTGTATTCTATGTATTTCATTATATTCATTGTCTTTTTTTTTTCATTGTATTTATTGTATCTCGCTGTATTCCATGTATTTCATTATAATCACTGTCTCGCTATATTCCATGAATGTATTTATATATTTTTTTAATTAATATAATTTATGTATTCAGATTTATAATTGAGTTTGTTGAGTTATATTGGGTGTCTATTTGTGTTAATTGATTCACTTTCCTTTTAAAAACAGCTGAATAGACCACGATTTACGCTATTTATGTCACTGTATTCACAAATACATATCGTGAATACAGTCGAATACAATAATTGCCTAGCTGTACTCTCCTGTTTCACGCCGAGTTTTGCTACTGTATTCATGAATACAGTAGATTAAATACATCGAATACACTCTAGCAAAACTGAAAACATAGCTATAGGAAGTAATATAGTAAATGATAGCTACAGCTAGCTAATAACCAATAAACAATAGTGGTTTGTAAAAATTTCTCTCGAATAAATTCCACCATTTGTTGGTAGGAATGTAGAAAAAATATGAAATTGAGGAATATTGTTATGGCTGTGATGGGAAAAAAAGTGACATTCCCTCTATCCAATTTTAAATGTCGTTTTTGCCCAAAAAAATGTTTCAAAATATATCTCTTTAAGAAGTATAACAATTTTTTTTTCTTTCAATTTTACTCTTGCTATTGAAGAGATGGAAAGTAATTATTCCATCTGATCCACTTTAATTTATTTTTTTGGCTTTTTTTTTTGTGGTCCATAATATTTGATTTTTTAGATATCAAGAAGGAACTAATTTTATTTGTCCAAAGTTGTCCTTGGCCTAGGAATATTTGTTGTATTTTCAATGAAAAAATTATGGTTAATATGGCCAATTTCAGTATTAATTAATGCTAAAATATGGACTCCTTAATATGTATGAAAACAACCAAAAAATCAATTAAAGTGGACCTGAGGGAGTAGCATGTAATAGTCAAGGAAAGAAACAAGGTTGATTTAGTAAATTACAGCTAGTACTTAATACTAATGTTTTCTTAATGAATTTAATTGCGGATTCAATTGTATTTAACAGTCATAGCTAGAGGAAAGCGCACTGCAATTGTGCAACAAGCGACAAAGGAGATAATGCATATATCGGAATGGCTTTTTCTTCCCAAAAGAAAAAAGTGACGATGTAGATTTTCAAGTCATCGACATGGACATTACATATCAAAATTGCTTATTCCTCGTCTATTTTTTGTTTTAATTAATTACAGTATTTGATTCTTCTATAAAATAAAATTGCGAATAGTGACATTCCTTCTCATTTATGGACCTACATTTGTTGTCACTTTCTATCTGTCACGACCCCAGTTCACCCTCCATGAACATGTCGTGATGGCACCTAGTTCCTACGACTAGGTAAGCCTAACAGTGCGGAATAACGAGTTAACATTTGCGGAATAATAAATTAAAACTGAACATACGGAAGTAACAACTGTATATATAAGGCCACTCAGCCTATACAACTCAAAAATATGCGGAAGTCTATAACTAAATCCCAAAACCCGGAATCTCACGGGAAACACAGGCTAATAGAATGTAGTAAACTGCTCTACACCAGAATGTCTAAACAACATGAAAGGAAAGAAAGGGAACTATCTGCTAAAGCCGGAATAGAGTAGAGACTCCTGGTCTGCGAACGTAGCAGATATACCTCAAGTCTCAGATAGGACTCTCCACCACGAGGATGATACGTCTGGGAGGAAGTACCTGGATCTGCACATGAAAAACATGCGCAGGAAGGGCATGAGTACACCACAGCGGTACTCAGTAAGTGCCAAGCCTAACCTCGGTTGGGTAGTGACGAGGAAGGTCAGGGCCCTACTGAGATAACATAATAAATAATGAGATAACAGAAATAGTTTAAATAAAGTCTACAGCGAGAATCTAAACCAGGTAAATAAGGAAGAACAGTAATAGAAAGCAAAGGTAACAATACACGGAAAACTGCCCTCACAAGGAATAGTAGCCGGGGGATCTCTTGGTATGCCGAGGATCTCTTGGTATCCTCATCATTAACACTAGGGATCTCTCGGTATCCCGAGGATCTCTTAGTATCCTCAATAAGTAAGTCGGGGATCTCTTGGTATCCCAATATATATATAGAAACACATGTGCCAGGGATCTCTTGGTATCCCACACCCTCAGTCCAGAATATCTCAAGTACAACGGATCTCCCGGGAAGCCATCCCGTAGTCCCAAATTAAACACACAACAACAACGATTCCTAAATCTCGGAACAATGCTAAAAATCAGGACACGAAGTAGTAAATTATAGCCTAACATGCTTCACAGAGTACAAATAGCACAGTTAAAGCAAATAAGCAGGTAAGCCAGCTAAACATGAGTCTCTAAGCTAGCACAGGTACAAACTTACAGTTAAAATGGACAAGTAAACAAGAAAGCTGAATTTAAATACTTCAAGTAGAAACGGATTTACAACAATTAGCTCAAGTACGCGCTCGTCACCTCACGTACGGGGCATTCAAATATTCAAGATCATATCCTAAGGGAAAAGGTCCCCCACACAAGGTTAGACAAGCCACTTACCTCGAACCGGCTCAAAATCAACTAGAAACCACGCCTTTGCAACGAGTATCCGACTCCAAATGGCCCAAATCTATTCAATACATTTACATATCATAAATAACATCGCAAACAACTGGTTTTAGCTATTTAATTCAAAGCTACGGCGTGAAAATTAGGTAAAATGACCAAAATGCCCTTCAGGCCAACGTCTCGGAATCGAATAATTTTCACATTTTCAGAACCCTCGTACTCTCACGAGTCTAACCATATAAAAATCTCCCAAATCGGAGGTCAAATGCCCACTCAAAACTCAATAGTTTAGGCAATGAAGTTTTACCCCAAATTATCAAATTTTTGATCCTAAATTCGAATTCCAATGGTGTATTTAACTATATAATGATGAAATATAACAAGAAGGGACCAAAGAAACGTTACCCAGTGATCTTCACTTCAAATCCCACTCAAAATCGCCTTAAACCGAGCTCTCAATTGATTTTTGTAACTTATGAACTCAAACCCTCGAAATTTCTATTTCTGCCCAGGGATTTCCGCTTCTGCGGACAAGGGACCGCTTCTGCGGTCCCGCATATGCGGAAAAACAACCGCTTCTGCGGTTTTCACTTAATGGACCAGAGTCCGCTTCTGCGGACACATAACGCTCCTGCGGTTCCGCTTCAGCGGAAAGGCGACCGCTTCTGCGGTTCCTGAGAGGGAGGGCAAATCTCGCTTCTGCGACGACCAAGGCCGCTTCTGCGGCTCCGCTTCTGCGGTTCCCAAGCCGCAGAAGCGGAAAGATACCAGAAGCAGCAGTGCTGCTATTTCTCAACTTCCAAAACTCTTCCGTTAACCACCCGAAATCATCCCGAGGCCCCCGGGACCTCAACCAAAAGTACCAATACCACCTAATACCTTATTCAAACTTGTACCAATCCTGAAAACACCTAAACAACGCCGGAAACCCGAATTAATCAAAGATTCAAGCCTAAGAACTTCAAATTCCAACCAAACACGCTTTCGATCAAAAACCTACCCGAACCTCGTCCGAATGACCTGAAATTTTGCACACACATCCCAAATGACATGACGGAACTACTGCAACTTCCGGAATTCCAATCCGACCCTCGGATCAAAAACTCACTATCGGACCGGAAACTTCAAAAATTCAAACTTCGGCATTTCAAGCCTAAATGAGCTACGAGCCTCCAAAATACATTCCGAACACGCTCCCAACCCCGAAATCACCTAACGGAGCTAACGGAACCATCGGATTTCCATTCCGAGGTCGTCTTCACACTGTTCCGATTACGGACCATTTTTCAACTCTTAAGCTCTCATTTAGGGACTAAGTGTCCCAAAACTCTCCAAAACTCAACACCGAACGTCCCGGCAAACCAAAATAGCAGAAATGAACTTAGGGGAAGCAGTTAATGGGGGATCGGGGCGTAAATTCCAAAAACGACCGGCCGGGTCGTTACATCCTCCTACACTTAAACATTCGTTCGTCCTCAAATGAGCATAGAGAACATACCTGAAGTAGTTAAAAGATGAGGGTACTGGCTGCGCATATCCTGCTCGGTCTCCCAAGTCGCCTCCTCGGCCGGCTGACCCTGCCACTGAACCTTCACTGAAGCGATGTTCTTTGACCTCAACTTCCTGACCTGACTGTCCAAAATAGCCACTGGCTCCTCAACATAGGATAGATCCTTGTCCAGCTGGACTGAACTGAAATTCAACACATGCGACGGATCCCCATGATATCTCCGGAGCATCGAAACATGAAATACCGGATGAACTCCGGCCAAACTAGGAGGTAAGGCAAGCTCATAGGCAACCTCCCCAACTCGCCTCAAGATCTCAAAAGGGCCAATAAACCTCGGACTCAACTTTCCTTTCTTCCCAAACCGCATGACGCCCTTCATAGGCGAGACCCGAAGCAGAACCCGCTCACCAACCATATATGAAACATCACGGACCTTTTTGTCCGCGTAACTCTTCTGTCTAGACTGGGCTGTACGGAGTCTGTCCTGAATCACCTTGACCTTCTCCAATGCATCCTGAACCATCTCTGTACCCAATAGCCTGGCCTCACCCGGCTCAAACCAACCCACCGGAGATCTACACCTCCTACCATATAAAGCCTCATACGGCGCCATCTGAATGCTGGACTGATAATTGTTGTTATAAGCAAACTCCGCCAATGGCAGGAAATGATCCCAAGACCCTCCAAACTTAATCACGCAAGCACTGAGCATGTCCTCAAGAATCTGAATAGTGCGCTTGGACTGTCCGTCCGTCTGGGGGTGAAATGCTGTGCTCAACTCCACCCGAGTGCCTAACTCCTGCTGCACAGCTCTCCAGAACCGCGATGTAAACTGAGTACCTCTATCCGAAATGATAGAAACTGGAATACCGTGCAGACGGACGATCTCTCTGATATTAATCTCCGCCAACCGCTCCGATGAATAAGTGGTACACACAGGAATGAAATGAGCGGACTTGGTCAGCCGGTCCACAATAACCCAAATGGAATCAAACTTCTTCAAGGTCCGTGGAAGTCCCGACACGAAATTGTTGGCCCAAGTTTAGATGATGTTTTGAAGATTGACAAAATGAACTCAGTAAAGGACCGGGATCATCTAAGGAGACACAGTTGTTATGGCCCATACACATGAGATGCACGTGAAGAAGATAAGTCCTTGAGATCAAGCAGCAATATCTTGATGAATATCTTCTGAACTGATTGAAAAGATTGCATATAGGATAAGGAGTTGAAGTCTCTTTATGAAAAGAGAATTACATCCGGATCAAGAATATGGATTAGGAGTTAGAGTTGTTCTTGGACTCGAATTGTCAAAGGATCCACAATTCGAGTTCTTATCAAACTCTGATTACTATCTCTATAAATATAACGATTGTTCTCTTTTACAGGTGATTGCACATAAGCAGAAGTTAAGCATATTTGAGAGCAAAAAGATCAAGTCTGATTTGCAAGCAACATATGCGAGATACAAGTGTGCACGTCTGAAGCTACATGAACTAAGATAGAAGAACCAGTTTCATCATTGTGTTTATTCTAAGTCTAGTTCAATTGTAGTAGGTTTTCATATTGTACCTTTCAGCTTTATCTAGAAGCAATTCTAATAGGTATATTGAGTATTCAAGTTAGAGTTAACTTGAAAGTGTCGCAACAGTTGAGGTTGTATGCTACACTGGAATTAGAGTTAATCCTTAGGTTTACAAAGAGTTTTGTAAATGCAGTTTTTGGCTCAGTGATTTTAGTGGAGTTTGGGAAAATCCTACTGAGTAGTAGGTCGTGGTTTTTTCACCTTTTGAGCCAGGTGTTTTCCACGTAAAAATCTCTGTGCATTTTACTTTCAGCATTTATTATTCCGCAAACTGCTGTAGTTAGAACACTTAGAAGAACCAGGTTTTTCTAACGCAAAAATTAGGTACCACACAAGTCACTCCCCCCCCCCCTCTTGTGTGGTATTGACGTTTATAACATCAATAGACATGAGAGAAACATGGAGTAAAAGACTCGTCATGTATATATACGCGTATATAATGTCATCTGGTCATGGGTCAATGTACATGTGTAAATGAATGCGATGCATGAGAAGTACGTCAATAAAATCTCTCAGAATGTCATAAGACCATTATGCCTTTTAATAATATCATGAAATAAACTTTACCAACTTACGTATTTTTGAGACCCATGAAAAGACGATAGAAATAATAAGACATATGGGAATTCAAGAACATAGGCATCTCTAATACTTCTATGAATAGAGTCATTTATGGAAGTTGTGCATTTGCCCGTTTCGTTCATGTCGTATAGATCATGCCAAAAAGAAAGAAGAGATAGCCTTAATATACCTAGAATAGGAAAAAATCCGTATAATATTCTTGGAAAAGATTGTACTGTACACCTTTAAAACCGCAAAATTTTACGTTGCTACGATTCTTAAAATTCTCGTTGGAACCTTGTAGGAGAATTTGATTGCAAGAATTCTCGTTGTTAATGAAGTGTTTATACCAGAACTTTGTTGCAGATTTCATAAGAATTGCACGTTCTGTTTTTATAGACTTCTTAACTATTCATTCATTCCTAAGTTCTAATTGTAGGAAATTACTAATGTTTTAATTTGTGTCTTTGTATTCAAGACGTAGGAAATGAAGCTTTGTTAAAAGCTTTTGTAAAAGTGGCTAATCATTAGTTTGCCACCTAAAGATCATATGACCCTTAGTCATTTGTTGCTAGCTTTCTTGCTGCCGCGTTTTGGGGGTGTTAGTCTTATCCCATAATTTGATAGTTAACTAGGTAATGTCCTGTTACCGATAATTAACCAATTACTCGCATAATTAGGAATTATCTCAACTACTTAAATACTACTTACTTTTAATATACTCTATACATATTACTATCGTGGTAATATGGTATCATATATGGTACTAGTCCATAATTATCGGGTATTATCGCTCGACCCGTATTTTATCCCAAATCGGCAACCTTCAACAAAACTCGTTTTCTTTAATTCGTGTACCCTTTATCCTTCTTGACACCTACTTATCACTTGTTATAAATAGAATAAATACGTTAACCTCAAGATAATCTCATCCCCGAGTCTACGTCGATTAACTGAAGGCAAAACTTTAACGTACGAAAACACGAGATGTAACATCCTTCCCCTTTTAGAAACATTCGTCCTCGAATGTTTAACTCTCCGGGATCTATATAACCTTGGCAGATTCGCCTTTGTAACAATACTACTACAAGTTTTTCCTATAGAAACTCAATAATTCAACGCCACATAGGACCACAATCATTAATAACGACAATGGCCTCACACGATCAATAACAATAACTGACATAAGAATCCATACACGTACCTTAAGGTTATGACGTCTTAGTCGACCCTTCTCTGGAGGATGAAATAAGTAGGGATATCTAGACTTTATGTCTTCCTCAGCTTCCCAAGCCATTTCTTCTACATTGTTATTTCTCCAAAGTATTTTCACCGAAGCTACGTCTTTAGTTCTCAATCTCCGAACCTGTCTGTCTATTAAAGCAATGGGAGTTTCTTCATATGATAGCTGCCCTGTGACCTGAACATCGTCAACTGACATGATTGTAGAAGTATCTCCGATACATTTACGGAGCATAGACACATGAAAGTCAGGATGTACAGACTCCAAGTCCGAAGGCAAGTCCAACTCATATGCTACCTGGCCTACCTTGCGTATGATCCTATATGGTCCAATGTACCGAGGGCTAAGTTTTCCCCTTTTTTCGAACCTCATATAGCCTTTCATTGGTGCTACCTTTAGGAATACCCAATCGTCAACCTAAAATTCCAAGTCTCGCCGTCGATTATCCGCATAAGACTTCTGACGGCTTTGAGTTGCTAATAGCCTTTCCTGTATAAGCTTAATTTTCTTGATTGCCTGCTGTACCAATTCTGGTCCTACTGATGCAGTTTCCCCAACATCGAACCACCCTATAGGCGACCTACACATATCTATTCATACTTGTTCTCAACCTTCCTTCAACTTGCTTGCACCATAAATTTCCTTATGTCATTCTGGAACACCAAGCGAGATATCACATCGTCTCTAACTCTTCTTTTACTCTCTAATTAGACCTTTCGGTACTTAGAAACCATAGGCTGGAAGGTATGCCACTGACGACGCTACTATCATTCCTGGGTACTGGATCCCCGCGCTTCTAGACTTCTATCCGCAATATGAGTTATTCACAACCTTTTGCATTTGAGTATCTCGTACGGTGTTCACTTTTACCTTTCTTACCTTAAAATCTTGCATCGTATCTTTTCTCTCTTTCATGACCTTCCTTCCACATAGGTATAATTCACATTTATAACTTGAAGTTCTATCATAATACTTGCACCTTTGGTGCATATACAATCAAGCTTCATACTGACTTCTTATGAAGCTAGTACTCTTCGAACCGCCTTTATTGTAGAGCTGTTATAGGATATGGCAATTGTATTGTCTCTCTTGTATCTCTGATATTAAGAGTGATTCTCCAATGTTCTCAATCAGGATGTCTATAACTTCCTGGGTCCAATAAGCAGACTCCTAATTTACTTAGCTGATGTAAATCTTTAGTTTCCTATTCCTTCTGATCAGTCTTTATGTAGGCTTAAGCTATCTTCCGATCTGTGGCTCCTGGCATTAGGTTATTACTTTAGCCTTTCATGGACGCTATGGAAAACCATGATACAATCTTCTAATGATTTAATCCTTTGTCTATGACCTGGACCCAATTCTTTCTTTTAACTTGTACCGGAGTCTTCTCGGCTGATCATTAATCGAATAATTCTTTTCGTTCCAGTTCAGCTTTCTTCAAATGTAAGCAATTATTTTTCCTGGTCTTTTTGCCCCTTGTTGTATGCCTACTTAGCTTATCTGAGTTCTCACGCATGCCAAAATTTTTGTGCAACTCATATGGTCTTGAATATTACTTTTGGTTTTACTCCTTGCTCATTAGCCATGCTAGGTGGCACTTTCCTTTGGAGTGCATACAATTTTGTAGTGAGACTGTTATTACACGGCCATTTCCTCTTTAGGGCACTGTGCTTAGGTTGAAGCTTTCTTCCTTATTTTCTCAACCAGTCTTTCATTGTAGTATTTAGGGAGGACCATCTGACTCTTGTAAAGCTGTGAGCTTTTTACGAACCTTTTTTATGTCCTTCCTTGCCTATAATTATTCATAGTTACTTATCTCCACGCCCTTGTGCTTGTAGGGTTGCCTTTGAACTAATATTTTGATTGTCTTCCCAGTGGCATTCCTTTTTATTTTTGTAATACTCATACGGTACCTTTTTAACATCCCCAACTCTTATATGAATATATCTCAAGTATTACAATGTCATAACTGCGAGGCTGAATTTCCCATGTTGGGGTTCCCTACGTTTATCTTGCACTGATCTATTGATTTTGTCACGACCCAAACCGATGGGCCGCGACGGGCACCCGGTACCTTACTCAATCGAGTATCAACATAATGTATCGTTCATATCATTCTATCATAGGTAAATGAACCAGAGTAAAGCATGAGGAAATACAAACTCACATATGAAGTACGGGGGCCTATAAGGCCAACATGATTCTTTATATACTCGAAACATAGGCCGACGAGGCCATACAAGTATCCGTATACATGACATCTGTCTACAAGCCTCTAAGAATACATAATATCATAAAGGTCGGGATAGGGTCCCGCCATATCAATTAATACATGTACTAATCATACTGACCAAAGAAGAAACTCCGGAGCAAATGGAGCGCACCAACACCTTTCGCTGAGCTGATAGCCTACTTGGAGGACTCTCAACCTGTCTATCAGGACCTGCGGGCGAAACGCAGCGTCCCCAGGCAAAAGGGACGTCAGTACAAATAATGTACAGAGTATGTAAGGAATGAAAATCAGTAACTAACATGACAGAAACATGGAGTAAAAGACTCAACATGTATATCTGAATAACTCTGTGAATCATTTAATATTATAATGTCGTGCATATGCGTATAAGTGCCATACCATGCATGGGTATATGCGTTCATAACATTATCAAGCCTCTGAGGGCATCCCATCATATCATCTCGGCCGCATTGGACAAATCATCAACGTATACCAGCTGATCAGGTGGTGGTGCGTATATAACGCCATAACCTTTTCCAATATCCCACATACATATATATACATATATACGCGTATATAAGGCCATCTGGGCATGGGGCAATGTTCATGTATAAATGCATGAAATGCATAAGAAATACGTTAATAAGATTTTCTCAGAATGCCATAAAAATCAATATATCTTTCAGATAAACTTTATCAAATACGTATTTTTCTGAGACCCATAAACAGAAGATATAATAATAATTCACATGGGGAATCAAGAATATAGACAACCCTAATATTTCTATGAATAGAGTCATTTATAAAAGGTGTGTATTTTGCTCGTTTCATTTGTATTATATGGATCATGCCAAAAAGAAAGAAGGGATAGCCTTAACATACCTGGGGTAGGGAAAAATCCGTATAATACTCTTGGAAAAGGTTGCACCTTACCCCTTTAGAATTACAAAATTTGTACGTTGTTAAACTTTCTGCAATTCTCGTTGGATTTTTTTTTTTTTTGGTTGGAAAACGTTTTTGTTGCAACTTGCTAACGTTCTGTTGGTGCTTTCCAGAAATGCAGAAATTAGCTTTGAAAGCTTGAATATGGCTAATGTTTCCAGGAAGGTTAAGAAGGCTAACGTCTTTCTTTTGGTTGAATAAAGCTAATACCTTTCACTTGTAAAGGTTCCTAAGGTTCTGATGTAAGAATTGTATAGTAATCATAACAAATGATGTGTCCCTTTCCTTGCTAACTTAATTGCCACCTATTAAAATGACTAAGGAGTCATTGCCTTAGGTTGTGGCCACTTGCCACGTTTTTGGAGGTGTGGGGTGGGAATTATAAATCTTTATCCACTTATTGGGTAATTAGGTAATGTCTCGTTACCCGATAATTAAGCAATTACCCACATAAGTAAAGATTGTCTCAAATTACTTAGAATTATATTTATTTTTAATATATTTTATACATCGTACTACCGTAGTCATATGGTACCTTGCATGGTACTAGTCCATAATTATCGGGTATTATCGCTCGATCCGTATTTTATCCCAAATCGGCCACCATCGACGAAGCTCGTTTTCTTTAATTCGTGTACCCTTTATCCTTCGTGACACTTATTGCTTGTTATAAATAGCATGAATACGTTAACCTCAAGATATTCTCATCCCCGAGTCTACGTCGATTAACCGAAGACGAAAGTTTAACGTATGAATACGCCAGATGTAACAACAACAAATTCAACGTACAACGCTATAGGGTGCAACATCGTCGTAATTTCATATTGCAAAGCGTAACATCATCGTAACATAATACTACGAGACGTAATATCGACGTAATATTGTGGGCGTAACATCATTCCCCACTTTGGAACATTTGTCCTCGAATGTTGACTGATGCTCTTATCATTCTCGTAACCCATAGATCTTGCGAATCTTTAGTACTCGTCCTGACATCTACGCGACTGTTCTGTGAACGAATCCCAAAGGCCAGGGCATTCCCCCCTTTAAGCCTCTGCGACTTGTAGTCAGACTCGTTCTAATCTCGTAACTGTTGTTACCTTCTAATGCAGCCTTTATGACTCTAACTTTGTATGTGCGCCTGACTTTTCTCTTCTCTTCCAGCTTTTAGCCAAACTCTAGGCTTCACTTTGTGAACATATATAAAATTATTTCAAGCTGTCCCTTTGGGCGTCATTAGCTTTACTACATCTAAGTCAGTCATATTATACCAAAATTCCTACTTCGATTTATCGTTACTGAGGTCTGCTATCGAACTCCAGGTTACTCTCGTTGCTTATCCTATATGCATAAAGCTAAATCCTTTAACGCTTCTTCATTACTGTTCATCTTAAGACTGATGGCCCAATCTCATCTCGTATTTTGCAACTTTTACTCATCCATTGTTGATTCACCTCAATGTTGATCTACAATCATCCATTTATAACTTGAAATTTCTTACATAATATATTGCCACTAGGGCTTACGTTGCATCATGGAATATCTGAAGTGATTTTTCTGATCCACCTGGGAGATACGATATTATACTTCCATAACTATATTTCATAGCACCCCAGTGTGACTCGCCTTACGTGGCTATTTTAATCCTATCCAATTCATGAAATCCCCCTTTTTTTTACTCAATCGAAAGCCCAGACATCGTCCATTATCTATCATAATCACACCTTCATTCTACAGCATTTCATCTCTTCTAAATGCTATTAGTCAAAGACTCCTTTGAGTTCGTTCAGGCTATATTGAGCTTTCTATGACTTAGAGGAACCATCAGCTCCTTTGTTTTCACAGGCTTAATCCCGAGGAGTTATCCATTTTCGTCACCTTCTCACTTGCCTTTTCCTTATCCTTACTCTCGTCTTTCTAAAACCTTGTCGTTCTATCATATTTTAGCTTGCGATCAATTCCCATGCATTTTCTGGAACATCAAGCGAGACACCACATCATCTCTAACACTTCTTTTACTCTCTAATTACACCTTTCGGTACTTAAAAACCATATGTTGGGAAGTATTCCACTGACGATGCTGCTATCATTCCTGGATACTGAATCCTCGCGCTTTTAGCCTTTTATCCGCAGTATGGACCATTCACGACCTTCTGCATTTTGAGTATCTTGTAAGTTGTTCCCCTTTTCCTTTCTTACCTTAAAATCTTGCATCGTATCTTCTATCTCTTTCATGACCTCCCTTCCACATAGGTATAATTCACGTTCACAACTTGAAGCTCTATTATAATACTTTCACCTCTAGGCATATACAATTCAGTGGGAGCTTCATATTGACTTCTTATGAGGCTAGTACTTCTTCTAACTGCCTTTATCGTAGAGCCGTTTTAAAATATGGTTGTTGTAATATCTCCCTTGTACCTTTGGTAGTAAGAGTACTCCTGCAATATTCTCAATCACAATTTCTATAATTTCTGGTCCAACAACCGAATTCCTAATTTAGTTCGTTGATGTAACTCTTTAGTTTCCTCCTTCTTCTGATCGGCCTTTATGTCCACTTAAATTATCTCCCGCTCTGGGGTTCATGGTATTAGTTATTCTGTTTAGCCGTTTATGGGCGCTGAGGAATATGCATGATACAATCCTTTAACAATTTAATCCTTCGTTTATGACCTGGGCTCAATTCTTTCTTTTAACGTATACCAGAATCTTCTATGGCTGTATATGCTGCATATATAAACTCCGAACCCTTAAGTGCATTCATAACGTAACCAACTCTGGATCATTGATCAAATAATTTCTTTCGTTCCATCTTAGCTTTCTTTCTAGGTAAGCTATTACTTTTGCTGGTCTTTCTGCCCTCGTGTTGCGTCCATATTTGTCTTATCTTAGTGCCCACACATGCCAGAGTTTTTGTGCAACTCTTATGATCTCGAATATTACTTTTAATTTTACTTCCCGTTCATTAGCCATGGTAGATGCCACTTTCCTTTGGAGTGTTCCAATGTTGTTGTGAGACTGTTGTTACACGACCATTTCCTCTTTAGGTCGTTGTGCTTTGGTTGAAGCCTTCTTCCTTATTTTCTCAACTAGTCTTTCATTGTGGTACTTAGGGGGGGATCCTCTGACTCTTGTAAGGCTGCGAGCTTATCACATCGTATGCGTGACGTAATTTTTGATGTTCTTCCTTGCCTATAATTACCCGTAGTTACTTGTCTCCACTCCGTTGTGCTTGTAGGGTTACTCCTGAACTAATATTTTGATTATCTTCACGGTGACACTTTTTTTTATTTCTGTAACACTCATACGGTACCTTTTTAACTTTTCCAACTCCTATTTAGATATATTTCAATGATCACGATGTCATAACTATGAGGCTGAATTCCCCATATTGGGGTTCCCTATGTTTATCTTGCATGATCTGTTGATTTGTCTGTATTCCCTTGTCTGGACATAACTAGGCTCTTCTTAAATTAACTACTAATTACTTGTTGGCCCACTCCCGTATCAATACTCCGCCTACTCTTTTTCTTTTGGGTCATTTCCTTTGTCTTAACTTACCTCGCACTGGCTCCTTATTAATCAATAATATCTCAGGCAGGAACCCTTACTTCCTCTCCCTGACGTCGTGTTTGCATAATGCTCTGGTATCGTAGCATACCCGTAGGCTTTGAATAAGTGCAATCTCATCCCTTTTTCGTTTTATCGCATTCTTCCTTTACCATTCCATAATTACTAGAACCACTTAATTGGGACGTAATGTCACGTCATTCCATATTCCCCCCTTTAGGGGAGTACTAAGAGTTGGAGCTACGATAATCTGCCTATAGATGTTCTACCTCTTCATTTATGGCGACCTTTCACATCATTCATGACCCTTACTCTCCTTGCGGTAATCCTTCTATACTAAGGATAACGAAATTCCTTACTTGCGAGGTGACAATTACTATAACTGGCACATACAGTCTCTTAAGCTTAATTTTGCTCACATCGCTTACTTTAGGGAAGCGTCTTCCTAAGTGACCATTCTCTGAATTTCTCATGAATCTTCTTCTGTTGTCCATTTTATTATTGCGGTACGAAATCTGAAATTCTCATGATGTCAACCATTATCAAATTACTAAATCCCTAATTCATGTTTACTTTATCTTGTTCACCAGCCCAGACTAATCTCTATTATTCTGGGGTCTAGCTTTTCCTATTGGCAATCACGTTAGAGTCACGAACTTACTTCTTCAAATGAGGATATGACTTTATTGCCTATACTCTATTGTTGTCTTAAGGCCTATCACCTCTCGTCTCTTCCTTCACCTGACTATGGACCCCGTAATACCGTCATCTTTTTGAACTACCGTTGTCGTCCATGTATCACATTTTACTCATAATTCTTCCTTATCTCTCTTCTTCTTACTCTGCTAGTATTTCTGCCTATCCCTTTCTTGTAAAAAATTCAGCAAGATATTCTTTTGCTTTTTGCTCCCCTTGCTTCATCTATCGGCTCTTCGGGTTGCTCAACGTCCTCGCTCTACTAGGGACGAGAGTCACACTAAGGTAATATTTATCCCTTCCAGGCTTTCAGTGCCTATCATCTGAATTTATTATTTTATTATTTCTTTTCATGCTAGTATTCGCATCTAATTGTAATATTCTAGAGTGCACCATCTAGGTGTCTCACAAGAAGATCTATTAGCACATTTGTAATACTCTTCAGAAATGTCAACTAACACAAAATCCATTCACCATTTTGGGTTACTCTAGCCCCAGCCGGATCCTGTTGTTTCGTCCTTTTCTTAAACTACACATGTTAGCCCCCATAGGGCATAACTGAGATGGGTACGGCCAATCGTACATACCTCTGTTACTGTTGAATACAACTCAAAAAGCTTATATTCCTATGCCTGAATTATAAACACTGTTAACCTTCATTAATTGGGCGCCTCGTACTCTTCTTCATCTTGCTTCTTTTGCTTGTTGAAACTTGTATTTATCTTCTGAATCTCTCATTATCTTTCACCATTAAGGTAGATAGATATTCTTGCCTCGAGACTCCTTATCAAGAGGCTTACACCTTTCAGTACGCACATGATCCACTGAAGATCTCACATTTACTTATCATAAGCATGATGCAAATTCGGGTTCCTCTGACCCAACTCTTCCATAGCGATGTCTTTTACCAATCGTATTTCTGGATGTAGGTATCGTCTTATTACGAATAAAATAGAAGTTAGGAATTTGGATTCTTACAACTGAGATCTACAACACGATCTAGAGTAAGAAGAAAGAGTGACAGTCCTAAATGCCCTATAGCCTCCTACTTATAAGTGTGGTGCATGACACACCCATAAACAAGACTCTACTAGACACGGCTTGTAGACTCCCCAGGATAGAACTGCTCTGATACCACTTTTGTCACGACCCAAACCGATGGGCCGCGACGGGCACCCGGTACCTTACTCAATCGAGTATCAGCATAATGTATCTTTCATATCATTCTAGCATAGGTAAATGAACCGAAGTAAAGCATGAGGGAATAAAAAACTTATACATATGAAGTACGGGCCTATAAGGCCGACAAGATTCTTTATATACTCGAAACATAGGCCGACGAGGCCATACAAGTATCCGTATACATGACATTTGTCTACAAGCCTCTAAGAATACATAATATCATAAAGGTCGGGACAGGGTCCCGCCATACCAATCAATACATGTACTAATCATACTGACCAAAGAAGCAGCTCCGGAGCAAATGGAGCGCACCAACACCTTCCGCTGAGTTGATAGCCTACTTAGAGGACTCTCGACCTGTCTATCAGGACCTGCGGGCATGAAACGCAGCGTCCCAAGCAAAAGGTACATCAGTAAAAATAATGTACCGAGTATGTAAGGAATGAAAATCAGTAACTAGTAGACATGAGAGAAACTTGGAGTAAAAGACACAACATGTATATCTGAATAACTCTGTGAATCATTTAATATTATAATGCCGTGCATATGCGTATAAGTGTCATACCATGCATGGGTATATGCGTTCATAACATCATCAAGCCTCTGAGTGCATCCCATCATATCATCTCGGCCAATATGGGCAAATCATCAACGTATACCAGTTGATCAAGTGGTGGTGCGTATATAACGCCATAACCTTTTCCCATATCCCAGATATATATATATATATATATATATATATATATATATATATATATATATATATATATATATATATATATNTGTATTATATGGATCATGACCAAAAGAAAGAAGGATAGCCTTAACATACTTGGGGTAGGGAAAAATCCGTATGATACTTTTGGAAAAGGTTGCATTGTACTCCTTTAGAACCACAAAATTTGTACGTTGTTAAACTTTCAGTAATTCTCGTTTGTTTTTTTTTTTTTTGGTTGGAAAACGTTTTTGTTGCAGCTTGCTAACGTTTTGTTGGTGCTTTCAAGAAATGAAGAAATTAGCTTTGAAAGCTTGAGACTGGCTAATGTTTCCAGGAAGGTTAAGAAGGCTAACATCTTTCTTTTGGTTGAATAATGCTAATACCTTTCACTTGTAAAGGTTCCTAAGGTTCTGATGTAAGAATTGTATAGTAATCATAACAAATGATGTGTCCCTTTCCTTGCTAACTTAATTGCCACCTATTAAAATGACTAAGGAGTCATTGCCTTAGGTTTTGGCCACTTGCCACGTTTTTGGAGGGGTGTGGTGGGAATTATTAATCTATATCCACTTATTGGGTAATTAGGTAATGTTTCGTTACCCGATAATTAAGCAATTACCCGCATAATTAAAAATTATCTCAAATTACATAAATTATATTTATTTTTAATATAATTTACACATCATACTGCCGTGGTCATATTGTACCTTGCATGGTACTAGTCCATAATTATCGGGTATTATCGCTCGACCCGTATTTTATCCCAAAGCGGCCACCATCGACGAAGCTCGTTTTCTTTAATTTGTATACCTTTTATCATTCGTGACACTTACTTACTACTTGTTATAAATGGCATGAATACGTTAACCTCAAGATAATCTCATCCCCGAGTCTGAGTCGATTAATTGAAGACAAAACTTTAACGTTTGAAAATGCGAGATGTAACAACAACAAATTTAACGTACAATGCTACACGGTGCAACATTGTCGTAATTTAATATTGCGAAGCGTAACATCATCGTAATATAATACTACGGGACGTAATATTGTGGGGCGTAACAGAGTTGTCTTTTATCCTCTTGTCTAGCTATAATTGGGCTCTTCCTGAATCAACGACTAACTACTCGCTGGCCATTTCTCATATCAATATTCCGAGTAACCTTTCTTGGGCTATTCCCTTTGTTTTAACTTACCTCTCGCAAACTAGCTCCTTATTTATCTAAAACATCCCGGGCTGCAAGCCTTACTTCCTTTCCTTGATGTCGTGCTTACATAATGTTCTGGAACTGCAGCATATCCATAGGATTTGGATAAGTGCAATCTCATCCTTTTCTCATTTTTATCGCATTCTCCCTTTACCATTCCATAGTTACTAGAACCACTTAATTCTGACTTAATGCCACATCACTCCATATTCCTCGTTTAGGGGAGTACTAAGATTTAGCACTACGACGATCTACCTATAGATGTTTTACCTCTTCATCTTTGGAATCTTCTCACATCATCGATGACGCTTACTCGCCTTGCGATACTCCTTCTGTACCAAGGATAACAACTTTCCTTACTCGCAGGGGTGACACTTAGTATAACTGGCACGTACAGTCCCTTAAGCTTAACTTTGCTCACATTGCTTGCTTTAGGGAAGCGTCTTCCTGAATGACCTTTTTCTGAATTCCTCATGAATATTCTTCTGTTGTCCATTCTATTATTGCCGGAACGCAATCTGAAATTCTCATGATGTCGACCATTATCAAATCACTTAGTCCCTAATTAATGTTTAGTTTATCTTATTCACCAATCCACACTGGTTCTATTACTCTGGGGTCTAACTTTTCCTTTTGGTAATCGCGTTAGAGTTGCGAACTTATTTCTTGAAATGAGGACATCACTGTATGGCCTATACTCTTTTTTTGTCCTAAGGCCTGTCACCTCTCGTCTCTTCCTTCACTTGACTATAGATTCTGTAATATTGTCATCTTTTGATCTACCGTTGTCATCCATGTATCATATCTTACTCATAATGCTTCATTAACTCTTTTCTTATTTCCCACTAACATTTATGCCTATCATTTTATTCTGAAAACATTAACAAGACATTCTTTTGCTTTTACCTTCCCTTGCTCCATCTACTGGCTCTTCGGGCTGCCTAACATCCTCCCTCTACTAGGGACAAGAGCCATACTAAGGCAATATTTATCCCTTCAAGGTTTCCAGTTCCTATCTTTGTAGTACTCGTATCTAGCTGTACTATTTTAGTGTGCACCATCTGGGTGTCTCACAAGGAGATCTATTAGCACATTTGCAATATCTTTCGAAAATGTCAACTAACGCAAATAATTCATTCACCATTTTGGCTCACTCTAACCCCAGTCGGATCGTGATATTATGTACTTCTCTTAAACCATATTTGTTAGCTCCCATAGAGCATAACTTACGTTGGTGTGGCCAATTATACATACCTTTGTTACTGTTGAAGATAACTTAAAATGCTTATATATCTCTTCCAGAATGGTAAATAAGGATAATCTTTATTAACTGGGTACCTCGTACCCTTCTTAACTTTGCTTCTTTTACTTGCTGCAACTCGTGTCTTAACTTCCGATTCCATTATTCCTCTTTACTGTAAGAGTGGATAAGCATTTTTTCCTAAAAGCTCCTTATCTAGAAGCGTACACCTTTTAGTACACGCATGATCTGCTGAAGACCTCTCATTTACTCATCATAATCAAGATGCAAAATCGAGTTCCTCTAAATCAACACTTCCAAAGCTATATCTCTTATCGATCATCTTTCTGAATGTATGCTTCATCTTATTATGAATAGAAGTTTGGGATTTGAATTCTTATAAGTGAGCTCTACCACACGATCCAAAGTAAGAAGAAAGAGTGACAATCCTAAATGCGCTTTAGCCTCCAGCTTATGAGTGTGGTGCACAACACACCCATAAACAAGACTCTACTAGATATGGCTTGTAGACTCCCTAGGACATATCTGCTCTGATACCACTTTTGTCACAACCAAAACCGATGGGCCGAGACGGGCATCCGGTACCTTACTCGACCGAGTACCAATATAACGTATCTTTTCATGCCATACTATCATAGATAACTGAGCCGGAAGGCTGCCGTGAGATAAGTAGAATACAATATGTGATACCAACTTACACATAAGACATACGGGCCTATAAGACCAAAATAACCACTCGTATACTGAACATAGGCCGACAAGGCCATACAATCTTTTACGTACATGACATCTGTCTACAAGTCTCTAAGAATACGTAATTTTCATAAAGGTCGGGATAGAGTCCCGCCATACCAAACAATACACGTCTAAATCATACTAACTAAACAAGCAACTCCGGAGCAAATGGAGCGCACCAATATCTTCCGCTGAGCTGATAGCCTACTTGGAGGACTCTCGACCTGTCTATCAGGACCTGTGGGCATGAAACGCAATGTCACGTCAGTACAAATAATGTACCGAGTATGTAAGGAATAAAAATCGGCAAATAATAGACATGAGAGAAACATGGAGTAAAAGACTCGACATGCAAGTTTGAATAGCTCTGTGATTTCCTTTAATATTTAAAATGGCATGCATGTGCGTAAAAAATCCATACCATGTATGGGTATATGCGTTCATAACATCATCAAGCCTCTGAGGGCATCCCATCACATCATCTCGGCCACTGTGGGCAAATCATCAACGTATACCAACTAATCAGGTGGTGGTGCGTATATAACGCCGTAACCTTTTACCATATCCCATATACATATAATAGACATATATACGCGTATATAACGCCATCTGGTCATGGGTCAATGTACATATATAAATAAATGTGATGCATGAGATGTACGTCAATAAAATCTCTCGGAATGTCATAAGACCATTATGCCTTTGAATAATATCATAAAATAAACTTTACCAACTTACGTATTTTTGAGACCCATGAACAGACGATAGAATAATAAGACATATGGAATTCAAGAACATAGGCATCTCTAATACTTTATGAATAGAGTCATTTATGGAAGTCGAGCATTTGCGCATTTCGTTCGTGTCGTATAGATCATGCCAAAAAGAAAGAAGGGATAACCTTAACATACCTAAAGTAGGAAAAAAACCGTATAATATTCTTGGAAAAGATTGCACCGTACACCTTTACACCCGCAAAATTTTACATTGCTACGATTCTTAAAATTCTTGTTGGAACCTTGTAGGAGAATTTAATTGCAAGAATTCTCGTTGTTAATGAAGTGTTTAGACCAGAACTTTGTTGAAGATTTCATAAGAATTACACTTTCTGTTTTTGTAGACTTCTTAACTATTCATTCATTCCTAAGTTCTAATAGTAGGAAATGACTAATGTTTTGATTTGTATCATTCAAGACATAGGAAATGAAGCTTTGTTAAAAGCTTTTGTGAAAGTGGCTAATCGTTAGTTAGCCACCTAAAGATCATATGACCCTTAGTCATTTGTTGCTAGCTTTTTTGCTTCCACGTTTTGTGGGGGGGGGGGGGTGGTGTTAGTCTTATCCCATTATTTAATAGTTAACTAGGTAATGTCCCGCTACCCGATAATTAACCAATCACTCGTATAATTAGGAATTATCTCAACTACTTAAAATACTACTTATTTTTAATATACTTTATACATTATACTATCGTGGTCATATGATACCTTATATGGTACTAGTCCATAATTATCGGGTATTATCGCTCGACCTGTATTTTATCCCAAATCGGCAATCTTCAACAAAACTCGTTTTCCTTAATTCGTGTACCCTTTATCCTTCTTGACACTTACTTATTGACTTGTTATAAATAGTGTAAATACGTTAACCTCAAGATAATCTCCTCCCCGAGTCTACGTCGATTAACTTAAGGCAAAACTCTAACGTATGAAAATGCGAGATGTAACAGGAATGGTATTCCAGGAGATCCCCCAGCACTGCATATTTACCTTGGGACTACGAAATAGTATTTCGGGAGATCCCCTGCACATTTACGTTCGGGACTACGCGACGGTATCCCGGGAGATCCCATATTGATATTACTGCATTCTGAGCTGTTGGTTTTCATTGAATTTGTCACGCCTCAACCTCGGGAGGCGCGACCGGCGCTCAATCGAGTGAACCCAACTGAGCGACCTTATCAAACACTTTCTACCCAACTCAATATGATTAAGGAATCCGGCTTTCGTTTAACTAGAGAATAGGAGGGGCTGTACATTCAACATTGATAGTTCATTTTATATCACAACCTTAACCCGTAGTTAGGTTTCAAGATTTCCATACAGTTATTATTTAGAGAAAACAAGAGATTAGAGTACAACACAGTTCATAGAACCATCCAACACCCATACGTGACCCACACAAACGTCTACGGAGCCTCTATGGATACAAAAGATAAATTACGACAATGCCGGCAACAAGGCCCCGGCTATACCTCAAAAGTGGAAGTCTACAACAAAAGATGTACAACATAACCCCTTGAAGGAGAAAGGGGCTCACCGAGACTTTGAGAGGAGGACACTCCGCTACGCGCGATTGGCACTGTCCGCTATAGAGCCACCTACATTCATTTAAAAATATAGCGCCCCCGGCAAAAGGGACGTTAGTACCATGGAATAGTACTAGTATGTATAACTAAACACCATCTAGTTAGAAAGAACTTTCATACAAGAATAAGGAAATCACAAGTATAACTCAAAACTTTAGACGATCACCACATTATCAAATAAAAGAATCATACAATTTTCACATCATTTTTCCATAGGTTTTAGTTTGGGGCATTTCACACTGTTCATCATTGTTCACAATACCACCGCTATCTTGAGCGGAGTCCGATCTCGACCCCGATCGGCTAGGTTGCCTCATTTGAGACATACACTTCAATCACAATCTCATTTTCCCTTTTTTTCGGAATTGAATATCAACATAACACTACCATGTGTGCGGCATGGCGTCCGATCACGGCCCGATCGGCTAGGCCGCCTTACCACGACGTTGTTCCTTTCTCATTAGTCATCTCGTTTCAATCTTTATTTCACATATATCAATTCATAGTCACTTGGGGCCACAGCTATCACGTCATATATTTGGCACTAGGCCACATCCCACATCATTACCAATCTCAATGTTAGATTTGTAATTTAGGATAATATGTGCACACAAGAGCAAATAAAATTGTAAGCATATATGAGACTTCACATAGATGGCACAATATATGCAGCTTCAATTACAATTTAAGGTCTAAGCATTTCAATACATGATTCATATTCCTTGCACCTTTTCAAGTTATCAAGAATAGTACATTGATCATATTGAGACACATCTTTCACGCATATAAGGTTACAACCCCAAATTCATGTGAAGCAACAATTGATACAACAATTCAACTTTAATCTTACCGTATTTACACAAACACCAACAGAGCTCAATTTCTAAAAGACGGAGTTTTAGCCATACATACCTCAATTGAGCTTTCCCTTAATCCTATAATGTTCCGGATTGTTTTGTACTTCAATCTTTTTAAGCAATGTAGCACAATTGAACCCATAATCAGGAAAAGATCATAATCTTAGCTTGCTTGAGCATTTTATCAAGCATTGAGTGTTCATTAAGGTTTTATGGACCGACGAACTTAGTACATTCAACAAGGACAACGGCACCTCATCACATATGAAAATTCTACCATGCTCGCAAATACCAAGCCTTGTTACTCCATCAACCCAAACCTGAACATTATTAGCCCGATTGCCTTTCCCCTGACGGGAATAAAATACCGAATCTCTAAATCATGCACTGAGTAAACCTCCCTTCGAGTCATTCACTTCCCCGACACGTAGGCTAGCATCCTACCATCACATCAATA
>NC_031994.1:19091468-19138908 GCF_001879085.1 Nicotiana attenuata | reverse complement strand
AACATTAGCCTTTCCCGGGTGATAGAGAATATCAATGTCATAGTCCTTAAGTAACTCTAGCCATCTTCTCTGTCTCAGATTCAACTCCTTCTGCTTGAAAATATATTGAAGGCTCTTGTGGTCCGTGAATACATCCACATGGACCCCATATAGATAATGTCGCCAAATCTTTAGCGCAAACACCACTGCTGCAAGCTCTAAGTCATGGGTTGGATAATTCTTTTCATGATTCTTGAGTTGACTAGAAGCGTAGGCTATAACCTTGCCGTGTTGCATTAACACACACCCAAGCCCAATTCTTGAAGCATCGCAATACACCACAAATCCCTCTGTACCCTCTGGCAGGGTTAATACCGGTGCTGTAGTCATTCTAGATTCCAATTCCTGGAAGCTCCTTTCACAAGCATTGGACCACTGGAACTTAACTGCTTTCTGGGTCAATTTAGTCAAGGGAGAGGCAAGAGCAAAAAATCACTCCACAAACCTTCTGTAGTACCCGGCCAAACCCAAAAAACTGCGAATCTTTGTTGGAGTAGCAGGTCTAGGCCAAATCTTCACTGCTGCAATCTTTTGAGGATCAACCATAATTCCTTCCCTGGAGACGACATGACCCAAGAATGCGACAGATTCAAGCCAAAATTCACATTTTGAAAATTTTGCATACAGTTGGTGTTGCTGAAGAGTTTGCAAATCTGCCCTAAGATGGTTAGCATGATCCCCTTGACTTCGGGAATACACAAGAATATCGTGAATGAACAGTATCACAAAGGAATCTAGATAAGGCTTGAAGACTTGATTCATAAGATCCATGAAGGCTGGCGGGACATTTTTTAGCCCGAAAGACATCACCAGAAATTCAAAGTGCCCATACCGAGTCCTGAAAGCTGGTTTTGGAATATCCTGCTCCCTTATCTTCAATTGATGATACCCGGACCGCAAGTCAATTTTTGAAAAACACGTAGCACCTTGGAATTGATCAAACAAGTCATCTATCCTTTGTAGAGGGTATTTATTTTTTATTGTGACTTTGTTAAGTTTCCGGTAGTCAATACACATCCGTAGTGACCCATCTTTCTTCCTTACAAACAAAACCGGTGCGCCCCATGGTGACATACTTGGCCGAATGGAACCCTTCTCTAGCAAATCCTTCAATTGTTCTTTTAGCTCTTTCAATTCTGTCGGTGCCATTCTGTAAGGTGGAATTGATATAGGCTGCGTGTCCGGCATCACATCGATCCCAAAATCAATCTCCCTGTCTGGTGGGATCCCAGGGAGCTCATCTGGAAAGACATCCGGAAATTCATTCACAACTGGCACGGACTCAAGGCTAAGTGCCTCGGCATCTGTGTTCGTAACCCGAACTAGATGATAGATGCACCCCTTCTTGATCATCTTTGCGGCCTTAAGGTAAGAAATAAGCCGAACTTTAGGCACTACATTATCCCCCTTCCATTCAACAACGGGCTCATTAGGAAACTCAACCCTCATAGTTCTAGTCCGACAATCAAGCTTGGCAAAACATGAATAAAGCCAATCCATTCCCATTATTACATCAAAATCGACCATCCCCAATTCAATAAGATCGGCCATGGTATCCCTACCACGTACCGTGACAACACAACCTCTATAAACTCGAGCAGCCGTAATTGACTCACCAACCGGAGTAGATACCGAAAATGGCTCATGAAGCTGATCCGGTTCTATCCCAAATTCCATAGCAACAAAGGGGGTAACATAGGACAAGGTGGAACCGGGGTCGATAAGTACATACACATCATGAGATTGGACAGTCAGAATACCTGTACCAACATCTGGAGAAGCTTCTGCAGTCTGGTGACCACTCATAGCATAGAACCGGCTAGGTCCTCCCGAACTTTGCGCACCACCCCTAGCTGCACCACGCCCCGCGGGTGCTAGGGTACCTCGAGCTGGAGAGGGGGCTAAAGATGTAGCAGCTGTTGGGCTGGCTGGTTGTGCTGTGCCCCTGCCCGCTCCTTGGCGGGATACACGACAATGCCTCTGAATATGACCCCTCATCCCACATCCATAACATATGGGCAACTCCATGTAGCAAATCCCCGAGTGCATCTTCACGCACCTGGGGCACAGGGACCTCTGCTGCTGTTGGGATCTCTCTCCTGATCGACCACGTTGGTGGGATCCCCTGTCGCCCTGACTGGGCCTGAAATGACTCCATTGCTGCTGCTGGCTGGGCCCTGATGGTGGTGCGCTGGCTGATGACTGTGCAATAGACTGGGATAGCCCTGATGATTCTCCCCGAAAAGCTGATCTTCCCCCACCTAGTGACTCACCCATGCTGCCCGTAGACCGGGTCTTTCTGTTACCCTCTCTCTCCATCCTATTCTTCAATCTACGGTTCTCTGTGGCCTGAGCAAATTCCACCATCTTCCCATAATTCATATCAGAATTCAATGCAGCTGTAGAAGCCACATTAATAGTCAAAGGATTAAGGCCCTGAACAAACCGGCGGGAAAACTCCACATGGTACTCCCATACACTTCTGCTACCTTGCTTCAGATTCTCAAACTCTGCTGCACGGGCTGCCCTTGTCTCAGCAGGCAGGAAATGATCTACGAAGGCATCGGCAAACTCGCTCCACCTTGCTGGCGAGCTCCCCTCCTCACGGGAATCTTCCCACAACTCAAACCACGAATAGGCCACCCATTTCAGACGGTAGGCAGCTAACTCTACTCCCTCTATCTCAGTTGCACGCATAACCCTGAGGGTCTTGTGCATCTCATCAATAAAATCCTGGGGATCCTCTTCCGGATTTGCACCCGAAGACACTGGAGGGTCTAAGTGAAGAAATCTGTTCACCCTGGAACTGGTGGAATCCCCTTGCTGGCTAGATGAACTGGGTGCGACACTTGACCTTTGGGCTTGAGAGGCCACTAGCTGAGTTAACATCTGAATAGCTCCCCTAAGATCCCCACCAGAAATACCAGAACCGGAAGCTAGGGCTGGAGGCGGAACAGAAGTATCAATGGGAGGGATAGTAGCACCCTCAGCAGGTGTAGGAGCTGGTGTAGCAGTCGGTGGAATGTCCTCACCCCTCAGGTTATCACCCGCATCATCAATTACAGAGTCGACTACCGCTCTTGGGGCAGCATTGACTCCTTGGCCAGTCCTGGCTTTCTTCTTAGGTGCCATGTACTGAAAATTGAACGAATGCACTAGTTAGAGGAGGAATAATTTCACAATTGCCGCACGATCCAGGATATCAAAGAAGGGTGTTATTCCTAAATGCCCAAGTAGCCTCCATCTTATAGATGTGTTCGACTTCACACCGATAAAAAGGACTCTACTAGACACGGCTCCGAGACATCCTAGGACACTTTGAAACATTAGGCTCTGATACCATGTTTGTCACGCCTCAACCTCGGGAGGCGCGACCGACGCTCAGTCGAGTGAACCCAACTGAGCGAGCCTTATCAAACACTTTCTACCCAACTCAATATGATTAAGGAACACGACTTTCGTTTAACTAGACAATAGCAGGGGCTGTACATTCAACATTGATAGTTCATTTTATATCACAACCTTAACCCGTAGTTAGGTTTCAAGATTTCAATACAGTTATAATTTAGAGTAAACAAGAGTTTAGAGTTACAACATAGTTCATAGACCCATCCAACACCCATACGTGACCCACACAAACGTCTATGGAGCCTCCATGGATACAAAAGACAAATTACGACAATGCCGGCAACAAGGCCCCGGCTATACCTCAAAAGTGGAAGTCTACAACAAAAGATGTACAACATAACCCCTTGAAGGAGAAAGGGGCTCACCAAGACTTTGAGAGGTGGACACTCCGCTACGCGCGATCGGCATTGTCCGCTATGGAGCCACCTACAATCATTTAAAAATGTAGCGCCCCCGGCAAAAGGGACGTTGGTACCATGGAATAGTACTAGTATGTATAACTAAACACCATCTAGTTAGAAAGAACTTTCATACAAGAATAAGGAAATCACAAGTATAACTCAAAACTTTAGACGATCACCGCATTATCAAATAAAAGAATCATACAATTTTCACATCATTTTTCCATAGCTTTTAGTTTGGGGCATTTCACACTGTTCATCATTGTTCACAATACCACCGCTATCTTGAGCGGACATTTGAGACATACACATCAATCAATCTCTCATTTTCCCTTTTTTCGGAATTCAATATCAGCATAATACCACCATGTGTGCGGCATGGCATCCGATCACAGCCCGATCGGCTAGGCCGCCTTACCACGGGGTTGTTCCTTTCTCATTAGTCATCTCGTTTCAATCTTTATTTCACATATATCAATTCATAGGCACTTGGGACCACAACTATCATGTCATATATTTGGCACTAGGCCACATCCCACATCATTCCCAATTTCAATGTTAGATTTGTAATTTAGGATAATATGTGCACACAAGAGCAAATAAAATTGTAAGCATAGATGAGACTTCACATAGATGGCACAACATATGCAGCTTCAATCTCAATTTAAGGTCTAAGCATTTCATACATGATTCATAATCCTTGCACCTTTTCAAGTTATCAAGAATAGCGCATTGATCATATTGAGACACATCTTTCATGCATATAAGGTTACAACCCCAAATTCATGTGAAACAACAATTAATACAACAATTCAACTTTAATCTTACCGTATTTACACAAATACCAATGGAGCTCAATTTTTAAAAGACGGGATTTTAGCCATACATACCTCAATTGAGCTTTTCCTTAATCCTATAATGTTCTGGAATGTTTTGTACTTCAATCTATTTAAGCAATGTGGCACAATTGAACCCATAATCAGGAAAAGATCATAGTTTTTGCTCGCTTGAGCATTTTATCAAGCATTGAGTGTTCATTAAGGTCTTATGGTCCTTTTATGCAAGATTACACTAGACCTTTCCCCATGCCTCTCTATTTATAATTTCCACATATCTTCTAAGAACACATGCATGCAATGTAGTCACCCTTATTCCCATGAATTACCTCACTAATGACCCCTTATAGCTATGTTTACAATTAAGAGCTAAGGTGATGACGTCTTACCTCCTGGGATGAAGGTTTAGGTGCCCCATTTGATTTTCTTCAATGTTTTAACAAGGATTTGTGGAGTAATTTTTGATGAAAAGAACTTCCCCTCTCTTAGACCCTCTTTCTCACTCTAAAAGCACCAGGAAATAGGTTCAAAATGAGCTATTGCACAAGATATAACGACAGGGGGTCGAGTTTAAAATTTAGAAATATGGAGCCCCAACACAGATCTGCGGTCGCATATGCGATCGCAAAGTTGACATGCAGCCCGCAGAATAGACCGCAAAATTGTTCCCAAAAATGTGAACAAACTGCCTGGGTATGCGACAAGAATGCGGTCCGCATACCTGTTCTGCGGTCGCATAATACACCGCAGAACTTCTCCTCGCAAAAATTCCAAGGGGATTATGCGATGACTATGCGGCCCGCATATCGATTATGCGATCGCATAATTGGCCGCATAGTTGACCTCAAAATTAACCATCACACTGCTTGACTCTGCGGCGAATATGCGGTCCGCATAGCTATTATGCGACCTCAAACTGGACCGCAGATGTGTGTCGGGGCCTTACAGAATTGTATTCCGATTAGATTTCCGTATTTAGTTGTTACTGTAATATTCTTTCTATCTTATTTCATTATATTTATCCAAGTAGGGCCCTGACCTGATCTCATCACTACTCGACCGAGGTTAGACTTGGCACTTACTGGGTACCGTTGTGGTGTACTCATGCACTTTCCTACACATGTTTTTCCATGTATAGATCCAGGTACTAGCTATCAGCCTCAAGTCTAGCTGTGTGGTTGGTGCTTCAGGAGTCTTCAAGGTATATCTGCCCGCGTCCACAGACCCCGGAGTCCCCTTCTATTCCTTATTTTCATTTTTGTTCTTTTCCATAGAGATAATGTATAGAACAGTTAGGACTTCTTAGATTCTTGTGACGTTGAGACATTTCGGGTTTTGGGAAAAGTGATTATTGTATATGTCGAGCGGCATTATTTATGATTATTAACTATATTCGTTAGCTGTTATCTTTGTGTTTCTATTTCATTTCCGCAAATGTTAGGCTTACTTAATCGTAGAGACTAGGTGTCGTTCCGACAGTTCACGGAGGTAGAACTTGGATCGTGACAAGTTGGTATCAGAGCTCCACGTTCATAGGAGTTGTGAGTCATAAGACGTTTTATTAGAGTCTTGCGGATCGGTACAGAGACGTCTGTACTTATCTTTGGGAGGCTATGGAATTGTTAGGAAAATTCCACTTCATTTGATTCTTTGTCGTGCGAGATTATTGACTTTGAAATTCTAAACATCTGTCTTCTATTTTCTCACAGAGACACGTGCTACCAGAGATGACTAGGCATACGTGCCCCCCGCTAGAGCCACCCGAGGTCGGGGCCGGGGTAGAGGCCGAGGATGTGCACGTGGTGCAGCCAGAGCACCCGCGCGAGCTGTTGTAGAGGAGCCACAGTAGCTCGAGTTGGAGCACAGACACCTGATACACCTATTACTACTACTCCAGCTCTTCAGGAGACCCTTGCATAGTAGGGTTGATCACCCTTGCTGCAGCCACATCTCAGGCCGGGGAAGGAGCACACACTCCCGCCACCCGCACTCCTAGAGGTTATACCGGTACCGCCTGTAGCCCTAGTTCAGCCCGGGGGTGGGGCAGCAACTTTAGAGGAGGAGCAGCGGAGGTTTGAGAGGTATAAGAAGTATGAACCTCCTACATTCAGTGGTCTAGCATTGGAGGATGCTCAGGGATTTCTTGAGGGAAGCCACCGTATCCTCCACACTATAGGCATAGCGGAGTCAAGTAGGGTTTCTTTCACTACCTTCCAGCTTCAAGGGTAAGCTATCAGTGGTGGCGTACTTATGAGTTTGACAGTCCGGCTGAGGTAGCTTTCTTTACATGGACTCAGGTCTCGGACATGTTTCTGAGAGAGTATGTCCCTCAGAGCCTCAGGAATGCGTGGCGCGCAGAGTTTGAGCAGTTGCGTCAGGGTGCTATGACTGTTTCAGAGTGTGTAGTCCGTTTCAGTGACTTGGATAGACATGTACCTCCTTGGTTTCTACATTTCGAGAGAGGGTCCGTTGGTTTATTAAGGGACTCATTCCTAGCATCAGGACTAGCATGGCCCGGGAGTGGAGGGCATGCTTGCTCGGGATAGGGAGGAGAGAGAGGCTAAGAGGTCTTGAGAGTCGGGCCATTATTCTGGTACCCGTGCCCCAGCTGCAGTTTGTCATGGTAGGGGGTATGTCAGTTGCGCCGTTCATTCAGCACTTCCAGCAGCCAGTGGTATTCCAGCTCATTCTAGACCTCAGGAGCCTTACTATACACCGCCAGTGTCTAGTGTACCTCCTGCACGGGGTGTCTTCAGCGGTTAGTCTAACAGATCTAGCCCGAGCTAGTCACAGCTACCACATCCTCCCAAAGTTTGTTTTGAGTGTGGCAACACTCGCCATATGGTGAGGGATTTCCCCAGAATTAAGAGGGGTGCACCTCCACAGACTTCTCAGCAACAGCATGCTCTACAGTGTTCCCAAGCTATGATTACAGCACCAGCTGCCTCTCCACCTGCTTAGCCAGCTAGAGGTGGAGGTCGGGGAGTTAGAGGCCGCCCTGGAAGGGAGGCCAGGCCGAATACTGTGCCCTTCCTGCTCGTACAGAGGTTGTTGCTTCCGATTTTGTCATTACAGGTATTGTTCCAGTCTTACATAGCGATGCATCGATTCTATTCGATACAGGCTCCACTTATTCCTATGTCCTCTTATTTTGCCCCGCATTTGGGCGTATCTCGGGATTCTTTGAGTTCCCCTATTTATGTGTCTACTCCTGTGGGAGATTCGCTTGCTGTGGACGGTGTTTATCAGTCGTGTTTGATTGCTCTTAGTGGTTTTGAGACCAGAGCCGATTTATTATTGCTCAGCATGGTAGATTTTGATATTATCTTGGGCATGGACTGGTTGTCGCCCCATTTTGCTATTATTGATTGTTACACCAAGACTGTAACGTTGGCTATGCTATGTTTGCCATGATTATAGTGGGGGTACCTAGATTACACTATCACTAGAGTTATTTCATTTCTTAAAGCTCAACGAATGGTTGAGAAGGGGTGTGATGCATATCTATCTTATGTGAGAGATGTCATTATTGATACCCCTACAGTTGATTCAGTCCCGGTAGTGAAGGATTATCTTGATGTATTTCAAGCTAATCTTCCGGGCATGCCGCCCGATAGTGATATTGATTTTGGCATTGATTTGTTGCCGGGCACTCAGCCCATGTCTATTCCTCCTTATCATATAGCCCCTCCTAAGTTGAAAGAGTTGAAGGAACAGTTGCAAGAATTTCTTGATAAGGGCTTCATTCGGCATAGTGTGTCACCTTGGGGTGCTCCTGTCTTGTTTTTGAAGAAAAAGGACGGTTCTATGCATATATGCATTGATTATTGCCAGTTGAACAAAGTTATAGTGAAGAATCGATATCCTTTGCCTCGTATTGATGACCTAAGTGTTTTCCAAGATTGATTTGCGTTTAGGTTACCATCAGTTCAAAATTCGGGAACCAGATATCTCGAAGACTGCTTTCAGGAATCGGTATGGTCATTACGAGTTCCTTGTTATGTCGTTTGGGCTGAGCAACTCCCCAGTAGCATTTATGCATTTGATGCACAGTGTATTTCGGCCTTATCTCTATACATTCGTCATTGTCTTTACTGACGACATTTTAGTATACTCCCGGAGTTGGGAAGATCATGAGCAGCATCTGAGGACTGTGCTTTAGGCCTTGAGAGAGAAGAAATTATATGCAAAGTTCTCAAAATGTGAGTGCTGGTTGGATTCCGTGGCATTTTTGGGTCACGTGGTGTCGAGTGAAGGAATCAAGGTGAATTCAAGGAAAGTGGAAATGGTGCAGAGTTGGCCCAGACCATCCTCAGCTATAGAGATTCGGAGTTTTCTCGGTTTGGCGGGTTATTTCTGTCGGTTTGTTGAGGGATTTTCATCTATTGCAGCACCTATGACCAGGCTGACCCAGAAGGGTGCTCCATTCAGGTGGACAGAAGAGTGTGAGGAGAGCTTTCAGAAGCTCAAGACAGTCTTGACTACAGCTCCAGTATTGATATTGCCTACAGGTGTGGGGTTTTATACAGTTTATTATAATGCATCACGAGTTGGCCTCAACATAGTGTTGATGCATGACCGTAGGGCTATTGCCTACGCGTCTAGACAGTTGAACGTGCATGAAAAGAACTATCATGTCCACGACCATGAACTAGCAGCTATTGTTCATGCCTTGAAAATTTGGAGGCATCATTTGTACGATGTCCCTTGTGACATCTACACTGATCACCGGAGTTTGCAGCATATATTCAAGCAGAAGGATTATGTATCACTATTCTGTATCACCTGGGGAAGGCCAATATGGTGGCCGATGCTTTGAGTCGCCGGGCAGAGAGTTTGGGAAGTTTGGCTTATCTACCAGCAGCAGAGAGACCCATGGTGTTGGATGTTCAGGCCTTAGCTAGCCAGATTGTGAGATTGGGTATCTCTGAGCCTAGTCAAGTATTGGCTTGTGTGGTCTCTCGGTCTTCTCTTTATGATCGTATCAGGGAGCGTCAGTATGATGACCCCCATCCGTTTGTCCTTAAGGACACGGTCCAGCCCGGTGATGCTAAGGAGGTCATTATTGGGGATGATGGTGCATTGAGGATGCAGGAAAGGCTATGTGTGCCTAATGCTGATGGTTTGCGTGAGTTAATTCTTCAGAAGGCTCACAGCTCGCGGTACTCTATTCATCCGGGTGCAGCGAAAATGTATCGGGACTTAAGGCAGCATTATTGGTGGCGTAGGATGAAGAAGGACATAGTGGAGTATGTTGCTCGGTGTCTAAATTGCCAGCAAGTGAAGTATGAGCATCAGCGACGGGGTGGGTTGCTTCAAAAGTTTGAGATTCCGGAGTGGAAATGGGAGCGGACCACTATGGATTTCATTGTTGGACTCCCACAGACTCAGCGGAAGTTTGATGCAATTTGGGTGATTGTGGATAGACTAACCAAGTAAGCCCATTTCCTTCCTGTGATGACTACCTATTCTTCGAAGCAGCTGGCTTGAGTTTATATCTGAGAGATCATCAGACTTCATGGTGTGACTGTATCTATCATCTCTGATCGGGGAACGCAGTTTACATCACGGTTCTGGAGAGCCGTATAGCATGAGTTGGGTACTCATGCAGAGTTGAGCACAACATTTCACCCTCAGACGGACACGAAGTCCGAGCGCACTATTCGGATTCTTGAGGATATGCTTCATGCGTGTGTGATAGAGTTTGGAGGTTCTTGGGATCAGTTCTTGCCACTTGCAGAGTTAGCCTACAACAACAGTTATCAGTCCAACATTCAGATAGCACCGTATGAGGCTCTGTATGGTAGGCACTATCGGTCCTCAGTGGGTTGGTTCGAGCCGGGCGAGGCTAGATTATTGGGCACGGACTTGTTTCAGGATGCCTTGGGGAAGGTTAAGGTAATTCAGGATAGACTTCGCACAACACAGTCCTGGTAGAAGAGTTATGTGGACCGGAAGGTTCGCGATGTTTCAGTTATAGTTGGAGAGCGGGTCATGCTTCGGGTTTCGCCTATGAAGGGCGTTCTGAGATTCGGAAAGAGGGGAAGGCTAGGACCAAGGTTTATTAGTCCATTTGAGGTGTTGCGGCGTGTTGGGAGGTTGCTTATGAGCTTGCCTTACCCCCCCAGCCTAGCAGGACTTCACCCGGTAATTCATATTTTGATGCTCCAGATGTATTACGGCGATCCATCTCATGTGTTGGATTTCAGTTCAATCCAGTTGGACAAGGGTCTATCTTATGTTGAAGAGTCAGTGGCTATTTTGGACAAGCAGGTTCAAAAGTTGCAGTCAAAGAACATTGCATCAGTAAGGTTCAGTGGCGGGGTCAGCCGATCGAGGAGGCGACTTGGGAGTCCGAGTCGGACATGCGGAGTAGATATCCCCACCTTTTTACTAGCCCAGGTATTTTTCTATGTCCGCTCGAGGACGAACGGTTGTTTTAGAGGTGGAGAATGTGATGACCCGATAGGTCATCTTATGAATTAAAAATTAAATTATGTGTTTCGAGGCCTTTAAAACCTCATGTTATCTCTTCTCGGTTTGTGTGCGCAATCCCGGCATGTTTCCGGTAAGCTTTTGTGTTGAAAGTTGATAAAAATAAGAATTTTTGAGTAAAAACTTCATTTGAATTGACTTCGGTCAATCATTTTTTGTAAACGGAACCGGATTCGTGTTTTGACAGTCCCGGTTGGTCTGTATCAAAATACGGGACCTGGGCATATGCCCAGAATCGGAATCGGAGGTCCCTAGCTCGAGTTATGAATTTTGATGAAAATTGAGAGCCTAAAAATTTAATGGTTTTAAGAAAATTCTTAATGTTTGATCTCGTTGGTATCGGGTCCATATTTTGGTTCTGGAGCTCGGTACAGGTTCAATATAATATTTAAGACTTGTCTGTGAAATTTGATGAAAAACGGAAGTGGTTTGACGTTATTCAGACGTCCGGTTGAGAAAAAAGAAATTTCAAAGTGTTAGAATTTCATGTGATTTGGTGCTAAATTCAAGGTTGTAGGTGTTATTTGGGCAATTTGATCGCGCCAGCAAGTTCGTATGATTTTTTAAGACATGTGTTCAAGTTTAGTTTGGAGCCCCGAGGGCTCGGGTGAGTTTCCGATGGGCTATGGAGTGATTTGAGCTTGGAAAAATTTGCTGGTATAACTGAACAGGTTGCAGGCCTCTAATCTCGCGTTCGCGAGATCAAGCATCGCAATTACGACCTCTAAGGAGTCCGCATTTGCGAGCTAATTCTCACATTTTCAAGGAAAAGCTGGGCCAGCAGTGTTTGCAATTGCGAACCTTCCTTCGCAAATTGCGAAGGGAGTCTAGGAATGGCAGGGATCGCAATTGCGACCAATTGGTCGCAATTGCGGAAGGTCAGGCCCGCATTTGCGATGAAAGCAGGACTAGGGAGACCTTCACATTTGCGATTGGTACTTTGCATTTGCAGGGCTTGCATTTGTGAACCCCGGGTCGCAAATGGGACACCTGCAACTGATCAAAATGACTTTCGGACGGGATTTTTTATTCATTCTTCAAATTTTCAAAACCTAGAACACAAGAGGAAATTTTTCAGAGACTTCTTCTTCCCCAAATCATAGGTAAATGATTCTTAACTAGATTCTTTCAATCTTTCACTTTATTTTGCAAGATTTCAACCTGGAATCTAAGGTTTTCATGGTGGAATTGGGGATTTTTGGATAGAAATTAGGTATTTTGAAATTTGGGGATTTAGACCTCAAATTGAGGTCGGATTCCAAAACCAATTGTATATCCGGACTCGGGGGTGAATGGGTAATCGGGTTATGGTCCGAATTTTGTGTTTGGACCAAGCGGGCCCGGGTGTTGACTTTTATTGACTTTTTCAATAGTGACCTAAATTGAGTCCTTTGTTATCGTGGGTGATTCCTAAGGCTTACTTTGAAACGTTTGGTTGGTAATTTTCTAGATATTGTTGCTTCGGAGGCATGTTTGAAAGGAAAAGCTGTGATTGAGTTGTGAGTCGCCTTGGTTCGAGGTGAGTGGCTTACCTAACCTTGTGTGGGAGAACTCCCCTTAGGATTTGGTACTATTTGATATATGAGAACCGTGTACGTGAGGTGATGAGTGCGTACACGGACTATTTGTTGAAAATCCCCATTTTCATTAACCAAATATTTGTTTTCCTCTAATTGAGCAACACTAGCATATATAACTATACCATTTAGTTTAGGAAAGCATGCCTACGTGCCTTAGCTGTCTTAACTTCCTTAACTGCCTATTTGAACTCTGTGTAGCATGTTTTAGTGAAATTTTCCTATTCTTCCTTGACTCGGACTTAATCTAAATTTTGGTTTCTTGCTGTAATTGTTATCTCTGTTTAGTTCAGCTGCATATTTACTTTGGGATTACGAAACGGTATTCCGGAGATCCCCCTGTACTGCATATTTACTTTGGGACTACGGAACGGTATTCCGGGAGATCCTCCAGTACTGTGTATTTACTTTGGGACTACGAAATAGTATTCCAAGATATCCCTCTGCACATTTACGTTTGGAACTACGGGACGGTATCCTGGGAGATCCCCTATTGCTATTATTGCGTTCTGAGCTGTTGGTTTTCATTGAATTCTATTCCTGTTAGATTTCCGTATTTAGTTCATATTGTAATATTCTTTCTGTCTGATTTCATTATATTTATACCAATAGGGCTCTGATCTGATCCCATCACTACTCAACCGAGGTTAGGCTTGGCACTTACTGGGTACCGTTGTGGTGTACTCATGCCCTTTCCTACATATATTTTTCCGTGTGCAGATCCAGGTACTAGCTATCAGCCTTGAGTCTAGCTGTGTGGTTGCTGCTTCAGGAGACTTCAAGGTACATCTGCCCGCATCCGCAGACCTCGGAGTTCCCTTCTATTCACTATGTTCATTTTCTTCTTTTCCGTAGAGAATATAGAACAGTTAGGACTTCTTAGATGCTTGTGACATTGTGACATTTCGAATTTTGGGAAAAGTGATTATTGTGTATGCCGAGCAGCATCGTTTATGCTTATTAACTATATTTGTTAGTTGTTATCTTTGTGTTTCTATTTCATTTCCGCAATATTAGGCTTACCTATTCGTAGAGACTAGGTGTCGTCACGACAGTTCACGGAGGGAGAACTTTGGTCATGACATCTGCTTTGATGCATTGAAGAAGGCCTTTCTTGATGGTTGTAGGAGGTGTATTAAGTTTGATGGTTATTTTTTGAAAGGTGTTTGTAAAGGGCAGTTACTTGTGGCTGTTTGTAAGGATGGGAATAATCAGATGTTGCCATTGGCTTGGGCAGTAGTTGAATTTGAAAACACATATAGTTGGAGATAGTTTGTGAACCTTTTAAAGAATGATCTTGAGCTTGGAGATGGGACAGAGTTGACTGTCATTACAGACATGCAGAAGGCAACTTAAATTCTGTTAACTGTGTTTTTCAAATATGTTATGTGACGACCCGACCGTCGTCACGTGAGTTACCACCCCGTTTTACCCATTTTCTGCTTCTTTATGCTTCATTATAAGAGTCTTGTGTGAACGAGTTGATTTGGATTGGTTTTAGAAGGAAATGAGACACTTAGTCTCTTTAAGGAAGGTTTGTTTTGGAAAAGTCAATCGGATGTTGACTTATGCATTAGAGGGCTCGGATATGATTTTCGATGGTTCGGTTAGCTTCGGGGGATGATTTAAGACTTAGGAGTGTGATTGGAAGTGTTTTTGGAAGTCCGGTGTAGAATTAGGCTTGAATTGGCGAAGTTAGTATTTTAGAGAATCCCGGTTGATAGGTGAGATTTTGATCCGAGGGTCGGAACGGAATTCTGAGAGTTTCTGTAGCTTCGTTATGTGATTTGGGATGTGTGTGCAAAATTTCAGGTCATTCAGAGGTGATTCGGTTGGGTTTTTGATCGAATGCGTATTTCGGAAGTTTTTGAAGAACTTAGGCTTGAATTCGATGAGAAATTATGGTTTTAGTGTTGTTTGAGGTGCTTTTATGATTGGAACAAGTTTGGGTTATGTTTTAGGATGTGTTGTTGCTTTTGGTTGAGGTTCCGGGGGCCTCGGGTAAGTTTCGGATGGTCAATCGGACCATTTTTGATGTTTTGGAGTTGCAGATTTTTGGAGTTCAGTGTTGCAGAAATTAACCCATCGCGTTCGCGTAGGGTGAGTCGTGAACGCATTGAAGGAAATTTGAGGGCCAGGATTTAGGCCTTCGCGTTCGCGTTTGAGACCTCGCGATCACGGAAAGTTAGGAAGTTATGCATCGCGTTCGTATGAAAAGCCCCGCGTTCGCATATAAGGACTGAGGTCCAGTGGTGAGTTGTTCTCCGCGTTCGCGGTTGAGGGACGCATTCGCGTAGGTTTAGGGCTCCAGGGCTTCGCTTTCGCGTGTGGCTTACCGCGTTCGCTAAGGGTAAGTGTGGTCAGTGGAACTTTGTGCATCGCGAACGCGAGAGGGCCCTCGCGTTCGCATAGAGTAAATATCAGCTGGGCAGAAGGGTTTTCATTAACATTTCATCCGCGAACTAAGTCTTATTTTCACCATTGTTGAGCATCCTTCAGAGCTTTTGGACGGGAATTGAAGAGGGTTTCGACTGGGATTGATTGGAGGTGAGTTCTATGAACTAAAAGCATGATTTAATTGCAGAATCAACCTAGAAATTCATGAAAACTTAGCAAAAGGGGGAAGAACTAGGGCTTGAAATTTGATATTTAAAATTGGGTTTTGATGGCACATTTGAGCTCGAATTTGGAAGTTTTTGGTATGTATGGACTCGTGGCGAGATAAGGAACCCTTTGATGTAAAATTTTCTAATTTTCGAGAAGTGGGCCCGGGGCTCGGGTTTTGCTAATTTCGAGATTTTTGCTATTTTTCGATAGTTCTCTATTGGGTATTGTTCCGTTGGCATATTGTGACGTATTCGTTGTGGTTTTGGTCAGATTCGACGCACGATGAGGTCGATTTGAGAGGCAAGGGCATAGCGAGCTAGGATTTTGGCCGGCTTGAGGTGAGGAATAGATGTAAATGATGTCCTGAGGGTTTGAAACCCCGGATTTGCACATCGTAGTGCTATATTGAGGTGACTTGAACGCCGGATAGCGAGCGTGGGGTAGAGCACCGTTGAGGATTGTGACTTGGTCCGTCTCGGTAGATGAATATACTGCATATTTGACTGAAATTTACTTACTATCATTATAAGTTGAGCTTGTTGCTATATTTGGGTTTCGTGCCAACTGATTGAATCCTTCAGGGATTGCAATTACTGGTTTCTTACCATTTTTACATACTATTAAACTCAGTTCTAGTAGTTAATACTATTTTGCAAACTCAGCCACCTTTTCTCAAACTTGAAACTTAATTAATATTTTTAATGAAGTTTGGGCTAAATATTTCTATATTACTGTGCCCGAGGGGCTTATGTGATTCTGGACTGAGTATGGGATCAGGCTGCGCGCCGCAGTGGTATTGTATTGATATTGATATGAGGCCGAGGGCCTAGTTGATGCCACTAGATGGCTTATTATTGCGCTTGGGCCGTAAGGGGCCCCTCCCGGAGTCTGCACACCCCCAGTGAGCGCCGTCGACAATAGATAAATGGAGCGGGCTGCACGCCGCAGCGGGTACTAGAGAGTACCGGACTATGTGTTGCATTTCATATTTGACTGTCATTTACTACTTATCTGTTGTAGTATTTCCATAATTGTTTTATTGGTTTACTGACTTTATACTACTTGGTTTAAATTACTGTATTTATAGAATTACTTTGTGCCTATTCAGGATTTCTTATTCTCAACCTTTATTTATGTTTATTACTCACTGGGTTGGAGTATTCACATTACTCCCTGCACCTTGCGTGCAAATCCAGGTACATCAGAGGCTGAGTGAGGACTTCTCTGCCGAGTAGTATATCAGGGGGTATCAAGGTAGCTGCATGACGTCCACAGTCCTGATCTTCCCTTCTATCTTATTGCTTTATTTTCGCTTTTCTTTAGAACGATATGTAGTAGGTTGATACTCATGTATTAAAGGCTCAGACTCGTGACACCGGATTCTTCGGGCTGTGTAGTAGTATTGATATTTGGGATTTCCGCATGTTTAACTCTATTTCAGAATTTCAGTATTTTGACTTAGTAATTTATTTGTGTTAATTAATTCATGAACTGGATAAAAATGGTTAAGGTTATTAAATTGGTCGGGCTTGCCTAGAAGTGTGTTGGGCGCCATCACGACCGGGGTTGGGGTCGTGATAAGTTGGTTTCAGAGCCTAGGTTACTTGGTCTCGCGAGTCATGAGCCTGTTTAGTAGAGTCTCGTGGATCGGTACGGAGACGTCTGTACTTATCCTCGGGAGGCTGCAGAACCCTTAGGAAAACTTCATATTCTGAAAATTCTTGTCGTGCAGCTTTGTTGAACCGAGAACTAAAGTTCTATTATTCTATTCTCTCACAGATGGTGAGGACACGAGCTACCGGACGTGGCGGACGACCACCAGTACCACCTACTGAGGCCGCCAGAGACCGTGGACGCGGTCATGGTCGTGCCAGAGTCAGAGTAGCCGGGGCAGCACCTGCTGATCCACCAGTTGCTCCAGCTCAGGATCAGGCTCCAGCTGTGGACACACTACCAGCACCTGTTCAGGCACCAGCCGTGCCTATCGTGATTCCGGGTCTTCAGGAGGCCTTAGCACAGATATTCTCAGTTTGCACTGGCCTGGCTCAGGCAGTTTCAGCCACCACAACAGCAGCAGCAGCTACTTCACAGGCTGGGGGAGGCAATCAGACCCCCGCTGCTCGCACACCTGAGCAGGTAGTGCAGGGACTACGGACACCAGAGGCACCTCCAGCTCAGCAGGTTGCACCAGCTCAGGGCTTCGTGGTTCCAGCTGTGCCAGACGATGAGCAGCGTCGTCTTGAGAGGTTTGGTAGGCTCCATCCTCCGACATTCAGTGGTGCTGAGGGCGAGGATGCCCAGGGTTTTCTTGACAGGTGTCAGTGTATGCTCCGTAAGGCAGGGATCCTTGAGTCGAGTGGTGTGGCATTTACTACTTTTCAGTTCACGGGGGCTGCTCTTACTTGGTGGGAGGACTTTGAGAGGCGTAGGCCTGTCGGTGCAGCACCTCTGACTTGGCAGCAGTTCTCCGCTCTTTTTCTGGAGAAATATGTACCTCAGTCCCGCAGAGAGGAGCTGCGTAGGCAGTTTGAGTGGTTGACACGGGGGGATATGACAGTGACTCAGTACAAGATGAGGTTTTCACAGTTGGCCCGTCATGCTATTTGGATGGTTCCGTCAGACCGTGAGAGGATCAGGAGATTTGTGGATGGCCTTAATTACCGTCTCCGTATTTTGATGACTAGAGAGAGGGTATTGGGTGCTACGTTTAAGGAGGTGGTGGATATCGCTCGTGAGATCGAGTCAATTCGCCGTAGAGAGCGAGAGGAGAGGGAGGCCAAGAGGCCTCGTGGATCGGGCAGTTACAGTGGTGCTCCTTCGAGGGGCCAGTTCCAGCATGGTAGAGGTCGTTCTTTCAGGCCTGCTCAGTCGGCCCGTCTAGAGTATCGTGGGGGATCTTCAGGCCGTGGTCATCATGGGCCCCAGCAGGGTCAGTCTTCACTCAGCGCCCTCCCGGCTCAGAGTTCATATCATGCCCCATCAGCTCAGGGTTCTTCTGCGCCGAGTGCATCTGCTAGTCACTCCGGTGCGAGGGGTTCCCTTCAGTCCCCATCTCCATCACCGGGCAGTTGTTATGAGTGCAGAGAGTTTTGTCACTTGAGGAGGCAGTGCCCTCGACTTCGTGGCAGTCAGCATCAGCAGAGGGGTCAGCCCACGACTTCTGCTCCAGTTACATCATCACCCGCCCAGCCAGCTAGGGGTGGAGATCAGGCAGCCAGGGATCGTCCCAGAGGTGGAGGTCGATCAGGCGGTGGCCAGGCTCGTTTCTACGCTATGCCGGGAAGGACAGATGCCATTGCTTCAGACGCTGTCATTACAGGTATTGTTTCAGTCTGCCATAGAGACGCCTCAGTATTATTTGATCCAGGTTCCACCTATTCATATGTGTCTTCATATTTTGCACGTTATTTGGGTATGCCCCGGGAGTCTCTATCTTTACCTGTTCATGGTGGACTACCCGACCCGTCGTCACGTGAGTTACCGCCCCGTTTTCCCCATTTTCTGCTTCTTTATGCTTCATTATAAGATTCTTGTGTGAACGAGTTGATTTGGATTGGTTTTAGAAGGAAATGAGACACTTACTCTCTTTAACGAAGGTTTGTTTTGGAAAAGTCAATCGGATGTTGACTTATGCGTTAGAGGGCTCGGATATGATTTCCGATGGTTCGGTTAGCTTCGGGGGATGATTTATGACTTAGGAGTGTGATCGGAAGTGTTTTTTGAGGTTCGGTGTAGAATTAGGCTTGAATTGGCGAAGTTAGTATTTTGGCGAATCCCGATTGATAGGTGAGATTTTGATCCGAGGGTCGGAATGGAATTTCGAGAGTTGATGTAGCTTCGTTATGTGATTTGGGATTTGTGTGCAAAATTTCAGGTCATTCGGAGGTGATTCGGTTGGGGTTTTGATCGAATGCGTATTTCGAAAGTTTTTGAAGAACTTAGGCTTGAATTCGATGAGAAATGATGGTTTTAGTGTTGTTTGAGGTGCTTTTATGATTGGAACAAGTTTGGGTGATGTTTTAGGATGTGTTGCTTCTTTTGGTTGAGGTCCCGGGGGCCTCGGGTAAGTTTCGGATGGTCAATCGGACCATTTTTGAGAATCGGACCATTTTAGTGTTGTTTGAGGTGCTTTTATGATTGGAACAAGTTTGGGTGATGTTTTAGGATGTGTTGGTTCTTTTGGTTGAGGTCCCGGGGGCCTCGGGTAAGTTTCGGATGGTCAATCGGACCATTTTTGAAGTTTTGGAGTTGCAGATTTTTGGAGTTCAGTGTTGCAGAAATTAACCCATCGCGTTCGCATAGGGTGAGTCGCGAACGCGTTGAAGGAAATTTGAGGGCCAGGATTTAGGCCTTCGCGTTCGCGTATGAGACCTCGCGATCGCGGAAGGTTAGGAAGTTATGCATCGCGTTCGTATGAGAAGCCCCGCGTTCGTGTATAAGGACTGAGGTCCAGTGGTGAGTTGTTCTCCGCGTTCGTGGTTGAGGGACGCGTTCGCGTAGGTTTAGGGCTCCAGGGCTTCGCGTTCGCGTGTGGCTGACCGCGTTCGCAAAGGGTAAGTGTGGTCAGTGGAACTTTGTGCATCGCGAACGCGAGAGGGCCCTCGCGTTTGCATAGAGTAAATATCAGCTGGGCAGAAGGGTTTTTATTAACATTTCATCCGCGAACTAAGTCTTATTTTCACCATTGTTGAGCATCCTTGAGAGCTTTTGGACGGGAATTGAAGAGGGTTTCGACTGGGATTGATTGGAGGTGAGTTCTATGAACTAAAAACATGATTTAATTGCAGAATCAACCTAGAAATTCATGAAAACTTAGCAAAAGGGGGAAGAACTAGGGCTTGAAATTTGATATTTCAAATTGGGTTTTGATGGCCCATTTGAGCTCGGATTTGGGAGTTTTTGGTATGTATGGACTCGTGGCGAGATAAGGAACCCGTTGATGTAAAATTTTCTGATTTTCGAGAAGTGGGCCCGGGGCTCGGGTTTTGCTAATTTCGAGATTTTTGCTATTTTTCGATAGTTTTCGATTGGGTATTGTTCCATTGGCATATTGTGACGTATTCGTTGTGGTTTTGGTCAGATTCGATGCGCGAGGAGGTCGATTTGAGAGGCAAGGGCATAGCGAGCTAGGATTTTGGCCGGCTTGAGGTGAGTAATAGATGTAAATGATGTCCTGAGGGTTTGAAACCCCGGGTTTGCACATCGTAGTGCTATATTGAGGTGACTTGCACGCCGGATAGCGAGTGTGGGGTAGAGCACCGTTGGGGATTGTGACGTGGTCCGTCCCGGTAGATAAATTTACTGTGTACTTTGACTGAATTTCACTTATTATCATTATAAGTTGAGCTGATTGCTATATTTGGGCTTCGTGCCAACTGATTGAATCCTTCAGGGATTGCTATTACTGGTTTCTTACCATTTTTACATATTATTGAACTCAGTCCTAGTATTTAATACTGTTTTGCAAACTCAGCCACCTTTTCTCAAACTTGAAACTTAATTAATATTTTTAATGAAGTTTGGGCTGAATATTTCTATACTACTGTGCCCGAGGGGCTTATGTGATTCTGGACTGAGTATGGGATCGGGCTGCGCCGCAGCGGTATTGTATTGATATTGATATGAGGCCGAGGGCCTAGTTGATGCCACGAGATGGCTTATTATTGCACTTGGGCCGTAAGGGGCCCCTCCCGGAGTCTGCACACCCCCAGTGAGCGCTGTCGACGATAAATAAATGGAGCGGGTTGCACGCCGCAGCGGGTACTAGAGAGTACCGGACTATGTGTTGCATTTCATATTTGACTGTCACTTACTACTTATCTGTTGTAGTATTTCCATAATTATTTTATTGGTTTACTGACTTTATACTACTTGGTTTAAATTGCTGTATTTATAGAATTACTTGGTGCCTATTCAGGATTTCTTACTCTCAGCCTTTATTTATGTTTATTATTCACTGGGTCGGAGTACTCACATTACTCCCTGCACCTTGCGTGCAGATCCAGGTACATTTGAGGCTGAGTGAGGACTTCTCTGCCGAGTAGCATATCCGGGAGTATCAAGGTAGCTGCATGACGTCCGTAGTCTTGATCTTCCCTTCTACCTTATTGCTTTATTTCTGCATTTCTTTAGAACGATATACAGTAGGTTGATACTCATGTATTAGAGGCTCAGACTCGTTACACCGGATTCTTCGTATTATTTAACTCTATTTCAGAATTTCAGTATTATGACTTAGTAACTTATCTGTGTTAATTAATTCATGAACTGGATAAAAAAATGGTTAAGGTTATTAAATTGGTCGGGCTTGCCTAGCAGTGTGTTGGGCGCCATCACGACCGGGGTTGGGGTCATGACAACATGTTCCATCAAACCAAGCAGTGATGAAAAACTTTTGATTTCCATTGTTTATGCTAAAACCAAGTCTGACTTGAGAGTTCCACTGTGGGGTGATCTTAGGAGACTCTTCTCTGCCATTATTACTTGGTGTGTGGCAGGAGACTTCAATTGTATTACCGAAGCCCAAGAGATAGAGGGAGGCCTTCCTCATAAACATCGAAAAAGCCCTTCCTTTTATTAATTGCATCCTGGATTGTGATCTTGTAGATATGAGTTTGTCTGGCTCCAATTTCACATGGTGCAATGACTGGGCCCCGGGTAAACGAATTTTGAAGAGGCTTGATAGGGTGTTAGTTATTCACCTATGGGCTTCTAAATACTCCGATTCATCAGTTACTCATCTCCCTAGAGTTAACTCTGACCATACACCCCTCTGGTTCAGGATTTCTAAAGCCGGGATGCTGCCTATGAGATTCTTTAAGTTCCTCTACTTGTGGACCAGTCAAGAAGGGTATAAAGATGTTGTTAAAGAAGCATGGGATATCTAGGTGGCTGGTAATCCCTTCTGGATCTTCCATTAAGAACTAAAGAGAACCAGCTCTAAACTCTCCAATGGTCTAAGGAAGTGCTTGGAGATATCTTTGCTAGCACTAATGAATTGGAAAAGGAAGTTAAGCAACTAGAGGAACAATATCTCTTGAATAATAATGAATTGATGAGGTCTACTTTAAACAGAAAGAAAGCTCTACTTACCAGACACTTCAAGATTCAAGAGGCATACTGGAAACAAAAGGCTAACATACAATAGGCCAAAGAAGGAGATCTAAACACAAGTTTTTTCCATGCAGCTGTCACCAGAAAGAGAAGGAGGCTGACTATTCATAGAATCAAGACTAGTTATGATCAATGGATTAAGGAGGAAGATCAGATAGCTAATGAAGCCACCAGCTTCTACAAGGACCTTTTCACTCAACCCCTTCAATATATAGATGAAAATTGTCTGGATTGTATTACTAAAATTGTGACTGACAAAGATAATGAGAAGTTGATTGAAACTCCAACTGTGAATGAGATTAAAACACTCTTTTTTCAATGAACCATGATTATGCCCTTGGACCAGATGGTTTCTCTTCTCTATTTTTTCAAGATTCATGGAATGTTATTGCTACAGACCTTATTAATCTTGTATTATATTTCTTTGCTGGTCATGTCCTTCCAAGGTTTATAATGCATACTTATCTTATCCTTATTCCTAAAGTGAACCATCCCGAGTCTCTTTCTGATCTTAGGCCCATTAGCCTAGCTAATGTGACCTCTAAGAACATCTCTAAGATCTTGAACAATAGGCTGGGTAAGATTTTGCCAAAACTGATTTCTCCAAATTAGTCTGGCTTTATTAATGGCAGATCAATCATAGAGAATATTATGCTTACTCAAGAACTCGCATATAATATGAGCAAGGATAATAATGGTGACAATGTTATCATTAAACTGGACATGTCAAAGGCCTATGATAGAGTATCATGGGCCTTTTTATGTCAAGTTATGAGAAGACTGGGCTTCAATGAATTTTGGATTAATCTTGTTTTCAGAATTATTTCTAATATCTGGTATTCCATTGCCATAAATGGAAATAGAACTGGTTTTTTTAATCCCTCTAGGGATTTAAGGCAAGGAGATCCCATCTCTCCATTTTTATTTGTCTTATCCTTTGAACTCATATCCAAGATGTTGAATAATATCGTTCAGTGCGAAGACTTTATTCCTTACAAAATGAGGAAACAAGGGCCTTGCATCACACACCTTACTTATGCCGATGATACTATATTATTCAGCTCTACTGACACCAGTTCTATTGAGATCATCAAGCAATGCTTAGATGATTATTCGAACACTTCTGGACAACTGATAAACCTCACTAAATTATATTTTTTCTTACATCCTAATGTTGAGGATAATCTAGCTCACACAATATTATGAATCTTGCTGGTATTTCTAATAAGAATTTTCCGTTCACTTAGCTTGGTGCTCCTATGTAACGACCCGGCCGGTCGTTTTGAGAGTAATAGCCCCGATCCCTAGTTGACTACTGTTGATACCCAATTTTTCCCTGTATATTTTTTATGCAAAATATCTTTAAGAAATAGCATATATATGAATATATAAGTATGTCCAAGCATTTTTACTATTTTTTCCATAATTTTTTAAGGTTTTTAAACTGATTTATTTCCCTTTTTCATCCACAAAAACCCAATAATTATTTTCAAAATTATTATTTTGGTAATTCATTTATTGGAATTTTATATTTATGCTAAGATATAGCTAAGGTAATTTTTTGCATATTTTTACAAATTTATTTAGCATTTTTAAGCTAAATCGCATATGATTGCAATATTAGCCCTTTTATGATTCAATTGTGTTTTATATTCATAAAATTAAGTCCTGTATTTTTAATTTGTTAATTATATACTATAAATCATTTTAGTGCTTTCAATTAGTTTTCAGAAATTTATTTACTATTTTTTATGAATTAAATGGGGAAAAGGGGCTATTTAACTTATAGCCAGATTTTGGCTTCCTAATTTAGCCTAATTAAAACCCAATACCCCAACCCAAGACCCAAGCCCAATTCTTAAATATACCCGACCTAGTTGATCAACGGCCCAGATTCGTTCTTACCTAATTAAGCCCAAACAACCCCTCCCCCAAACCCCTCTCATTCCTCACTCAATCGACCCTCTCCTCTATCTCTTTATCTCTGGTTCTCTCTAGAACCTTCCCCCTCCCCTTCAGCTCCGATGAGTGTCACTCACCTTTTTCGGCCACCTCCTGGCCTGAATCTATGGTGGTCTCACCACCCACCGGCCCTCTAAGGTTCCTACACACTTGTTCGGTGAGGTTTTATGGTCTGAATACGAAGAAGCTTCATCCAGACCTAGTTCGATTCAAGTGTTATGGCCATCTCCGGCCTTGCTCCGGCAAGCCATGCCTGTTTCGATCCTGGCCTCGACTCCTCCTGGTTAGATCAACAACGATCCAAGTCTTTCTCACCATTTGGGTTTCTCTGAAACCCTAACTTTTGTGGTTCTTCTAATTTTTTTAGATCTGTTCTAGATCAAGGTTTTCCCTAAACTTTTAAAACGATTTTTTGATATTTCTTTTAAAACCATCGCTTTCAAAACCTTTATTTTTCCTATCTAGGGTTTTTGAGTTATGTTTCTCTGATTTTCTTTTTCTCTTGTGTGTTTCTCTGATTTTCTTTTATCTTGTGTGTTTATTCTACTATGTTTCTCCTACTGTGTTCTTGTTAAGTTCTTCTACCCTGTTTTTATCAGTTGTTTCTACTGTGTTATTTGTGTGTTTCGTCTACCTCATTTTCTCCTACTGTGTTCTTGTTAAGTTGTTCACCATGTTCTTATTTGTTTCTTCTACTAGTTCTTCTACTGGGTTCGCATGTTGTTCTTTTACTATGTTTATCATGAATTTCTACTACTAAAAGAGCATGCTAAAGGTCTCAGTTCCTTTCTGAGACCCCTGAACCTGTTTCAATTAGTATCTTTTCCATATATCACTTGCCCTTTGTCGCGCCCCCTTTTTCCTCCGCGGAAATCGGGTTTGTGACATTTTGGGGAGGACAACTCATTCCTTTTGGGAATTGAGTTTGATTTAAAGAGTCGTCACCTAATGATCAGGGTGCATTAGGACACCAAGGAGGTTTGATTTGAATAACCAGAGATAGGTTAAGGGCTTGAAATTATTCTAAGGGGAAGGTGTTAGACACCCCTCAGAATCCACTAGTGTGGTTCCCAGCCAGACTATTATTGTGAATTTGGATACAATTAACATATAGACAAATAAGGCTCAAATAAGAGGGGATTTTTATCACATAAAGGTTTGAAAGTAAACAAGGTTTGAAATAACAATTAGAAAAGCTGATTTAAAAAAAGTTTAAAATACTGGAAAGAAAGAATAAAAAGCTGATTAAAAAATAATAGGATGTCACATAAAGGTAGAACTTGGGTCGTGACATCCTATTTAGCTAGGAAGGAAGAAGATTGAATATTTCAATGATCTTTCTGACAAGGTTGGTAGGAGAATCCAAGACTGGAATGGGAAACTTATGTCCTATGGAGGTAAATCTATCCTTATTAAGGCAGTTCTTTACTCTATTCCTATGCGCATCCTGGCAGCTACTAACCCTCCCAAAACTACACTTCAAACCATTGGAAAATAATGTTGCAACTTCTTCTGGTGTAACTCAGAAGAGAATAAAAAGCATTATTGGTTCTCTTAGTCATCTTTGTGTTTTGATAAGAATTGGGGGGGGGGGGGGGGTCGCTGGTTTTAGATCTACTCATGATATAGAAAAAGCCTTTGCAGCTAAGTCATGGTAGATCTTTAGAACCAAAAACAGTTGAAAGAAAAGAAAGAAGAACTTCAAAGCTATAAGGAAGAACAATAGCGAAATTGCAGTTGTAAATTGCTACAACAATTTAAAGATGAAGAAAGAGAAAAATGAAACTTTTTGGAATTCTATTTTCATTCTAATACATTTCAGATGCTTTTTACAATATATAAGAGGGAGAATTACATTTACATAATAAGCAAAATATGACACACAAAACTAAGCACATATGTGGCTCACTAACTGCCACCCATTTTAACCCAAAAGACTTGTCTAATACAAAACCCAAAAAATATCTACTGAAATGTTGGAATTTCTAGAGAAATCTTAATTATCTAACACTCTTTAAGATTTTTCATTGAAACTCCTTGCAGCATTCTTTGAAACTAAAACTTGTTGGTGGATACAGCCTTGGTTAAAATATCAGCTTGTTGCTCTTCACTGTTGCAATGCACCAGCTTAACTTCACCATTCTTCTCCACATCTCTTAAAGCATGAAATCTGATGTTGATATGCTTCGTTCTTCCATGCTGCACTGGATTTTCAGCCATTGAAATGGCTGATTTGTTGTCCACATAGATCATCGTTGGTTCTTTTGGCAACAGATCCAATTCAAGCAAAATCTTTCTCAGCCAAATTCCTTGATTTGCAGCAGATGCAGCAGCTATATACTCGACTGCTGTTGAAGATTGAGCTACAATGTCTTGCTTCTTTGTGCTCCATGAAAAATTTCCGGAACCAAAAGAAAAGGAGTAACCAGATGTGCTTTTGTAATCATCCTCACATGCACCCCAATCACTATCTGAATAGCCAATAAGAACTCCATTCTCCACACTTCGATACCAAATTCCATATTCAGTTGTCCCTCTAATGTACCTCAACACCCTTGTAGCAGCTCCAAAATGCTTAATTCTTGGACTTCGCATATATCGGGACAACAAACTAGCATCGAACATCACGTCTGGCCAGGAAGCAGTAAGATACAATAGGCTCCCAATAAGACTTCTATAGAGTTTTGGATCCGCCCTCTCTTTGCTACCATCCTTCATCAACTTTTCATTCACAGCAAATGGAGTTGCAATAGGTTTGCACTTGTCAAGCTTGAACCTTTTTGTCACGATCCAAGTTCTCCTTCCGTGAACCATCGTGACGACACCTAGTCTCTAGAACTAGGTAAACCTAACATTTGCGGAATAATAAAATGATAACATAATTTTAACAACTAACTGTAACAGAACAATATAACTGAATACCATGTTGCATGGCATGTACAATAACCAATTACTCAGAAATACACAATATGCCCAAAACCCGAAACATCATGAGTCACAAACTACAAAAAGAAAATAGTATCTCTATACTTCAGAGTCTAACAAAAGGAAATACAGGAAAGTGTTTGACATGGGGAAGAGTAGAAAGGGACTCCGAGGTCTGCGGATGCGGCAGATATACCTTGAAGTTTCTACAACTGTCTCGCCTCACTAATAATGCGGCTGATAAGTGGTACCTGGATCTGCACACGAAGAACATGTGCAGGGAAGGGTATGAGTACACCATAACGGTACCCAGTAAGTGCAAGCCTAACCTCGGTCGAGTAGTGACGAGATCAGGTCAGGGATCTACTGGTATATATATATATAATAAAATAAGACTTAATGAAATATTGCAGTAAAGATAAAAACTAAAATTTAACAAGAATGAAATCACAGAAACACAACAACTCAGTACACAGAGATAATAATAGGGATCTCCCAGGATTACGGAACGGTGTTCCGGTAGATCCCCCCTACACATTTATGTTTGGGCATAACAGGGGGATCTACCGAAATATAGTTCCGTAGTCCAAAAGTAATATGCAAAATAAGGGGATCTGCCGGAGTACCGTTCCGTAGTCTCAAAGTAAATATGCAGAACAGGGGTATCTACCGGAATACCGTTCCGTAGTCCCAAAGTAAATATGCAGCTCAAACAATGGAAATAACAGCTACAACAAGAAAACCCTACAATTTCGAGTAACAACCAATCAAGGAAAAATAGAAATTTCACTAAACATGTTGCACAGAGTTCAGATAAGCAATTAAGGCAAGTAAACAGGCTACTCTAAGCTAACAGGATAATACACATGCTGATATAACTCAAATAAGAAGAACATGTTATTACTCAGTCAAAATCGAGTTTTTACAACAATTAGCCCGTGTATGTTCTCGTCACCTCACGTATACGACGCTCACATATCAAAACAGTACTAAATCCTAAGAAGAGTTCCCTCACACAAGGTTAGGTAAGCCACTTACCTCGAACCAAGCTCAAATCAACCCGTCACAATGCTCTTTCCACGAATATCCGGCTCTGGATGGCCCAAATATAGACAATCAATTACATAACATAAATATAGCTACAAGAAACTAATCTAGCTACCGAAATCGAAGCTAAAACAGGAAATTAGAAATTTACCCCAAAAAGCCTTCTTGGGCCCACGTCTTGGAATCGGATAAAAATTACCAAATATGAACACCCATTCACTCACGAGTTCACTCGTACCAAATTTATCCAAATCTGATGCCTAAATCCCAATCAACACTCAAAAATTTGGTTGGGGAACTTTTCACCCATTTTCCCAACTTTTCAATCCAAATCCAAAATTAAATGGAGTAAACAACTTTATATTAATGAAATACAACTAAATACGAGTTAGGAATCGCTACCCCAAAGCTCTCTCTAAAAATCCCTCGAAAAATCGCCAATCTTTAAGCTCCAAAGTTCTAAAATGGTGAAATGAATCAAACCCTCGATTTTGCCCTTTTTCTGCCAGTCAAAACCGCATCTGTGGACCTTTCTTCGCACCTGCAGCGCCGCACCTGCGGAAATTACATCGCATGTGCGGAAATCACTTAAGTCCCCAAGTCCCACTTCTGCGAGCGATGGGCCGTACCTGCGCGCCCACTTATGCGGAAACTCCACCGGTCTTGCGGTCCTTCACCGCATCTGCTTTTCCTCCCTCGCATCTGCGGCCATTGCAGATGCGGAACTAACCTCGCACCTGTGATCCCAGCCTGGGCAGCCCAAATCTGCTTCTGCGCCCCAAGTCTTGCTCCTGCGGGCTCGCACCTGCGGTGGCCACTCTGCAGGTGCGATTACACCAGCACCAGAAATCTTCAGCAAGTTGCATAAGTCCAAATTTCAACCCGTTAAGCATCCGAGATACACCCGAGGTCCCCAGGACCTCAACCAAACATACCAACTAATCCTAAAACACCATACAAACTTAGTCGATCCCTCAAACCACATTAAACAACGCTAAAAACACAAATCACCCTTCCATCCAAACTTAATGAACTTGAAACTTCAAATTTCCACGACCGATGTCGAAACCTATCAAACCACGTCCGATTGACCTCAAATTTGCACACAAGTCGTATTCAACACTATGGGCCTACTCCAACTTCCGAAATCAGATTCCGACCCCGATATCAAAAATTCCACTACAGGCCAAAAACTCCAAAAATTTTGATTTTCCTCATTTCAAGCCTAAATGAGCTACGAACCTCAAAAAAACAAAAATACGGACACGCCCTTAAGCCCAAAATCACCCAGCGGAGCTAACAGAATTGACGGAATTCTATTCCGGGGCCGTCTTCACACTGTTCCGACTATGGTTCAAATTCTAGGACTTAAGCTTCCATTTAGAGACTAAGTGTCCCAAAACACTTCAAAAATCAAAATATAACCTCTAGGCAAGTCACAATAGCAGAAATAGATACGGGGGAAACAGTTAATAAGGGATCGGGGATCTAACTCTCAAAACGACCAGCCGGATCGTTACACTTTTTAACATATTCAAGGCATACTTCTTTTGGGACAAGAAAATTCCTTCAGAAGATTGAGCAATCTCCTTCCAAGGAAAAAACTTTCTCTCTCCTAGATGAGACATCTCAAAAACTTTTAACATTTCATTTTTGACTTCTTGAACCGCAAGAGGGTCTTCACCTGTTATCATCAAATCATTAACATTAACTGATATCACAATCAACTTCCCATCAGCTTGCCTTTTGAAGTACAAAGTAGGCCCATTTAGGCTTCTGTTGAAGCCTTGAGACAGCAAATAAGTATCCAGCCTGATATACCAAGCTCTTGGAGCTTGTTTAAGACCATAGAGAGCTTTTTAAAGCTTATATACCTTGTCTTCTTCACCTGCAACTGTAAAACCTTCAGGTTGTTCAACATAAATGTCTTCTTCAAGCAATCCATTAAGAAATGCAGATTTGACATCCAAATGGAAGATTTTCCACTTGTATTCTACGGCAAGTGCCACAAGGAATCTTACTAAACGTATTGCCAAAGTCCACTCTAGGCTGCTGAAAATAGCCTTTAACTACAAGTCTAGCCTTATGTTTGAAAATGGAGCCATCTGGATTGAACTTTGTTTTGTAGACCCATTTAACACCGATAACATTCTTTTGCTCTGGACTATCAACCAACTCCCACGTATCATTTTTATTGATCATGGCAAGTTCCTCATCCATTGTGAAATCCATACTTCCTGACATACTGCTTCTTTATAGGAGGATGGTTCAACTAGAGCAAAATTACATTGCTCGTAGACTTCTGCTAGTGATTTGGTCTTCAAAATAGGAGAATCAATAGCCAAATCGACATCTGAATTCTATTCTATTCTAGCATTAGGACTAGAGGAAGCATCACTCTTCTGTAGATTTGGAGTTGCAATTGGAATACTCTCACCTTGTTTCTTTACAACAGTATCTCGATCCCAGTCGTAGTGGCTAGACTCGTCCACTACAAGATATCTGCTGACAAAAACCTTCTTGCTACTAACATTGTACACTTTATACCCTTTTGCAACTGTGCTATATCCCAACAGAACACACAATTCTGCATGCTATCTAATCTGCCTCTCTTAGCATCAGGAACATGTGCATAGCACACCGAACCAAATACCTTCAAGTATCTTGCAGATGGCTTTATACCCTTCCATGCTTCAAATGGCGTCATGCCTTGGACTAATCTAGTTGGTAATCTATTTAGCAAATAGATTGCGCTACTGACCGCTTCAGCCCAAAAAATTTTAGGCATCTTCTTTTCTGTCAGCATACATCTTGCCATGTCCTTCACATTTCCGTTCTTCCTCTCAGAAACTCCGTTCTTTTCTGGAGTGTAACTAATAGTGAGTTGTTGTTGAATACCCAAATCTTTATAATATTTGTTGAACTGATACGATGTATATTCACCTCTATTATCTGACCTTATATACTTCAACCTATAGCCACTCTCCCTTTATACCGTTGTCTTGAATTCTTTGAAAACAGAAAACACTTGAGATTTGCTACTTAGAAACTATACCTATTTCATTCTAGTTAGATCATCCACAAAGAGAATAAAGTATTTGTTTCCACGCAAAGAGGCCGTCCTCATTGGTCCACATAAATCTGTATGAACCAACTCTAGCTTTTCCTTAGCTCTCCAAAGACTTCTTTTAGGAAAGGATCGTCTATGTATTTTACCAAGTTGACATGACTCACAAACATCTCTACACATATCAATTTTGGGTACATCAAGCACCATACCCTTTGATTGCATATACACCAATGAACTAAGGTTGTAATGACCAAACCTTTTGTGCCAAAGCCATGTATCATTGAATTCAACATTGAAAGAGCAATGATCAACAGAATAGCACGAAATTTGAAAAGAATTGTCAATCATGCTAATTTTAGCTACTTCACATTCTTTAGGATCATATATGACACATTTTTTATCCTTGAAATTAAGAGAATAATTTTTATGGAGCAACTGAGCAACACTCAACAAGTTTTGAAACAAGTTTGGCACATAAAGAACATCATGGATGAGCTTCATACCTTCGCCACAGGAAAATTTTACTAACCCTCTACCTTGAGCTTGCACCAATGCACCATTCCAAGCTTCACTTTAGTTCTGTCAGATCTATCCAAGGTGACATATAGATTTCCCTCAATCGCCATGTGCCTTGTGCAGACACTATCAAAATACCAATTACATCCATTACATGTGATGTGTGCGACGCCATGAAAACCTTCTCCTCTGATTTTCCAACTTGGTAATCATCTGCGAAATTTACTCGTTGGGAAGACTGACCACTTTGATTTTGCTTTTGCCTGCAATTCCTCTTAATATGCCCATACTTCTTGCAATATCTACATTGAATTGGAGGCCTCTTTGACTTCTCCCAACAATTCTTCTCCAAGTTGTTTGTCTTCTTACAAATACCACAAGGTGGAAATTTTCCTTTTCTTGACAAATCACCTTGGTTTTCACCAGATTATACCTCTCCGGAATTATCGAAGAAAACTTTTTTGCCTTCCTTCCGTTGCTTGAATTTATGTCTTACTTGAAAGGAATCTTCAACAATTCCTTCACTTCTCATAGTCACTCTTTGCTCTTGGGCTTGCAATTTAGAGATCAATTCAGCTACGGTAAGAATAGTCAGGTTACAAGACTCTTCAATAGCTGAGATTTTTTATTCAAACTTGTCTGGAAGGCTGACCAAAGTTTTCTCTACAACTTTCTGATCTGGAAAGTTTTATCCAAGTATTCTTATCTGGTTCACAATCTCCATTAGCATGGAAGAGTATTCTTTCACTCTATCCGAGTCCTTCATCATCAAAAGCTCAAACTCCCTCTTCAAAGTTAAGACTCTAACAGACTTTACTCTGTTGATACCTTCAAACTCCTCCTTTAACTTATCCCATGCCTCTTTATCATTTTCACACGTCATAACTCTTGTAAACATCACATCCGTAAGACTTGAATGTGTGCAGGTGAGAGCTTTCAGAGATCTAGTCACCAGTTCATCATACCTTTTAATTTCAATGAGAGTTGAATTATCTCTCAAAGGTTGGATTGCAGGTTCTCATCTCTCCACAACTTCCCATAAGTTGAGAGCCTTTAGATAAGCCTTCATCTTGACGGCCTAAATTTGATAATTCTCGCCAATAAAAATTGGAGGACCGGTAGTTTGTTGATTTGCCATGATCACTTTACCTAGAAAATAAAATTAAGAAAAATCAGAAATAAGATGAGCCATAACTATATTAGATTCAGATCCCTTAGGAAATAAGCTCTGGTACCAAGTTGAAAGAAAAGAAAGAAGAACTTCAAAGCTATAAGGAGGAATAATAGCGAAATTGCAGTTGTAAATTGCTATAACAATTTGAAGATGAAGAAAGAGCAAGTTGAAACTTTTTGGAATTCTATTTTCATTCTAATAGATTTTAGATGCTTTTTACAATATATAATAGTGAGAGTAACATTTATATAATAAGAAAAATATGACACACAAAACTAAGCACATATGTGGCTCACTAACTGCCACCCATTTTAACCCAAAAGACTTGTATAATACAAAATCCAAAAAATATCTACTGAAATATTGGAATTTCTAGAGAAATCTTAATTGTCGACCAAAAACTCCCTTTGGAGGGATTTCATTGAAGCTAAATACTGTAATACTATTCACCCTATTGCTGCTTCATGGAAACCTAGTCACTCACAGATTTAGAAAAGAATGATGGACATTAGAATTATTGTTGAGAATCATATCAAGTGGAGACTTTTTAATGGAAGCGCCTCTTTCTGGTGGGATAACTTGTCCGATTTTGGCCCTCTATCCAAGCTTATTAATGATCCAAGTAAAGGAAAGGAGACAATTATGAACTTCACTCATAAAGGTAACTGGAACCTTGCAGCTCTTGAGACTGTCCTACCTAGTCCCATTGCAAGGAATATCTCCATGATTAATGTGCCTTTTAATTCTAGAATTGATCAGCCAATTTGGACCATTACTAATGATGGTTTATTTTCTTATAAATCGGCTTGGCAGACTTTCAAGCAAGCTAGAATTTTTACTAATTCTGCTTTCAATATTTGGCATAAAAGGATCCCTTTAAAAATTTTATTCTTTATGATGAGATTGATACATGATAGACTACCTATTGATGAGATCTCTAGGAGGTATGGCTTTGTTGGACCGTCCATATGCTCTTGTTGTGAAGCTCCAAAACTGAAACCATTGAACATGTGTTCATTAACAGAGATGGGGCATCAAATGCTTGGAAGTTATTTGGTGGCTATTGTGGCGTGAAAACCACCAATATTTTGAGACAAACCTTCTTTAATTGGTGGTTAGCAAAGCCAAAAAATAGTTTTCACTCTTTTTTACTCCACTGCCTCCCATGCTTGATATGCTAGGAAATTTGGAAACAAAGATGTGCTATCAAACATGGAGATGGAAAACTTTCTGTGAAAAAATTTGTAGTCCAGATCCAGAATATGATTTGCATTCTGATTAATGTACAGTTCCCATCCTTGCCTAACTTTACTGAGTGGAAACATTTAGTCCATGTTGTGGAAATATGCAAGCGTTTACTAAAGATTATTCCTGTTAAATGGATTAAATCACCTGGTAGTTGTCTAAAGCTCAATACCGATGGATGTAGCAAAAGAAATCCAGGGTTAGCAGGTGGAGGAGGATGCTGAAGAAATCAATATGGAGACCTCATTATGGCTTACTCAACTTTCTTTGGCTCTTGTACTAACAATATGGTGGAAGCAAGGGCTATTCTAGTTGGTTTAATTTGGTGTATTGACAATGGATATAAAGAGGTCGAAATTGAATCTAACTCTCTAATCCTAATCAACGCAATGAACAATCAAGATGGAATACCTTGGCAGGTTGCCCATTCAATTGAACATATCAGAGAGATGAGGCAGGAAGGCCACATTAAGTTCTCACACTGCTACAGGAAAACCAATTGCACTGCCGACTTGCTAGCTAATTGGAGCTTACATAGGAAATCTTCTACTTTCTTCATGGAAGCTAACACTTTACATATGAATATGAGAGCTGCTTTGAAGAATGACAAAAATTAGCAAGTCAACTTCAGAATTAGGACTACCAAAAAGTCATCAATGCTTAGCCTTCCCAATTTTGGCTTGTTCTACTGAGAAGGAGCTTTTTCGCCTTCACAGGCTTTTAATTTGGAGCTTTAGCTATATATTTCTCTATTTTGTGCTCCGCTGCTTTTAAATAAGGGGACAATTAGCTTAGTTTTATCAAAGACAAAAAAAAGGAGAAGAAGAAAGAAAAGAAAAATAATATTACAAGTAGGTCTTTATTGTTAGGCTAAAGAATGAAAAAAGAATTTTAGAGTTATATATAAAGTTGGTTAAACTAGGTAAAAAGCAAAGACATGGGTTAATTTTTATAATATTGTTACCTCAATTAACGTAGAGAGTAATTTTTTCAATTTAAACTTCACCCCAGATCTCTCAAAATCACCTATATAAGCGGACCCATTGGACCAACCCAACCTGATAGGTTACAAGTAACTTGGTTATAAGTACCTTGTTTTATATTTTGATAATCTAAAAAACTTACTATCCAGATTTAGATAAGGAACCTGCTACTCATTCTCAAGACCTTAAGATCACAAGGTTCCAGCTTGGCATATGTTTCAAATCTCCAGAGTTGAAGGAAAAGCTGAGGGAACATGTCCCTACCAGTTCCCAAGGTGAATGTACGAAGTCAACTCTCTAGTTGGAAAAGTTGCTGCCTGCACACGCTATAATAAAGGAACAGTACAACAGTCAACTTTCTGTGGAAGGCATTTTACCTACCTTGCTTACATCATTGTAAGTGATGTAACACATGCATTATTAACATCAAGGAAGGAAAAACAATCACTTGAACACTTTGAGATTTTTACTCAAGCTCTCTCAAGTGATCATCAAGCAAGTAATTCTCAAGTGCATCAAGAACAAAGAATAAAATAACTACGGACCAGTTCCCACATCAAGTTATTGTATGTCCTTAGTTGAGTTGTAACTTTGTAATAGTTCATCAAGTGTATTTCCTACTTAGCTTGTTTAGAATCATTATGTAGGAACCCTTTGTAAATCTTAAACCCTTGTGTTTGAGTCTTGGCTAGAGTTCGTCGAGTTGTAAAGTCTTTATAATAGAGTAATTACAAAGTGGCTTGTAATAGAGTATTACAAGTTAGTAAGGGATTAAGAGGTTAATTTCTAGGTTGCATAGGTTGTAATCTAAAAGTTGTTCAGTAGTGAAGTTGAAATCCTACACGGGTAGGTCGTGGTTTTAATCCCGTTGAGCTGGAAATTTTCCACGTCAAATTCCTCTTGTCATTTACTTACTATTGTGTGTGTGTGTTCTAGTGGAACAGATAGAGAACCTGGTTCTCTATAGAGTTTGGTGAACTCTTAATTTCCATCAATTGGTATCAGAGCAGGTTCTTTCTATCAGGTTAACACCTAGAAAGGATCCTCATGGCTGCTCCTCCAAACTTCGAAGAAGGCCAATTTACTTATAGACCTCCAAGGTTCAACGGTCAATATTATGGATGGTGGAAGACTAGGATGCACGACTTTATCATGGCTGAAGATTCTGAGCTACGGGATGTCATATGTGACGGACCCTTTGTCCCTACAAAGAACCTTGGCGACCCAGCTGTAGCCATTCCCAAGACTAGGAAGGAATTCAATGATGTTGATCGAAAGGCGGTAGAGAAGAATTTTCGTGCAAAGAAAGTTCTTGTTTGCGGCATTGGTCCTGATGAATACAACAGGATATCAACATGTCAGTCAGCCAAGGAAATTCGGTAAACTCTTCAGACAACTCACGAAGGAACAACGCAGGTTAAGCAATCCAAGATAGGCATGCTTACAACTGAATATGAGTTTTTTAGGATGAAAGATGATGAATCTATTCAAGATATGCATACCCGGTTCACCTCTATCATTAATGAGCTTCATTCTCTTGGTGAAACTATTCCAAAAAATAAGCTTGTCAGAAAAATCCTCAGTGTGCTGCCCAGTTCTTGGGAAAGCAAAGTGAATGCCATTACAGAGGCTAAGGACTTATACGAGCTAACCATTGATGAGCTTGTCGGCAATCTAAAAACATATGAAATGAAGAAGAAGAAGGATAGTGAAAGAAGAGAGCCCGAAAGAGAGACCTGGTCCTCAAGACAGACAGCAATGGTACAAGTGATGAATATAGTGATATGTCTTACTTAACAAAAAGATTCTAGAAGATGGTTCGCAGGAATGGAGGCATTCCAAAAAGGGGAAGTTCCAGCAAGCCAAAAAATTATGACCTCTGTCATAAATGTGGCAAGACAGGACATTTCATCAAGGATTGCCCTCTCCTAAAGCAAGATCACTACAAAAACAACTTTGACAAAGTAGCCAAGAGGAACCCGGTTCCTGATAAACGGTTCAATAGGAAAAATATCGCTGACAACATTGTAAAACAAGCTCTTGTTGCATGGGGAGACTCCTCCAGCGAATCTAAAGAAGAAAACAATCATGGTGATAGTTCAATGATGGTAGTGGAAAGTGAAGCAACTGAGTATGATTCAATCTTTGCCTTGATGGCTCAGTCTGATGATGATGAAGATGATGAGGTAAATTTTCTGGATGTTCAGAGAAATCTAAAACCTTATTCTCCACAAAAAACTCATATCATTGGCAAATGTGTTAATTGATGCTTATCACAGTCTTATAAATGATAAAGATACTTTGACTGTAGAGTTAGGAGAAGCAGAACAGACCAGAGATGACCTAGTAGTTGTTGTAGTTGGAAATACAACAAGAAACAAGGCAAGGCTTGTAGTTCAAGGCTACAATCAAGAAGAAGGGATCGATTATGATGAAACATTTGCTCTAGTAGCTCGAATGGAAGCCATTAGAATTCTAATTGCCTTTGCATCTCATATGGAGTTCACACTGTTCCAAATGGATGTCGAAAGTGCATTTCTAAATGGCTATCTGAAAGAAGAAGTCTATGTCAAGCAACCTCCTGGTTTTGAGTGTCACGAGCATCCTGAGCATGTTTTCAAACTGGACAAGGCATTATACGGGTTAAAATAGGCTCCCAGGACTTGGTATGAAAGGTTGTCAAAATTCCTTCTAGCAAATGGCTTTACAAGAGGGAAAATTGATAACACTCTTTTTTCTGAAGAAACGTGGGAGGAACCTGCTCATTGTGCAGGTGTATGTTGATGATATCATCTTTGGAGCCACAACTGACTCTCTTTTTGAAGAATTTGCAAAACTCATGGGGAGTGAATTCGAAATGAGTATGATGGGAGAACTGAATTTCTTCCTAGGACTTCAAGTGAAGAAATCTCGGAAGGGAACATTGATTAGTCAACAGAAGTACATCAAGGAGCTGCTGAAAAGGTTTGATATGGAAGCATCAAAAACCATCGACACTCCCATTGACACAGCCACCCGTCTAGACATGGATGAACCTGGTTCCCTTGTAAATCAGACCATGTATAGAGGGATCATAGGGTCACTCCTATATCTCACTGCAAGCAGACCAGATATTGTCTTCAGCGTGGGTCTTTGTGCAAGGTTTCAATCCAATTCTAAGGAATCTCATCTGAAGGCTGCCAAGAGAATACTGAGATACCTTAAAGAAACGCAGGACCTGGTCCTCTATTATCCCTCAGGTGACAACTTTGATCTTATTGGGTATGCTGACACTGATTATGCAGGATATCTGGTGGACAGGAAAAGCACGTCTGGAATGGCACATTTCCTGGGCTCTTGCTTAATCTCATGGGGTACAAGGAAGCAGAACTTAGTGGTACTCTCAACTACAGAAGTTGTATATGTAGCATCTGCCTCTTGTTGTGCTCAACTTCTGTGGATCAAGCAACAATTGGAAGACTTTGGAGTGTTCTCAGACTGTGTGCCTCTCTTATGTGATAATACAAGTGCACCCAACATGGCAAAAAATCCAGTTCAACATAAGAGGACCAAGCACATTGATGTACGTCATCACTTCCTTAGAGACAATGTTGAAAAAGGGCTTATATGCATGAAATTCTGCAGCACTGAAGATCAAACTACAGATATATTTACCAAAGCCCTGAGCAGAGAACACTTTGAGAAAAATCGTCTGGCACTAGGCTTGATAAAACCCAATTGAGATCCTGGTCCCTCAATGATTGGCTATGAAAGAAATGTTCAGGTAAAATTAGCTAAAAGGTATTTTTTGGAAAAGTCTAACTCATCTCCATACCGTTACAGGTAGACACGCTTGATGATTATAGATAAAATAAAGAGTTGAGGTCGTATACGCTGGTAAAAAAGGAAAGCTTACAGATACAAGATTAGTCAGGGAACCTGGCTCTCCTGACACAGGTTAGTAGCTTCTTTGTTCTCTCATGCACAATTTTGAACTATTAAAACAAGTGTCACATCATCAGCATGTCAATTTTTACTTTTGTGTCTTTTGAACACAAACGTCTCAACCGATAAAAATCGACCTAACTCCCTAAAAATTGTTGCCCTTTCTAACCGGTCCTTCATTCATCATAAATACATCTATCACTGACATTACACTCTTTACATCAACACTTCAAAACCGGTTTCTTCTTTTTCTTTCTCTCTTCAGTCTACCAAATCCTCTCTCTTCTTCTCACCATAGCTGAAAACCAAATAATCCCTAGCGTTCCAAGCAACACCTCCACTGAGTCCGCACCAGTTTAAACACCAACCCTAGGCTCCTCTCTCCACACTACTGCTAGCCAAAACCCTAGAGCAGAGTCACCCCCACATCCTGTCTCCTCTCCTACCCAATCGAGTTCCGATTCTCAAAGGAGTCGCAAAATATCGTCTCCCAAAAGATTTGTAGCCCAAAGCTCTTCTCCTACTTTGCCAGAAAAGGGGGATGAAACGAGTACTGCTGAGAATGAAGAAAATCAGGAAATCTTAAGTTCTCTTATGGAAGAAAGGTCAAAGGTAGATCAAACTGAGGGGGTTCGAAAATGTTGACTCAACAAAGACTGCTCCTGATCCCGTGTCTACAAAAAGTGCTTTGGGGTCGAAAATGTTGACTCAAAAAAGTGCTTTGGGGTCGCACATTTGCCCCTGATGTCTTGGAGGAGGATGGTACGAGACAATTGGTTGAGATCTGTGAGTTCCAACAATGGACACACTTGTTCACAAGTGATTCTGCTAGGGTATATGAGGAGGAAGTTCAAAGTTTTTATGCCGACTAGTTCAAGGTTGAGGATGATCACATTTGTGCCTTGGTGAATGGAGTTGATATGCTAATGGACTCTGCCTTGTTAGGGTCTATTCTTGGCGTGCCTGCTGAAGGGTTGTCTAGTGTTCAGGGAGCTTGTACTCAAAACATTAGAAACACAATCTTGAAGGACAAAGTAGTTCAGCAGGGGGAACGGGTTCAGAAGAAGGCCCTCCTTCCTATATACCAACTGCTATTTGAGATGGTGAACAAAGTATTGCTGCCTCGAGCTAAGAGAAGATCTATCACTTCTCGTACAGACCTATTCCTCATGGAAGCACTGGACAACTTCACTACCATCAATCTGCTTGGGATCATGATAGAGCACATGAATAAAGTGGCAGACTTTAAAGATGGTAATCATGGGCTGCCGTATGGGTTCCTTCTCACCAAGGTCTTTGAGCACTTCAAGGTTCCTCTGGGACCAGCTAAAGTGGGCACCAAGAAGCAAACTTTTTCAAAAGCCACTCTTGAAGAATGTGAGTGTATAGAGAAAGTTGGAGGGGTTGGAAGCACTTCTACCATATCTCAGTTAATAAATGCTCAAAACAGTGCTACTACTGAGATAACGCAATTGAAAGCAAGGAATGTTATCCTTGAGACTCAGTTAAGTCAGCTGCAAGAGGCACCTGGTTCCAGTAGCTCTCAAAGCGAAGAGGTTGCTCGCTTGACAAAGGAGAACGCTGAGCTCAGGAAACAAGTGGAGGACCTGAAAGAGAGACTGCTCAATGAGCAAATGCCAGCAAATGCTCGAATGGATTTAGTCCTCCAAACCATTGCCTCTGCCTCCATGCCTTCTCCTTCTAGTGCTCCTTAAATATTGTCCCCTTAGTGTCAAGTCTATAATCTAGTTGTGGTCAAGTCCCTCATAGTCAGTTCTTATGATGATAACTTGTGGTATTTTTGTTGATTGTTCTAAATTGTGGATGTGGTAGTAACATTGACTCTGCTCCTACTGTAAAATCCAAATTATGGTAATGCAAGCTTTTCCCTTTTTGCTGTTTATACCTTGATTTAGTCCTGATTGTGTGCACATAAGTGGCATGAGTTAACTTAAAGCTAGACTTCCTTCTTGCTTTTTTGCCTGTTACTGATCTTTTATGATGCCAAAAAGGGGGGAAATAATTGCATTGTGATTTGCATTGATTAAGGGAGAATGCAGAGATTCAAGGGGAAACTTAAGGTCTTCCTGGTTTACTGTCTGGTTCTGTGTAGCTCTTTCTGGGATTTTCAATTATGAGTTTGCCATCATCCAAAAGGGGAAAATTGATAGGTTACAAGTACCTTGGTTATAAGTGCCTTTTTTTATGTTTTGATGATCTAACAAACTTACTATTCAGAACCAGATAAGGAACCTGCTACACATTCTCAAGACCTTAAGATCACAAGGTTCCAGCTTGGCATATGTTTCAAATCTCCAGAGTTGAAGGAATAGCTGAGGGAACAGGTCCCTACCAGTTCCTGAGGTGATTGTACGAAGCCAACTCTCCAGCTGGAAAAGTTGCTGCCTGCACACGCTACAATACAGGAACAGTACTGCAGTCAACTTTATGTGGAAGGCTTTTTACCTACCTTGCTTACATCATTATAAGGGATGTCACACATGTATTATGAACATCAAGGAAGGTAAAACAATCACTTGAACACTTTGAGATTTTTACTCAAGATCTCTCACGTGATCGTCCAGCAAGTAATTCTCAAGTGCATCAAGAACAAAGAACAAAACAACTACGGACTAGTTCCCACATCAAGTTATTGTATGTCCCTAGGTGAGTTGTAACTTTGTAATAGTTCGTCAAGTGTATTTCCTACTTAGCTTGTTTAGAAGCATTCTGTAGGAACCCTTTGTAAATCTTAAATCCTTGTGTTTGAGTCTTGGCTAGAGTTAGTCGAGTTGTAAAGTCTTTGTAATAGAGTTATTACAAAGTGGCTTGTAATAGAGTATTACAAGTTAGTAAGGGCTTAAGAGGTTAATTCCTAGGTTGCATAGGTTGTAATCTAAAAGTTGTTCAGTAAGGAAGCTGAAATCCTATAAGGGTAGGTCGTGGTTTTTAATCCCGTTGAGCTGGAAATTTTCCACGTAAAATTCCTCTTGTCATTTACTTACTGTTGTGTGCGTGTGTTCTAGTGGAACCAATAGAGAACCTGGTTCCCTATAGAGTTTGGTGGACACTTAATTTCCATCACAACCCGAAGAAGAACTAGCTAAAACTAACACAAGGGTTTATTTGTTCGTTGGAAATGAAACTTTTCTTTTCTTGTACAAGTCAAGTTTTTCATTTCAATTTACTTCCACAAAAATATAGATGACGATTGCATAAATTAATCTTCCTAAAGAATGTATAAATCGATCATTTATTTTGGTGACAATTATTCAACCTCAAAACAGATAATTTATTTTATAAAAGAAAGTGTCATCCAGAAAAGAAGATTTTTGTACATTTTTTTTGCGATTTCGCGTGCTCAGCTAAAGCCCTCCCCGGAATTATAAGAGCCATTGACGTATTTACTCTGAAAGAACAACGGTGAGTAAGCAAATAGCACATTAGTTAAATCAGGGGTGGATCTATGTTGTAGGGAGGGGGTTTTCACGCCACCCGCAAACTTCGGTCGAGATTGTGGCTATATCTCTATATACATAGTAGAATATGTATAAATATTAAAGGTGGCACCCTGAGTGCTAAAGTGGCGTAAGGTGCCACTGGCAAAGGGCAAGTAATTCCTCCCAAAAGACGGGAGTTTGAACTCAGCCTGCAACGTGTATAATGTTGTGCTTTTGCTTTTTTTGGGCTTGCTGCAAATAAATTTCAGAAACCACTATGTTTTAGTGATTATTAGCTTGTTATAGCTACTATTTACTAAATTACTTCCTATAGTTATGTTTTCAGCTGTTATAGACTATATTCGATGTAGTTTTGCTACTGTATTGATGAATACAGCAGCAAAACTCGGCGGAAAACAGGGGAGTCCAGCTAAGCAGAGAATGTATTCAACTGTATTCGCGAGTTGTATTCGTGAATACATTAAAGGAATTTGAGGGGAAAAAAGGTCTTCAGCTGTTTAAAAATGGTAAGTGAATCAATTAACGCAATAGACTCCTAATATAACTCAACAAACTCAATTATAACACACAAAATTTGTATTTCCAGTTATAGAAAAGATTCTCAACCGAAAAAACCCCAAAAACAGAGCAATCTTTAGAGATTCAATCCATCCTTTCTTTTTTTAGTGGTATCTTTACTAAAATATTTTTTAGTGGTATCTTTACAAATAGATTTATATATTAAAATTATATAATTACATTGAATACAGTTAAATACATAAAAATACATTGAATCATGAAGTATAGCAAGTCATCTATAGTGCAAATAGATATGAATACATACTGCAAATATATTTGAATACATATATGCATCTGAATACATAAATTATATTAATTAAAAAAAATATATAAATACATTCTACAATACATTGAATACATACTGCTGGACAAAATAGCGAAACAAAGTGAAGCTTTGAAATTATATTATTATATTGAATAAAGTTAAATACAGTGGATATATTGAAAAAGTAGAAAAAACAAAAAGATGGTGAATACAATGAAATACATGGAATACAACGAGATACATTGAAATACAATAAAAAAAAAGGTAACAGACTCTTCAAGTTCCTCAGCACCAAACTCCGTCCCCAATCCACCGATATCCAGGCCGCCGCCATGTGGGGCGTCGCCGCCGGTTAAATGAAGACAGTTGTTGAAGAAGCACCAATTTAAAGGATCAAACGAAAACTAGAGACAGAACTTCTTCAGATCTCACAAGGCACACATGAACAATCAATGCAAAATCTACGAAAAATTTAGAATGTGTAACACAACTGTGTGAAAGAAATCGCCGTCCGGAGAAAACCGGGAAAAAGAGAAGAAAGAGGAAAGAAAAAGGAGGAGAGAGGGAAGTGAGAGGGAGAGAGAAAAATAATATACAGAGTATTTGATGGCTTAAAGGTAGGAAGTAGCCATAAATAGATATTTTGCTATAAAAATTAAAAAGTAGCTACAGGAGATAATTTTTTAAAAGGGTATTTATTTATAATAAATAAGGTATCAAACTTTGCTACAAGAGGTTAAATTTCATTTTTTTCACTTGTAGTTTGCTCTTTTGGCTTGCGTCAAAAACACGGTTTCGTTTTCACATTTTTCTGTGTATTTTGCTCTCTTGACTTGGTGCAAATACACCTTTTTGGTAAGAAATCCTCTTTACTAGTATCCTTTATTAATCATAGTTGACTTTTTTTTAATTAACTAGTTTTAGTGTACCGCATCAAACAATTAAAAAAAAGTATATCTAAGAAATTAAAATAAATCTAGTAAAATAGCAATTGACGGCAAAATAGATGTAATACTATATTTATTTAGTTCAGTTACTATCATTATATATAATGATGCAATGGTTGGTTCAAATACTTAACATCTTCTGAACCTGCAAGTAATTTAGTTTATTAGTTAGTATATCCTATATATAATTAATGATGAGCTGCTTGATGTATGTTTCCTTTTATCGCTCTGGTTGCCAAGTCGAAATTTTTGTTGCCAACCTAAAACAAATAAACATCGATATTTAAAAAAAACAATTGAAAACTCAGTGTCAAATATGAAAATAGCGTCATCCTTCTTTTTCTTTTTTCATTCCATAAAAATATTTAAGTACTTTTAGTTTCTTACCAAAAATTTACAATTTGACCACATAATATTTTAACCAACATCAACTAAAATGCATTTTTTTTTATGAAATAAAAGAATGAGTAGTACTACCGTAACTCGTTTTTTCTTCTTTTATTCCATAAAAGTTTTTTAAAGTAATTTCGCTTTAAAATAAAACGTCGCAAGTCAAAAAGGACTTGGTAGCTAAGTTTAATAACTTAGGTTGAACGCAAATATGCCTAAAAGAGTTCAACTCGCAAAGATAAGAAGTATCTTTTTCCCATAGCACCACACCTTTAAATTAATGATCCCTATTAAAGAGTTTTTGATTAAGAATGTGAAATAATGGGTATCTTTAATAAAAATTAGTATTAGTACCCGCGCGATGCGCGGACATAAAACACATCAAATTATGATTTGGGTTATTTAAATTATGTGCAAATAACCTTAAATTAAACCTTCTATTTATAAATTATAAATTAAATTTTGATATTAATTAAGAAGCAGGACATGAAATTATTTTTCAAATCTCATAGTGGATAATTTGTTTTTTTTTCTATATCTGCAATAACCTAACCCCTTGATTTTGACACTTGTATTATATTTTACGGTCAATATTAAAGAATCTATACATGTAAAATTGTGATATGTCTTGTTTGAGCACATTAAATTATATTATTTTAAAAACATTCTTACTACCACTTTATTTTTCATCTCAAGTTCAAATATTCTTATCCTTCTACATTTTTAGATATAATTTTTTTCTCTTTTTTGTTCCTTACTGTGAGCACGTGATTTTTGCCCTAAGCAACAATTCCCACAATTTCAAACAAAACAATTTTTTCTAGTATTTTATAAATTTTTGTGAATTTTGTGGCATTCTTTGGTAATTGTTGCATTTTTATTTGTGCATCTTAATCCATATGAAAATACCAAAATATGCGTTGGCATTTAGGGATTTAATTTCACAATTTTAGTAATAATTAGTCGTAGAATAAAATGTAAAGAAAATTGCAAGAAAATAGTTCTTCGCATTACTAATTATTGCGTTTGTCTTTAAATAGAGTTGTAGGTAATTTTAGGAGTTAAATAGTATAATTAGGTCTTTGCTTTGTTTTAACATTTTATAAAATCAGAAAAAATAAATAAATACAAAAAAAATACAAAAATAGATAAAGGAAGAAAAAGGGAAAAAGAAAAAATTCAATTTGGTCTTGAGTAAAGACCAAATTTGGGCTAAAATCAGGTAGCCCAAACAATTTCCACGTCCAGGCCCAGTTCACCTCTACCCGGTCCAGGTGCCCATGCCTGTGAGACCAACAAAACGACGTAGTATAGGAAGCATACTACGTCGTTTTGAATTAAATGCCAAATCAAATCCAGGCTGTCTACCCACTCTAATCCAACGGCCCAGTTTTAATCTCGTATTTTAGATATAAGTGTCCGAAATCTTCAGAAAAGTTTGAGACCAAAATCATCCTCCTCGTACCTCCCCTGTAACGCCGGCGTTACCACCACCCTCCACCGCCCTAGCCCCACCATCTGCCACCGTCCCTCCGCCGTCCGCCGCCGGCCGGGAATCGTCGCCGGCGGCGGCGATGCTCCGATGACCACCAAAATTACACCCCAGATTCCCCTTCCCTTCCTTTACCTGAATCCACTGTCCGTTGCCCTCAAATCTTACCAGAACTCGTCAAATATCCGTTCGAAGTTTTCTGGCCAAGTCGCCGGTTATGCCAAACGGTCCCAAATTAACACCATGGGACCGCCTTGACCTCCTCTATCCAACCCCCATAGCCACGTGTCTCAAATATGGCCAGAATTGCCCAAATATCCGATCAAAATCCGGCAGAACCCTAAATTAGAAAATCTTGGGGATTTTCGACCATAACTTCCCTAATCATGTGTGTTCTTTTGGAAAACACACGATTAGGGATGTTACGCGTCAAGAATCCCGGAGGATTCAAACAAATGACCAGTCGGAGTTCACCCCATAGTCAGTCAAGTGCTCAAGCTAAGTAAGTTTTCCTCGTTCTCCTTCGTTAGTCTTTTCCTCTTGACTGATACTTCCTCTTGAGCAATCAATTTAGGGTTTGAGATTATTTCTCCTCATTTTTCGTTTGAACCAGTGGTCAAATAGATTAGCCTGTTCTTATTTGTTATTCTTCATTGTCTTTTAATTAATAATAAGAATTAGGTCGTTTGTCAATTTAGTTGTGACTGAGTTCTTTAGGATTAGGATTAATCATGCTTAGGATTTAGTTTAGGTTTTGAGTTGCTTAAATCTTCTCCAGGCTTCATGAATAAGTTGTTCTATTAGCTGTGTGTGTCGAATTTGCTTGCTTACAGTTTTAATCAATACTATGTGAGCACTGTTTTACTCTGATTTGTTATTAGTAGTTGTTAATCCAAAAATCAGTAGTCATTTGAATTTAGGATTCGCGATTGGATTGGTGGTTGGTTAATTTGCAGAAATAGTTATTTGGACCAGGGTCAATTAGAAAGTTTAGTGTAGTTAATG
>NC_031994.1:19070879-19091368 GCF_001879085.1 Nicotiana attenuata | reverse complement strand
GAAGTTTTTTCTTCATCTCCTGGATCCATTTTAATCTGATTATACCCTGAATATGCATCTAAAAAACTTAATAGTTCATGACCTGCAGTTGCATCAATCAATTGATCTATGTGTGGCAGTGGAAAAGAATCTTTAGGGCAGGCTTTATTAAGATATGTGTAATCTACACAAACCCGCCACTTACCGTTCTTTTTTGGAACTACAACAGTGTTGGCTAACCAGTTAGGATACTTTACCTCACGAATAGAGCCAATTTTTAGCAATTTTTGGACTTCTTCTTGAATCACCTGATTCTTGAAAGTTCCTTACTTTCTTTTCTTTTTCTTGACTGGAGGATATGAAGGATCTTCATTTAGTTTATGAGTCATCACCTCCGGTGGTATACCTGTCATGTTAGTGTGGGACCAAGCAAAACAGTCTACGTTAGCTTTTAAAAATTCAATTAACTTACGCTTCACCTCCGGGCTAAGATTAGCTCCTATATACACTTTTCTTTCTGGCCAGTGTATAAACAAAACCACAGGCTCCAGCTCTTCTATCGTCGTTTTGATGTTTTCATTTTCCTCTGGTTCTTGAATGGAATCGGGCCTTGAATCCACATCTATTTGTTCGCGTTCAGTTGAGGTTGACGCTATGTTATCCTCAACTGAATTCAATAATTGCTATTTTTCTTCACCCTTCGTGCTTGAGTCTGCGACGGAGTTGATGTTCCTAATGTCTGTTGATCTCCCCTGATTTGACAGATTCCCCATGGCGTTGGAAATTTAATGACTTGATGCAAAGTTGAAGGAACAGCGTCCATCTCGTGGATCCATGGTCTCCCAAGAATCATATTGTAAGCCATCTCCATGTCTACTACCTGGAACTTTGTGTCATTGACGACTCCTTCAGCAAATGTGTTGAGCGTTACTTCTCCTTTTGTAACGACGCTGGAATTATCAAACCCAGATAGAGTATGTGCCTTTGGTATTACTTTTTCTTCAGCTTGCATCTCACGTAATACTCGTATCAAAATAATGTTCACAGAACTACCTGGATCAATCAAAACTCGTTTCACGTTAGTGTCATGTACAAGTAAAGATATTACCAGTGCGTCGTTATGTGGAGTTAATAGACCCTCGGCATCTGCATCATCGAACGTAATATTTTCTCCCTCCAAGACATGTCAAGGCCGCTTCCCGTGGGTAATTGTTACTTTTGAAACCTTTTTATATGATACATCGTTGATCTCTTCACCCCCACTTATAACGTTGACAATTCTCTTGGGTGAAGGTGGTTTTGGAGGCTCTTTCCTGTTCTTCATGTATGCTTGTTTACCTTTCTTACTGAATAACTCAGTGAGATACCCCTGTTTTAGCAAATGATCAACTTCACCTTGCAAAAACCTGCAATTTGCTGTTTTATGCCCGTGATCGTTATGAAATTCGCACCAATGATCAAGGTTTTGTCTGTTTGGATTCGATCGCATTTCCTTTGGCCACCGTACCTTATCTCCCATGCTCCTTAAAACAGCTACGAGTTCAGAAGTGCTTACGTTGAAATTATAACCACCAAACCTTGCCTTCAAACCCTTATCATCATCTCGTGGCTCGCGTGTGTTTCGATCATTCCCAAATCTGGAAGACGAGCCTGATTCTTTATTCCTTGATCTGTGATCGTACCTCTGATTGTCCTGCTTTGATCGTAAGTCTCTCCCCGCAGGTCCCATGTATGGATCGTACCTATTTTTACCGGATCTTTTTTCATTTTCTGCACGTCTTGAACTTACTTTTTCTTCTTTTTTATGTCGTAAAATAATATCTTCTTCAATCCTCATCTTTGTACTGTATCTGTTATAGACGTCATTCCACGTCGTTGCTGGAAATTCTCGGAGGGTTTCCTTGAGTCGCCTCGTAGCTTCTGCACTGTTCTCATTCAAGTTGCTTGTGAAGGCTATGGCTGCCCAGTTGTCAGGTACACGTGGCAATGTCATTCTTTCACGTTGAAACTGTCCACGAATTCTCTAAGCAATTCTGAGTCTCCTTGCTTGAGCTTGATGATATCTTCCATTCTTTTTTCAACTTTTTGAGCTCCCGAGTGTGCTTTGATAAAAGAATCTGCAAGCTCAGCAAAAGAATTTATAGAATTCTCGGGTAAAAGAGAATACCATGTTAACGCTCCTTTAGTGAGCGTTTCACCGAATTTTTTGACTAAGACCAATTCAATCTCCTGCTTAGTCAAGTCGTTGCCCTTTACACCTGTTGTAAATGCAGTAACATGGTCTCGTGGGTCTGTTGTTCCATCGTACTTTGGTATATCAGCCATTTTGAACTTCTTTGGAATTGGGAAAGGAGCAGCACTTGGCTTCCGAGGCTGTTGAGAATACTTATCCATATCTACCCCTTTGATCACGGGCGGCACCCCAGGTATCTGCTCTATGCGGTCACTTTGCTCCTTGAGCTGTTTTCGCAATGTTAGTACTAAATTCTGTAAATTAGAATTACCTGGTTCTCCCTCCTGTGATTCGTTGGGGGTTCCACCACTACCTGAATTAACGAGTCCGGAACGAGGGTTCTCTAGAGTATTGTTATTTGGTGTGGGTGTAGGTGGTGCAGCAGGTAATTGGCTAACAAAAGCCTGGAGAGCTTTATTGACTTGAGAGGCAATAAGTTTTTGTAAAGCCTCGTCCATAGTTTCAACATTTTCGAATTGAGCTTGTCCATCTGTATGAGACCCCTCAGGAGTGCCTTCACGAGACCGTCGTGGAGAACCTTGTGGAGAAGGAACTAATGCGTTATTAACCTGCAGATCTCCCTGAAGTTGCTGATTTGTTTGATTTTCTTTGTTTCCTTGAGTGTTATCATTGTTGTTTGTCGTAGTTGATGTAACAAGGAAAGTTAAACAAAGAGGAAATAGATTATCAGATTCCCGATAACGGAACCAATTTGTTTAACCAAAAAATGGAATTTTAGTCAAAGCTAGAATTTAGAAGAACTCGGGTTACTGATAACTAAAGAAATGAATAAAAGGAAATAATTCTGAGTAGCAATATAATAATCAAGAAAAACAAGTGATACCAATGTATATTTCAATAGCTTTTTTCGTGTGTCCTACAACTGATCATATATCTCCTTTTTATAAGTACCTTTGAGATTGTACGTTATGCCCAAATCATAATGAGGTTATTATGAATAATTAAAGACATTGAATGCTACGTTACACAATCATTACATTGAATATATATATTCCTTAACGGACTCAGCATTTAATACCCATTAAATGCTGTATCTGCACGCTTTTTATAACCAGATCCATTCCTTCTGATGCCCGAATATAAATGATTTAAATAGGTACGGGCGCCGTGCTTCTTATCTGATGTCCCGTGCCTCTTCCTTCTTCTTTGCTCGTGTCTATTTTACAACTCTTGAATCGTACCTAATTATGATTCATTGACCATTTGACCAATCTACGTGTCCTGACACGTCACCTTATATGTAAAATACAATTTTCCTCAATACACAAAGGAAGATAGACAGAAGGACATTTCAACTATAAACTACATCCCAAAAATTGTTAATGATGGAGATAATAGAAGACTGGAAGCCCCACCTTCTATGGAGGAGCTTAAAGAGATTATCTTCTCTATGAATACTCATATTGCACCTGGTCCAGATGGGATTTCGGGAAAATTTTATCAAAAATGCTGGGAGATCATCAAGGAGGATTTATTACTAATGGTGCTTGATATTTTTGTAGGTACTCTATTACCAAGATCTTTCACACACACTTCTGTTACTCTTTAAGCTTTTAAGACCAAAATTTCAAAAGTCTTTCTTTCTTTGTTTAAATTTCGTGCTGAATCAAATTACCTCATTTAAATTGAAATGGAGAGAGTACAAAATAGAGCAATAGAAAAATTTAAATATACAGTTAGGCCTCTCTGTAACAGCATCCCCATATAATAGCCATTTACTATAAAAGTCGAGTTTTTCTCGGAACCGAACATTATATTATGCTATAATATATGTCATCTATAACAACATTTTATTATAACAGTCAAAAGATTTCGAAACAAACGAAAATGTTATAGAGAGGTTTGATTGTACCTGGTAAGGGGTAGCTATGATTGCTTTCGAAGGTAGTATTGCAAGGGTCACAACGGACAGCTCCTTCTATAATCAATTGAGTTCTATTATGCTCTTTAGAGGCTTCAGTAATTCCTAACTGGGGGAAAACAAGCAGACAGCACTAGCTATCATGAATATAACTGATTTTTTTATTTTCTTTCCTTCTTTTTTTTTTTTTAATTAAAAAAAGTTCTCTTTTTTGTGGGCCTACCGCTCCTTTTTTTGATAGGGAAGGGAACTATGAAACTACCATTTTAAAGGGATACTTTATATAGAGGGTGTTTGGCTAAGTTTATAAGCTGGTCAAACTGGCTTATAAACACTTTTTGGCTTATTTACGCATTTGGTAAAATTAAAAGTGCTTATAAGTTAAGTGCTTATAAGCCAAAAATAAGTCAAAAGCCATAAGTTGGTCTCCCCCAACTTATCAAATTTCAGCTTATAAGCACTTTAAGTTTGACCAAAATATTTACTATTCTATCCATAAAATACTTCTTTTTAAAACAAAACTTCGTATACCCAGTTCTTCAGCTGCATATTATTAATTTCAACACTTTTATCCAAACACGTAACTGCTTATTTTTTAAATCGGTTTCAACACTTAAAAATGCTTTTCAGCACCTAATGCTTATCAGCTATTCTAAATCAGCTAAGCCAAACGGGCTCATAGACTTGTATTTTGACAATTACCTTTATTTGGTTGTTATCTTTTTGTGGTTGGAATTTTTTTTCTTTTACTTAAATTAGTAAATCTGTTACTACTTATCTTTGATTTTCAGTGGAAGATAAAATTGCGTTACTTCTTCCTATTTAAACTCTTATTCTTTGTACTCCCCTTTTTCTCTCGCATACACAAAAATAGGGGTCCTTATTCAAACTTTTACCAAGTACGGGTCAAAATTCACAATACCAAAACTGTTTTATTTTGTACTTTCCTTTTCACTTAGCCGTGAATCCAACATTCACCGTTGAGATCTCCAACATTCTTCCAACTCTTCAACTTGATTTTTGATGCCCATGCATCTGTTAAAGAATCTGAACTCCATCTTCAAACCCTTGAACTACCCTTACTGGCCTTTTCTTTTACTCCTTTATTTTGATTTTTCCTGAGTTTCCAAGCTTTGGCCAAAGATCAAGACAATCATTCTTGGCATATTTTTGTGTATATAATATAGCTTTATACCCAAAAATACAGAGCTCTCTGTTTTATATGTGAACAAAGAGAACAATTAAACTTTTTTTTTTGGTATGTGAAATATGGCAAGTTCATCTGGTATGGATATTAAAGAAGGGACTCAACAGATAAATTCATGTAGCGGGAATAAGCGATAGGGGGATGTTTACCTCGGAAAATGTGAATAACAATTAAAGGTGATTTGTGGTTTTAAAGATATGTGATTTATTCCAATACAAGTGAATATACAAATAATATTAGGTTCAAGTAAAAAGAATTGATGAACCAAATCAGTGTTGTTAAAGCAACGGGGACCTCGAGCTCGATTATCTCGGGGGCCTCGAGGTGAGTTAAGAGCTAATAAAGTAAGAACAATAAAGTAAAAACAATAACGCTGAAGAATAATTGTGGAGCACAGTAAATGAGAAAAGCAGAGTAGAATGTTCTATTGCAGTGAATGAGATGATCTTTACAAATGATTGAAGTCCCCTTTATATAGAAGGAGAAAATCCTAATATGGTACATTTCCAATTATGGTAAAGAATTCTATTGGTACAGCTGTATAACAACCTAGTACAGACTCGTACTATTTCGTACAAATCTTATCCCTTAATTTATGCCCTGATCCACGTGTCCTTGAGAAATTCCCGCTCTTTCTTGAGTGCCATCGAAATTGTACTGTCCTCGAGGCAGATCAAGACGGGTCTCCGATTTGCTTCTCGAGGTGCGCATATCCCGCCAGGCTCGATTCTTACTTCGAGCTTCCGAACTCGAGCTCAGGGTATGATCAAGTCTTCGAAATCGAGCTCTCCGATTTAGACCGTATACAGATAGTCCCCGCGTTTCTTAGAATGAAATGATATGAAACGATTCGAATTCCCGAAGTCCTTTATGATGGCATCACTCTTATGACGTAAGCGGTGAAATGACCGAAGCGTTCGTCGGTTCTCTTACTCAAAAGCACTAAATGCACGTCAGAGCCGGTATCGGCCATCAATATTAATGAATCGTCGCCGCCTTCTTCTATATATACTTGTTTTCTCTTCTCATTAAGAACTTTTCCACCTTGCAACACCTATTTTCCTCTATACGTTTCCTTTTTACCACCAGTTCTTTCGCCGTATTAGCTCAAAACCTCGCCGGTTTATTCATTTCCTCCTTCTTTTTCTAAAGAGCCAATGGCAAAAACTTCCAAGTCCGTTCCTCAGAAAGAAGGAACCTCCACTTCTACTTCCCGTCTGGCCGGTGGTAAACCGCTAGCGCTTCACGAGATCGTACCGAGCAATTTTTCCTTGAAAAAGGACTTTATAGTCGAGAATCCTCCCGATGTCCCCGGCCGTCGAGAGCAGGGTTCATAACTACTCCTCTTACTACAGGACGCTTACCTAGCCAACGCTTAGATCCGGCTCTACCCAAACTCATGCATCGAGATACATAAGGTCAGAGAAAAAACACCTCGATGCTGTGAGGAGAGAGTGTAAATGGGAAGAGAAGGTCGTTCTGCAAATACCTTCTCGTGAGGAGGACATCACAACTTACGTAGAGGGGTTCCTGAGTGTGTATACATACCCCTTTACGTTGGGTCCCCTCGACCCGCTCGTGCTTGAATTCTGCCGAAGATATCAAGTCACCCTGGGCCAGATTCATCCGTCCTTTAGGCGGATCGTGATAATGATGAGGTTCTTCATCGAAAAGGCCAGGCTCGAGCTCACCCTTAGCCACCTCATCCGATTATATCGACCTCAACATTTTCGAGGTTTAATCAAACTCCAACGCCGATCAACCAAGTCCTTCTCGCCAGTAATGACGAAGACAAGGATCGAAGTTGGATGAGCCGGTTCATCCGAGAGAGGACCGTCGATGTTATTCCCAAGGAGTTCTTGTCGCTCCCCAAGAAATGGAACTTCGAACGTGAGTGGAATTCTTTGCTTTAGTTCTTTTCCATAAATTTTGCTAAACTTCGCATAATTATTCTTTTCCCTTTTCCGCAGAGGTCCCGTGGATGCCTAATGCGGTCCTCGACCTCGAGGACTGGGTTCGCAAACTAGCTGCTACTTCATCATACGACAAACGCAAGTGGCGGGACTTGTCGAAGGGCAAGTGGGAAGCGAAACACCACAGTACGCATCATAATGTTTCTTTCCTTATTAAGAATGTCTTTCTTCATGTGACCTGATTCCTCTATCGCAGGTATTGGTGAGTTCTTCGAGATGAGGCCGCCTCTCCCGGGGAGGAAGTAGGATATTCGGCTCCAAAGCCAAAGAAGGATAACAAGAGAAAAAGGTCCTCGAAGAGCGAGGACACTCAAAGCCAAGTAGAGCCCGCTCGGAGGCGCAAGAAAAGTGTCATCATCAACATGTATATAGACACGGTCCACCAGTTCATGGACGATAACGATGACGAGATGGAGGGTTCGACGTTGGTGACTCGAACCAGGAAATCTTCCCGAGGCTATCAAGCCTGTTGAGATCGGGGCCCCTAGCCTCGAGGAAGGAACTTTAAAAGAAAAAGGGGATGAAGGCCCTACATCACCTAACGTGGTAACTGCTTCTCAAACTTCTGGGGATACTCCAAAGAAGCGAGCTTCGAAGCTCCTTTGCCTGAACAGAGCGCCTCGAGTGATCTTCCCGAGGCCATGACAGCAGGTCATTCCCTGTCATTTCCGGCCTTCTCCGAGAATGCCATTAGGTATGCTCAAAATTTGAAGACGTCCTAGCTAGGCGGAGTCCCGAGTGAAAACGACCCCTTCCAGGGTTGCTTTGCTGGGATCGATGAGGCCGACCCAGCGGATGCGCGCTCAATCTTCGAGGAGGCTCAACGTCTTTGCTCAATTGTAAGTTTTAGTGGTACTGCAATTTCTCCAATGCCATACTTTTCTTCTTTTGTCTAATCGATCATTCCTTTCCTTTCTGTGGGCCTTCGATAAATTGAAGACCGAGTTGCGTCATTGTGAAGCCGAGTTGCGTAGAGCTTCGAATGAGGAGAAACCCCTTAGGCTTCTCTTTGACAAAAAGGAGGAAGAACTGAAGCATCTTCGATCGGAGTTGACCAAAGCTCGTGAATACGAGAGTGAGTTAGAAAAGCAAGTAACCTCTGCTCTGAAAAAATACGGGCTACCTCTCCCATCTTCGGAGGCTAATACTTCAATGTCTTAGCTGCAGCAAAAGCTAGATATGATTGGGCAGCTCCGGGGCGAGGTAGATCAAGTTCGAGCCGAGTGCAATAAATGGAAGGCGAAGATGGACACCCTCGTTGTGGCTAAAAATGATGCACCGGTGAAGGTATCGACTTTCGAGGTTCAACTTCGAGATGCTCAAGGGAGCAACTTGGTTCATGCTGGCAGAATAGCCGAGCTCGAGGCTGGTCTTGCGAAGGCTAAGGACGAAGTTGTGGAAGTCCCGACCGAAGCCAGAGAAATACAAGCCAAGGCCGACAGGATGGTGGACATCTATTTGAAGGATGCTACCGATGCTCATATGGAGTTGAGGGGGGCTTCCGGACGAGAGAAAAGAAGCAATGACTATGACCGACACCGATCCCAGAGGGAGACCCTCGAAGAGGTCCATGCTAAGGGCTTCGATCTTTCCGAGGAGATAAAGCAAGCTAAGGCAGATGAGTCTGATGCCAAATTTGTCCTTTCCTCCGACGATGATGATGGCGTCGAAGATGATGAAGGGGAGGAGGTTGCCGAAGAAGCTACCCCCGGGGAAGAGGTTGGTCCCGGGGGAGTAACAGGTCCGGAAGGGAATGCCCCTCTGGTGTAGGTTTCTATCTTTTTGTAATTTTTTCCTTTGTAGGACTCCTGTGTAATATCTTCTTGTATATATAAAAAGGAAAGGAGTTTCCTTGATCGTTTGCCTTCAATTTTTCTTCAAAGTTTGCTTGATTTTTGATGCTATAATCTCTGAGCGTTGATTCAAATTCGGGGTAGAGTAGACCCTCAAGTTTTATGTTTTGGTTAACGATCAATAATAGGTTACCACTTAAGGTTCAATTTCAAGCTAAGTTTTAGCTCGGGACTTTTGAGTCCGAGCTGGGTAAGGCCTCGAGCATGGTGTGCTTCGGCCTTTAAGCCCTTTAAATATTGGTCCTTAGGCTCTTTTAGGTTGGCCCTTAGGCTCTTTTGGATTGGCCCTTAGGCTATTTAGGTAGGGTTAATTTGGCCTCTAAAATGGCTATAAATTTTTCCCTCTTTCTGGCTAAAGACTTAGTGAAAATTTTGGTATGCCTTAGCATGTATTTTTTGTATTCATATTCGTTCGATTTTTTCGAAGGTTCGATTGATTGGAACCTCATTTGTAATTTGATATGCAACGTTAATCGAATACCTCTTGAGGTTTTTTTTGAAGGCTGGTGTTATCGAAGCCTTCGCATTATTCGAGGGCTGATTTTATCGAAGCCCCTTATAATTTACTTTTGCCGAGGGTAGCCTGATTTAATCGGTTTTTTTGAAGTATTTGAAGGCCTTTTAGTTTTATGGCGGAAGTCGGACTTCTCCGAGCCGCATTATTTTGTCCGTAGCCTTTTCATATGACTGTAGTCTTTTATATGGCCGTAGCCTTTAGTCCCCGAGTGTGATGGCCTTGGCCTTAATATCGAGGGGATGCCTCTTTGAGGTCCTGTGAGCTCGAGTGTGACTCTTTGAGGTCTTATAAGTTCGAGTGTGCCTCTTTGAGGTCTTATAAGTTCGAGTGTTCGATGACTCGATGTGTCGATTGTCGATGACAGTCCCCGAGTATTCGGGTGCATTCGGGGTCTTGAGCCATTAAATGTGAGAATAGTAGACTTCTTTGAGGCACAAAGTGTTTTGATATAATAAGAATGCTTCTTCAAATAATTTATACATGCGTACATGTTTTGCCGCTGGGGGCTCGACTATTCTATATGGACACGGTTCATTTACCCTTTGGCCCATTACAACATTCCCTATCGAGGCCCTCCTTGGCATGAATTGCTTTCTTCGAGAATGCGTCCTCCGAGGGTGATGCCCCCCAGTGTTCGAGGTTGATCGAAAAGAAGCCTTGAATACTTGTTGAATATTCCTTAGGTAGCATATAGGTGTTGCCTCATTAAAAACCTTGCCGGTAAAACCCATTTGGGATAAAACCCTATCTAAGGAAAAAAGAGTGCAACGCATGCTTTAAAACCCAAGGTCTTCGAGCTGAAAGGTGCGTCGATGTTTCCAATCGAACATCTGTAAGGAGTTAGTTTTAAATACGAATGGAAAAGGGGAGAAGGTCATACCTCAGCAGTAAGAGCGTTTGAGCAATGATACATTCCAATTGTTTGGTAGTTGCTCGCCTTCTATTGTGCTAAGTTTGTAGGATCCTTTCCCTACGACTCCGAGGACACGGTACGGTCCTTCCCGATTGGGGCCTAGTTTCCCCCCGTTTGGGTTTCGAGTGTTGAGAGTGACTTTCCTTAGGACTAAGTCCCCAACTCTGAAATATCGAAGGTTCGTCCTTCTGTTGTAATACGTTTCGATTCTTTGTTTTTGCGCGACCATTCTAATTAATATGGCCTCGCGTTTTTCATCTAGTAGTTCGAGAGAAGTGTTCATAGCTTCGTGATTTGAGTCCTCGGTGGCATGCTGAAACCTAATGCTAGGTTCCCCGACTACGACTGGGATCAATGCTTTGGACCAGTTTACCAAAGAAAATAGGGTCTCCCCCGTGCTCGACTTTGACGCCGTTCGATATGCACATAGCACCTCGGGCAATACTTCTCTCCATTTCCCCTTTGCATCATTTAACCTTTTCTTTAAGTTTCGAATAATGGTTTTTATTTGTGGACTCGGCCTGACCATTTGCACTTGGGTGGTAAGGCGCTGATAGAATCCTTTTGATTTTATGGTCCTCGATGAATTTTGTTACTTTGCTGCCGACGAATTGTTTTCCATTGTCACATGCTATTTTGGCAGGTATCCCGAACTGACATATGATGTGGTCCCATATGGAGTCGATGACTTCTTTTTCTCTTATCTTCTCGAAGGCATGCGCTTCTACCCATTTTGAGAAGTAGTTAGTCATAAATAAAATAAATTAAGCTTTATCTGGCGCTGTTGGTAGGGGGTCGACGATGTCCATCCTCCGTTTCATGAATGGCCACGAGGATAGGACTTAATGGAGTTGTTTACAGGGTTGATGGATCATCGGTGCAAATCTTTGGCATTTATCACACCTTAGAACGAACTCCTTGGTATTCTTTTCCATGCTATCCCAATATTACCCCGCTCTGATCACCTTGCGAACCAAAGAGTCGGCACCAGAATGGTTCCCACAAGTGCCCTCGTGGATTTCTCGTAATACATAATTGGTGTCCCCGGGTCCCAAGCACACTGCTAGTGGCCCATCGAAGGTTCTTCTATACAGCGTACCATTTTTATCGAGTGAGAATCGAGCTGCTTTGGCTCGAAGTGCTCTCGACTCTTTTGGGTCCGTGAGGAGCTTCCCATGCTTCAAGTAGTCGATGTACTTATTCCTCCAATCCCACGTTAAACTTGTTGAATTAATTTCTGCATGGCCTTCTTCGGCCACCGACCTCGATAGTTGGACGAAAGTCCCCGGGACGATATCATCTTCTTCAATCGATGACCCCAAGTTTGCAAGTGCATCGGCCTCGCTATTCTGTTCTCGAGGTACATGGTCCAGTGTCCATTCCTTGAAGCGGTGCAATGTCACTTGAAGTTTGTCTAAGTACCTCTGCATTCGATCGTCTCGAACCTTCAAGCTCTCGTTTACTTGATTTACTACTAAAAGGGGGTCACACTTTGCCTCGATGACCTCTGCTCCAAGGCCCTTGGCTAGTTCGAGACCTGCAATCATGGCCTCATACTCGGCCTCATTGTTAGTCAATTTAGAAGTTTTGATAGATTGCCTAATGACACTGCCCGTAGGCGGTTTTAAAATAATGCCGAGCCCGGATCCTTTCACATTCGAGGCACCGTCTGTGAAAAGGGTCCATACCCCCGATGACATACCCGTTTTTAGCAAGAGTTCCTTTTCTACTTCGGGTACGAGGGCAGGCGCCAAAATCGGCCACAAAGTCTGCCAAATTTGAGACTTGATAGTCGTTCGAGGCTGATATTCGATATCATACCCTCCAAAGTTCGATGGCTCATTTGGCCAATCTGCCTGATAATTCGGGCTTATGCAAGACACTTCTAAGTGGGTACGTAGCCAATACACATATAGGATGGCATTGAAAATATGGTTTTAATTTCCTAGATGCGCTTATTAATGCAAGAGCTAACTTTTCCAAATGCGGGTACCTGGTTTCAACATCTCCAAGGGTCCGACTCACATAATAGACATGAAATTGCATACCTTGCTCTTCTCGAACCAACACGCCACTTACTTCCACCTTGGACTCGACTAAATACAAGTAGAGTGTTTCATCCTCCTTCAGAGTATGGAGTAGGGGTGGGCTCGAGAGATACCGTTTTAATTCTTCCAAGGCTTGTTGGCACTCCGGAGTCCATGCGAAGTTGTTCTTCTTCTTGAGTAGGGAAAAGAAATGATGGCTCCGATCTGATGACCTCGAGATAAATCGGCCTAGGGCAGCTATGCGTCCGGTCAGCCGTTGTACGACTTTCACATTGTTCACTATGGTGATTTCCTCGATGGCTTTGATTTTATCGGGGTCGATCTCGATACCCCTGTTCGACACCATGAAGCCCAAGAATTTGCCCGAGCCGACTCCAAAAGCGCATTTCTCGGGGTTGAGCTTCATGTTGTACTTTCTTAGGATATCGAACGTCACCTGCAAATGGGTCAAATGGTCCTCTGCGCGCAGGGACTTAACTAGCATGTCATCAATATAAACTTCCACGGATATGCCTATTGATGTTCGAACATCTTATTAACTAGGCGTTGATATGTAGCTCCTGCATTTTTTAGCCCGAAGGGCATTACATTGTAACAATACGTACCATACTTCGTGATGAACAAAGTCTTTTCCTGGTCCTCCAGGTTCATTTGAATTTGGTTGTACCCGGAGTAGGCATCGAGAAAAGTAAGGATCTCGTGGATGGCCGTAGCATCGATCAAACGATCGATGTTGGGCAATGGGAAAGAATCTTTAGGGCATACTTGTTCAAATCTTTGTAGTCTACACACATTCTGAGTTTATTCCCCTTTTTAGGGACTACCACTACGTTAGCTAGCCATTCGGGATATTTTACTTCCCTAATGGATCCTATCTTGAGAAGTTTGGTTACCTCTTCTTTGATGAATGCATGCTTTACCTACGACTGAGGTCTCCTTTCTTGATTCACCGGTTTAAATTTGCGATCGACACTTAGTCGATGGGTAGTTATCTCCGGTGGGATCCCTGTCATATCTAAGTGGGACCAGGCGAAGCAATCAATGTTATCGATAAGAAATTGAATGAGTTTTTTCCTGAGTTTGGGGGTTAACCCCGTCCCCAGGTATACCTTTCGTTCTGGAAGATGCTCGATCAATATGGCCTGCTCGAGTTCTTCGACCGTTGACTTCGTCGCATCCGATTCCTCGGGGGCAACGAAGGCTCGGGGGATGAGGAAATCTTCTTCTTCGTCCTCGACCACCTATTCATCGAACACCTATCCATCGGGCTCAACCGAGGTATGGGATGTGATTGGCTAATTTGGCCACTGTTCGTCCTTTGACTTTTCCGATGTGGAGGTGTCGAATACCGATGCCTAAGTCGTGTACTGCAAACATCTCCTTAGCTGCATGCTGCTCTCCCATATACTATTTTCACGCCATACTTTGTTTGGGGAACTTCATCCATTTGATGAAGGTCGATGACACTGCCCTCATGCTATGGATCCACGGCCTTCCAAGCAAAGCATTATAACCTCATGTCACCTTCGATGACATGAAATTTGTGTCTTTATGGTTTCGACCACGTTTGACTGGGAGGATTGATTCTCCATTTGTTAATTTCCTTGCCATGTTGAAGCCAATTCAAGACATTCGAGATGGCTGGTATGATCGTGACCTGAGCACAAGCTGTTCCACGACCGCTTGAACCTGATTATATTGCCAAATACCTGGATCCACAGAGAACACGTTTAACTTGAACTTTAATTTAAAAGGATAGAAATTACCAGTGCATCGTTGTGAGGCCTAAGATAAGGCCTCCATGTTTCCTCGTCGACATGTGAGGGTGTCCCCCTCGGGCAATGTAGTCCCGAGGTCAGTTTCTTCCTTGTGATGGATACTTTTGGTAGCAATTTGAAATATAGGTCCTGTGGGGACGTCGACTCCAAACCGATGATCATGTGAATGACATGTTGAGGTTCTTCGGTTCATTTTCCCTATTTGCATCTCTTTCCGAAAATGGGCTCTTGGCCCGGTCGCCTTGAGAATTCACGAAGATGCCCCTCGTTGAACACCGGGCTACCTTCCTCTCAAGTTGTCTGCAATCTCTCGGTCCTATGCCCGTGAGTAACCATGATACTTGCACATCAAGTTTGGGGTATTTCCTCTGAGCAAGATCGGTTGTATAGGCTTGGGCCATTTAATATCTTAATTTTGCCGATGGCTGAGACGATACCCGAAGGATCGGATGCTGAGTTTGTACTCCATAATTGGGTGGCCTCCACCGGTCCCCAAGTGCCTATCAAACCGATTTTGCTCATGAGTCCCAGGAACTTTGACCTCGATCTGCTCTTTGATCATTCCGAGGTATGATACGCCATGAAAGTTCCCTCGTCCTTCGAACGTATGGGCTATTCTTCCTTATTCGACTTGACCTCTGTTCTGCCATTTCTTGACTTCTTTGTTAGTAACATACTGGAATAAACGCGAGCCGAGGGGCTCCAATGGTCATTCCTCGACGCCCTAATTTTTGATTGGTAACATTGTTTGCATCATCCGCGGGATACTCTCGATCAAGTGTCTGCTTCAGCTGCTTCGAAGCTATCGAACTTCGTTCATTTAGCCCCTAAGTGAAGGCTTGTTAACGACCCATCTTTGGAGAATCTTTGGTAACTCCATTCGTTTTGACTGGAAGCGAGAGGACAAAATTCCCTCGGCATCTCGTTTCTCCCTTTGCTTTATTTGAATACATCGGATTTCCTTTTGCGGCTTTTATGGCAACCGGCAATGTGCTTTACAAATGAGTCTGCAACATGGCAAAAAACGAAATCAATCGAGTTTGGGGATAAGTTAATGGTACCCAATCATGGCAATCCTAAGACAGAGTTCCCAAACTTTTTTTAGCAAAACAGACTCAATCTCATTGTCTTCCAAATCATTCTCTTTTTATGCCACAAGTATATGTGGTGATGTGCTCGTTGGGTCAGTGGTCACGTTGTTTTTTTAGGACGTCCTGGCATCCGAAAACTTTCTTCGGGATGGGCTTCGGAGCGGCACTCTAGGGGAATGGTTTTTGCAGGAACTTCTCGAGTCCAGTCCTTTCAAAATCGGAGGTGCCTCCCCGGTATTTTGGTCGACCCTCGAGTTGTATGTTCTACCTTTTTGTCGTTGTCCTGCAATCCCTTTTCTCGCTGACTCAATCCTCTCGTGAGTTCCTCGAGATTCTCATGACGGTGGGTTAGGTTTCCCGAGCCATTGTTGCTTGATCTCTCCGGGGTTGGCTCAACACGATTGAGCGTTTCTGGCCCCACGCTCGGAGTCTTTTGCTGACTCTGCAACTGAGCGATAGCAAGCTTGTTTGTGCTTGCAAACATCTCAAAAAATCATTTGTAGACTAACTTCTTCTTTCTCCTTGAGCCTGTGTCCTTTGACATCAGTGTCCTCTCCGCATACACTTCCTTCGACATCAGTGTCCAAATGGACGTTCACGGCAATGTGTTAACCAACATTGACGGGGTTTGGCGCTGGTGCTACCCCAGGGTTTAGCGGTGGCACACCGGTCCCCGCAGCTGTTGCATTGTTTTCTCCATGGGATCCGAGACAGTCATTTCCATGCACGGGTGCGTTTGCTGAGCTGGACATATCTTAGCCTGAAAACAAAGAATCTTTGACAAGAAAAAGTGTGAAGAATAACGTGTGTTATCAGAAAACTAGCACTAAAATAATCACTATTATCTTTAGCCCCACGGTGGGTGCCAAACGATTTATCTCGAAAAATGTGAATAACAATTAAAGGTGATTTGTGATTTTAAAGATTTGTGATTTATTTCAATACTAGTGAATATACAAGTAATATTAGGTTCAATTAAGAAGAATTGATGAACCAAACCAGTGATATTAAAGCAACGGGGACCTCGAACTCGATTATCTCGGGGGCCTCGAGGTGAGTTAAGAGCAAATAAAGTATGAACAATAAAGTAAAAACGATAAAGCTGAAGAATAATTGTGGAGCACAGTAAACGAGAAAAGCAGAGTAGAATGTTGTATTGCAGTGAATGAGATGATCTTTACAAATGATTGGAGTCCCCTTTATATAGAAGGGGAAAACCCTAATATGGTACATTTCCAATTATGGTAAAGAATTCTATTGGTACAGCTGTATAACAACCTAGTACGGACTCGTACTATTTCGTACAAATCTTATCCCTTAATTTATGCCCCGATCCACGTGTCCTTGAGAAATTTCCGCTCTTTCTTGAGTGTCATCGAAATTGTACTGTCCTCGAGGCAGATCATGACGGGTCTCCGATTCGCTTCTCGAGGTGCGCATATCCCGGCCAGGCTCGATTCTTACTTCGAGCTTCCGAACTCGAGCTCGGAATATGATCAAGTCTTTGAAATTGAGCTCTCCGATTTAGACCGTATACAGGGGAATAATAATTATAGAAGACTTGAATGGTCGATGTCAACCAGCTTAATTGAGACAGAGACGCAATTATTGATTTTATTTTATGGATGTGTAAATGGGTGATTTTTGGAACTCCAAGAAGTCTTATTAAAGAATGACTTGGGCTTAATAATTCGGTGATGATAAGTAGTATATATTTGAACTATAAAAGGACTAAAAATTAATGGCTTGCCAAAAGTCTATAATATATCCACATTTTGCATAAAGTCTCTCTTTAATTTTGTGCAAAAAAAGAAGATGGCTGATGTAGCAGTGAATTTTCTGGTAGAGAATTTGATGCAGTTGTTGAGGGACAACGCAGAGCTAATATTTGGAGTGAAAGGTGAGGCGGAGAATCTGCTTCAATGCGTTTCTGAAGCAAGCAGACAAGTCCCGCAGCGACAACTAAGTTCTAAAAGAATTGGTGAAGAGCATCAGAAAAGCTTATCTCCCAACTTTGAACAGTACACGTTCTTCCTCTAGGTGTGTTCGTCGGCCGATACAGTACGGTATTTAGATATTCGGTTCGGTATTTTCGGTATTCGGTTTCTTAAAATGTTATACCAATACCGGACCTAATTAAATTCGGTATGGTTCGGTTTTTCTCCTTTCGGTTTCGGTTTGTTCGGTTCGGTAACTTCGGTTTATCCGGTTTGAATATTAAGTAGTGCATAGAGTACACTGTAATATTCTTAATTAAAATACTCAAAAGTACAAAACTAAAAATGTTTGTTGAGAAAAGTTTTGTCCAAAACCGGCAAATATCAACCAAGAGAGAGAAAACTGTGCATAAAGGAATAAATTTGATCAACAGAACTGTCTTGTTACTTGCTTAGAGTTAATTGATTAACTTGGAGAATAAAGGAAAGTAAAATTTTAGATTTTTTATATTTATATTATAATTAATAATATGTGTATTGTGTAATATAATATATATTTCGGTACGGTATCGGTATTTCGGTATTTTATTTTAAAATATCAAATACCATACCTAATACCAATTTTTTTTTAAAACTTAAACCAAATACCATACCGAATACCAAAATATCAAATACCAAATCCCAAAATTTTCAATTTCGATACGATAATTCGGTATTTACCAAATTATGCACAGCCCTACTTCCTCCTTGATCTTAATTGAACATTTTAAATAAACAGTGTTGAACATTTTAAATAAACAGTGCCTTCCTAAATTAGTAAAGAATTTGATTCTTTGTCTCACTCCTTACACGTAAATAAAATAAATAGTAAAACAAGAACAACAATTTTTACGAGGAAAATCGCTCAGCTCAAAGGTGCAAAAATCACGACCTACCACATAGGATATTAACTTCAACTTCACTAGAACAACTTAGCCAAATGTACTGATTACGACACTTGTAACCCAATACCCACACAATCCTCCTACTTCTACTTGTTATATGAAATTGCAAGTTACTTTAACTCATACACTCAGATAATACTCCAACTAACATTAGTTGAATAACATCTTGATTACAACTCAATTTCCTAATACACATGAACTAAACTGACTCAAGAAATTGACTTTCAGAACACACTTGATGAGAAACATGAGTGTTGAACTGAAAATGTTATGATACGTTCTTTAGTCAATGTACAAAAGGATAGTGTTCAACAGTCCACATGCAAAGTATTTAATTTCCCAATACTCCGAGATCTTTGGGAGTCGTACACGACTCTCGTTTGCTTGCAAATCCTGAAGTCTTGAGGACTCCACAAATCTTGTAACTCATATCCACCAGATATCTTAGGCAACAATCTTTATCACATCAAGAGTCCTTCCAGCAATAGCGGAAGGCAGTAACTTTGTATAAAAGTTACTGCCCTGTAAGGACCTTCAACAGCTACTTTAAGAACCTGGTTCTTAGCACACATTCATTGCACACAATTGTTAATCATCAAAACTCAATTCTCAACAATAAACTAAAAATTTTATCTGGAAAGAAGTCTTAGGTAAGATACTAAATTTTAGCATTTCAATTATATATTATTGCATTTTTTTCACCCCTTTATAACAATTTTGTCTTCCCTTGTGTGTGTGTATATATATATATATATATATATATATATATATATATATATATATATATAGAGAGAGAGAGAGAGAGAGAGAGAGACACAATATTAAAAGTACGAAGGCCCCTTAGCGAAATGTCGTTCGCCTTTTTACCATTTTAAAATAGATTTCAAATTTGACAAAATTATAATTTAGATTATTTTCCTAATATTAAGGACCTTAAAATCAATTAAAATTTCAGTTATTAATTTTTTTTCTTTTTTGAAACATTTATAGAGTTCTAATATTTAGAACTTTAAAATTGATTGAACATATTTATAATTAGTGTCCCAAAATTAGAAAAGATTTAAGGCTAAACATTAATTACCACTGCTTGTCAAGAAGACACGTAGAAGGAGTTCTTGGGCATAAAGTTTTTGAAAATTAAGGGTAATTTGTTTATGTTTTTTCCTAATATTTAGTATCTTGAGATCAACTAAAATTTTATTTATTAAATTTATCCTCTTTATTTGAACTAATTCCTTGTTTTAGAATTTTGATATCAATTAAAATTTAATCAAAATCAATTAAAATTTTATATAATATAAATTATTTATATCTGTATCTATCTATATATTATATACTATATTAAAAATACGAAGCCCCTTAATGGAATATTGTTCTCCTTTACTCTTTAATAATAATTTCACATTCGAAAAAAGTGTAAATTGATAATTTTTCTAATATTTAAGTGAAATACATTAAAATTTTAGTATTAAATCTTTTCTTATTTGAACTAGGTAGAAACTCCTAATATTTAAGTAATATAAATTCATTTCTTAAATATCTAAACATTAAAGTTTATTATTGTATACTACCATAAGCACATTAGAACAGAGTAAGAAAATATCTTTAAATAAACGATATGCGTACGTTTAAAAATAATGATAATTCATAGTAATAATATATAACATACTTTAGTTTTATTAACATATTGTAATATATGGTCATATTAAATCGCAAACCAAACTACAATATTTGACAAGTGAAACATAGATAAGATACTTAAATTTATATATTGAAATTAGCAGTAAATTGTACTCTAATATATAAGATCGTTTTGTTTGGATGGTTGTTACATATCGTTTCATAATGTATCGTATTGCATTGTACTGTATCGTTTGTTGAATACAATGTTTGGATAGATTATGTCGTTTGCCATCGTTTCATGATATCACATACTAGCAATATGAAGAATAAACTTGCAATATTATTTTAAAAAAATTATGATACTAGGTAAAATTACTATATAAAAAAGTAATATAAATGATAAAATAAAATTATTTAACAATAATGAATATATTGGATTAGAAAAAACGTATAGTTCCCTTTTTACTTCACGTAAAAACTTTGCCGGGGTAAAAACTTTCATCCAAAATCG
>NC_031994.1:19041568-19070625 GCF_001879085.1 Nicotiana attenuata | reverse complement strand
AGGAACTGAGCAGTAGTAACGAGCTAAGCTAAAACAGTCTAATTATTAGTTTTTTCACATTTTAAAAATAACAGGAATAAATAGGTAAATTCCATAACTCACTAAATGCCACAAAGAAATTTAACAGATAAATGCAGTAATATCAAAAGTAAATACAACCTCGCAGCAATGTCACTCCATCACTCAGCACTCGCAGTTAGCACTCAACACTCAACACTGAATACACTCAACACTCTGCGCTCACTGGGGGTGTGTACAGACTCCGGAGGGGCTCCCAAAGCCCAAGCGCTAAGCACAGACAACTCACGTGCCATCATATCAATACCTGGATCCGCACCGTCAACTCACGTGCTACGCGGACAACTCACGCGCTATGGTATCAATACCTGGACCCGCACGATCAACTCACGTGCTACGCGGACAACTCACGCGCTATGGTATTAATATCCTCACAACCAGGCCCTCGGCCTTAACCAATCATGTACCTCACGAGCCTCACCATCATCAACAAATAAAGGGACACAACCCACATCAAGTATCACAGCATATTAGCAAATAATAGAGACTGAGGTAAACATGTACAATAATTTCTATGACTGAGTACAAATAATGTGAGCATGAATAAAGCCTAAGCATGGTCTCTAACATGAAGGCAGACAAGTTCAACAACAAGTAACTACGTAAACACAGATGATGGCCATGAGGCCTCACGGGACGGACCAAGTCTCAATCCCTCGGGGTATACACCCATACGCCCGTCGCCTAGCGTGGGTATCACCTCCAAACAGTCACACGATATCAAATTCTCTGGGTTTATACCCTCAAAGCCAGAGGTAAAACTGTTACTTACCTCAACAACGTAAAATCCTACTCCGGGATGCCCTCGTCTCCGGACTCGGTCTCCAAAAGCTCCGAGTCCAACCAAAATCAGAATAATACTATCAACATGGGCTAAAGAATCGAATTCTGACAGAAAAACTACAAAATATGCCAAAAATCCGAAATCGGCTAAAACCCGGCCCCTGGGCCCATGTCTCGAAACTAGTCAAAAATGGCAGGTTAATAATCCTCGTCCTCTCCCGAGTCTAACCATATAAAATTTATCAAAATCGGACTCCGTTTGGTCCCTTAAATCCCTACCTAAAACTCTCCAAAACTCAAGTCTAACTCCCTCAATTTCACTTTGAAATCATCAATCAAATCCCAAAAACGAAGATGGATTCATGAAATATAACCAAAACCGAGTAATGAGCACTTACCCCAATCCCTATGGTGAAAATCGCCTCCAAAGTCGACCGAGCTCCCCAACTCAAAATATGACCGAATGAACAAACCCTAGTTTTATATATTTTTCTGCCAGCTATTCTGCCACGTTTCTCCTGCCAAACAATCCCGAAACACATATTTTATGCCTCCAATGAATTGATTGTGAAATTCTAATCAAGTTAGGCTTTTGAATCACTCAATTTGACCTTTTAATGAATGAGATATGTAGGTTTTAATATTTGCAAATAGTGCAAATTTTTAAATACGCCGTCTGTGGAAATTTCGTAATTAATCTGAAAAATTTGGCAACCTAATTCTTAGTAAAATGACCATAAAATCCTCATACGATGTTCAAATTTGATGATTCTTTTTGCTACGGGTCCATAATTACGATACAGATCTAATGCTTCAATCAAAAAAGAAATCGGAGCTCATTTGTTCAATATGATATCATTTATGCTTGAAGAAACAACATCAAAACATAAGAAAAACGAGCGCAACACAACCCAAACCTATTCAAAACTCACACGAGGCCCTCGGGACCTCAACTAATAATTCCAACAAGTCATATTTCACTACCCGAACTTAGTCGAACCTCCAGAACACCCAAAACAACACCAAAACACCAAATCAATTTCGAATTCAAGCCTAAGAACTTCTAAACTTCCAAAATTCGCCAACGACGCCGAAACCTATCAAACCACGTCCGAATGACCTCAAATTTTACACACACGTCACAAATGACACTACGAACCTACTCCAACTTCCAGAATTCTATTCCGACCCCGATACCTAATTTTCCACGGTCGACCCAAATTGCAAAATTTCTAACTTTCGCCAATTCAAGCCTAATTCTACCACTGACCTCCAAATTACATTCCGGACACACTTCAAAGTCTAAAATCACCCAACGAAGCTAATCTAATCATAAAAATCCAAATCCGAATTCGTCTACTCATAAGTCAACTTTCGGTTGACTTTTCTAACTTAGCTTTCTAACTAAGAGACTAAGTGTTCATTTCACTCCAAAACTACTCCGAACCCAAAACCTACCAAATCTATACAACTCAACACAACTGAACAACACATAAACAAGCATAGATGGGGACATGGGGCTTAAACTCTCAGAACGACTGACCAGGTCGTTACAGGTGAGAGTGAGAAAAAAAGATAAGGTAACGACGCGACCACACCAAATCGGTTGTTACATAAAGTGACACCTTTCGTCGTTACGTAACGACGGATATAATGATACGATACAATAAAATTTAAGTACAATCAAAACAAACATCGTATTTAAAGTAACAATACGATACAATACAACGGGTAACAACCATCCAAACAAGCTGTTAAATTATAACTTTTTAAATATTTTTTAAGTCCATGCTTATTTAAGTAATATACGAAGTTAAGTAATATTATTCATGTGATTTTTTAAAATTTATTCCAATCGATAAGGATTCACGCGCAACGCGCGTACTCTAAAACTAGTATATATAATTTTATTATTCTTACTAGCAAATTGTCTCATATTTGCTCTTGCTATTGATGAAACTACACATTTACGGTTCAACTTTTGATTATGAGTTCAAAATTATTCTCAGGTTGGTATCCCGTTAGGAATCAAGGCAACAACAACAAAAAATTGAAAACAATTGATTTGAAAATACTTCAGCAAACACCAATAAAAGGTTAAAGTTAAAAACTAATTTGACGAGCTTTTTAAACGGTGTAATGGCTTCTTTACCACTTAGACTTGTAGGGCATTTGAAAGCCGATGCATGAACTTTAAACTTTTCCATTTGAACACCTGAACTCATGATTCCCTTAACTAATAAATACATTTGACCGTTGACCATGCCCATGTGGCGTCAGTTGGTCCTAATCGGCTTGTTGCGTGAGGAACACGACACTTAGGAGTGTGAGAGCCCTCTTCCCAACGCCCAACGGTCCAAAATGGTATGTATGCAAGTGGATTCTTGTTCATTCATTGTAAAATACATTATCCCTCCATTATATAGAATTTGAAGCTCCATTCCTTCATTTTTCTAGAATTTTAAGCTTTATTTAAATTTATTTTCTTTTTTCAGACAGTAAAAAGATGCAAAGTCCTGTATTTTATCATTGTGGAGTTGAAGCTAAGTTTTGCATCACTTGGAAGCCAACAAATATAGGAAGAAGGTTGTATGGGTGCTCAAATTATGGTCGAAACAATTCTTGTAATTTTTTAGGTGGTTTGACCTACCTCTTCCAGATCACTATAAACAAGTGATTTTAGGGTTGTTATCAAGAATTAGAGAGAGAGAGAGAGATCGACTACAGCGTAGGAAGAGGGTGAAGATCATTGTAACTTTAGTTGTTGTATTAGCACTAATCATTGTAATTTCCTTCTTAGTCTAGTTAGCACTAATTAGTGTCTTCATAACCCTATGTACAATGATAATGACAAAATGTATGATGTATTTTTGGGGAATGAAAAGCAATATTTTGACATAAACAAGCAGAAATATATAAACAACCAAGTTCAATCAGCCTTCTTAGTTGACAAAATTAGCTACTAAAAGTTGTCTAGTAGCAGAAACAGTTTAAACATTGTGCCAAAATAAAAGCCATAGTTAAACATCCATAGTTAATCTACAAATTAAGTTCTGCAACTAACAGACTTAAGCTATCACAAAAACAAACATTCTGCAGATCATTATGGTTGAGATTGGTTGATGTTTTGCTGAGAGTGGCTCAAGCTTGGACATGGAGACTGGCTTGGCTGATATGAGGAATGGACTTGAGGTTGGCTAAGGCTTGCTTGTGTTTGTCTTCTCCTCAACTGTTGTTGAAGTTGCCTTTGTGTTATAGCATTTCTTCCTTGCCACCTTAGTCCAGGTGCACTGTATCCAAGAACAATATTGGTCTGTCCAGTATCCACTATCATTGTTCCTGAATCACTAAATAAAATACCAAATCCAGTAGTTCTTCTTCTTCCTCGAAGTCCAGTAGCTCTTGATCTTCCTCTAACACTGGATAGAATATCCTCAAAAGTCCTTGATCTCATACTTTCAGTATCCTAATATAAGATAAAGTACTATCTAATAATTTAAAAACCATGGTCCTAATACAGCTTAACTAAAGTAAAAAATGAATACTTACAGATGCATTTGCAACAACTGATGGTTGAGTACTTCTGGTAGTAGCAGTTCCAGATCCACTTACAGCCTGGGATGGTTGAGTATTTGTGGTACCAGCAGTTTCAGAATCACTTGCAACAACTGATGGTTGAGTTGTTCTTTGAGCACCCTGAGATGGTTGATTTTTTCTGGTACCAGCAGTTCTAGAACCACTTGCAGCAGTTGTTCCTTGAGTAGCATTAGCATTTCTGGTACTTGCAGCTCTAGATCCTTGTCCTTTCTGAAATTCCAAAAAATAAAATGAGTTATAGAAACAACCAAAATACAAGTCACAATCAGAAATAAAATGAATGCATTCTCCGATCATTTACTAGGATAGGACACCCCTTCTTGTTATGGCCTACTGTCTTGTAATGAGAGCATGTCATTGGTGTCCCTTTCCTTGATCTCTTACCAAACTTCTTTTTAGGTTCATCTTGAGCTTTTTTTCTATTTTTCAGGTCTACCAGGCATCTTAGTAATTATAGGAGGCTCAACAGTGGGATTTTGAGTTGATGGCCACATCTCCATGTTGGTTACTGGCTGTATATAACAACCGAAAGCCTTCAGGTATGTTTCTTTCCTATATCAGTGAACGACATAGTCAACAAGCTCAAATCTCTTAAAAAACGTTGCACGTATTTCATGGGAGCATGGTATTCCTTTGAGCTGCCATGATCTGCATGTGCATGTATTGTTAAAAAAGTCAACAACAAGTTTGTAAACCTCATGTTTTATCTCATACCCAGTGTCCTCATTTCATTTAAATTCATGCTTAACTGCATATTGAGATTGTTCCTCTATGTACCCCATTGCCATAGGAGATACATCAGAAGTCCACCTTGTTGCAAATTTTCTCATGGTAGTCATCCTCTCTATCACCTTCACTTTAATCTCTTCTAACATGGTTATGATAGACTTGTTCCTAGCAGACAGGATCCAACTGTTAAAGGCCTCAGACATCCCAAAATGGGTTTGCCAAATTTTCTTCTGCTTTACTGGATGCTGGTTTTCTTCAATCCCAGGCAGTCCCTTTTTACTCGTCGACGTGGAATTATTCGCCACAGAATCACATTTGCTCCAATCTTTAAATAATGCTATACACCAACATTGTTTGAGGTATCTCAGTAAATCCTCAATGATCTTATTGTCACCCTATTTGGCCAACTTATCTATCTTAGCCTTCAGATATCCTTCAAATGAAACCCTTGCATAGGCCCAAAACTTCTTCCTTCTTTACTCACCTTTTCACTTTTGTTTCCAGTTGCTCCATATGTATCTTGCACACATTCTGTGCTCAGCATTTGGCATCAACTCAGCCACAGATTGAACAAGTCCCTTAAGCATCAACAAAAAGAGTTAGAATATCAGAAACATATATAAAGTAATTACAGGAAGAATAAGGGTGAAATATATACCTTTTGCATATCAGAAATGATGGTTAGCCCTTCACCTTGGGATTCTATGAGCTGCAAATCATGCATCAGGCACCTAAAAAACCATGTCCATGTATTCCTTGTCTCCTTTTCAACCATTGCCCAGGAAATAAGGTACATTTGGTTGTTACTATCTTTACTTTACCAATACATGATAGTAGCTCACCTTTACACACACCCTTCAAAAATGCTTCATCAAAGCCAATAACATTTCTACATCCTTCCAACCAACCTACTTCGCAAGCATGTAGATAAATGTAGATCCCAACAAACACCTCTTTACCAGGTATTGTCTCCTTTGAAGCCTTCACAACAATAGTGCTGCCAGGGTTTGTAGACCTCAGCATGTCAACATAATCATATATTCTAGCAAACTCCTGCTTGTAATCACCCAGATACTTACCCATGACATGATGTTTAGCCCTGGCATACATGGATTTTCCCACATACACACCATACTTTATCCTAATCAAATCCTGCAACTTCCTAAGCTTTATGTCAGGTTAGTTGATAATCTTGTCCTTGAAATGTTTAGCTACCCATGTTGTATTAGCCATCTTGTTTCTGGTTGCTCTGAAACACTTATGAACATGATAGTAGTTGCTGACAATGAAATTCCCTGTGTGTCCTGATAAGTTAGGATTTTAACGTGTTTTATGCCCCTACATGCCTATGTTTTGGTTATAAATTGCTACAAAATAGTCCATAATGCTCACAAGTTATACTTGATTGCAGGTTTGATCGACAAAGCGATGAATGTCAAAGATCGGCTCAAAAAGGAGTGAAACCTGCTCAAGTGTCAAAGACTAAGTAAGTTGAGGAAAAGAGAACCTAGTGCGGACCGCGCAAATGTGAATGCGGCCGCACTAGGAGGTTCAGAGGATGGCAGCTTCAAGTGGGCAGGCTACGCGGCCGCGGTTGGATTCTCGCAGTCCGCGGAGCAGAGATTCAGAGAGCCATAATTTTGCCAATTCCAAGCAATGCGGCCCGCGTTCATTTCTGTGTGGCCGCGCTGCATTTCCACGCAATCCGTGGTCCCCAACTTCAGAGAAGCTGAAATCATGAGTCCAAGAGCCAGTGCGGCCGCGGTCCTTTTTGCGCGGTCCGCGCTGACCCCGCAGGGGTATTTTTGTCCAGTTTTTCCAGCCCAGTATAAATAGGACCTTTTACCATTTTTAGGTTAAGTTTTATGTTCTGAACGCAACTGAGCTCGTGAGACCAGATATTGTAGCCATTTTTGGCACTTTTGCTCTTTATTATTGTAGTTTCTTCCTAGTAATTAATTAATATGCTTACTTCTTCATCTATTTCTTTAAGTTCTGTACCTAGCATGAGTAGCTAAACCCATTGGCTAGAATTGTGGCTCAACCCTAGTGTGGGTAATTGATGGGTGTTGCCATCTAAGGTTAGATTGATATTGGGTGTTTGTTATTTGGGTTGATTTTAGGTTTTAATTAAGGATTGGTGGTTGCAAACACTAATTTTAGATTTGTGGGTCTAACTCTTCTTGAGAAAGAGAGTCCATGACCCCAAAATTGACCCAACAAGGAATTGGGATGGACTCATGAGAAATGATAGTCCCAATTAACGGGTTAAACCTCGAGAGAGTAAACACCCTACTTGAACCCTAGTTGCTTGATCTAATTGGCCTACCCGAGCGAGTCAATTGGGCAAAATCACTCTCTCTACCGTGAGGTGTGAGAGTGGGTACAATTGTGCAACGGTTATAGCATAAGCCCCAAATATGTCAATCTATCTTTAGTAACATCTACCCGTCAATTAGCCACCTAGGTGATGCCAAGACTCTAGTGCCTTTCTCTATATTAAATACAACTTAGCAATATTCTCGTAGCATAATTTAGTTTTAATCATTAGTTTTATAATAGTAGTTATAAGAATCAAAGAAAACCAAAAATATTTGAAGTGACATTAGAAGCACAACCGCATCTCTAGACTAGACATATAATACAACTCTACTACTAGCTCCCTGTGGAAATTCGATCCTGAACCACTATTCGGGTAAAAGCTATTGCGACCCGCTCTTCCTACCTTAGTGTAGCGTCGAGTCGGCAGCGATCAACTTTTTGGCACCGTTGCCGGGGAGCTTACGGTGTTGACTATCTTTTTAGCTCGTTTTGTGTTTTGCTTCTCTTTCCTTCTTGTTTACTAATTTTGTTTGTGTCGATCATTCAGGTACTATGGCTTTAAATGCTAATGACCTTATTGGCAATGCCATGGAGGGGAGGAGGTAGAAGATATTGATCATGATGAGGTTCCCGCACCTCAAGCTCCACGTAGAGGCCGTCAGGCCAATGACAACAATCCTATTCCAGACCCTCCTCCGCCACCGCCAAGAGCAGTCCCAAGAGTTCTCCCAAATCAAGGGTACGCGAGTGCCATTGTTCCTCCCCGAATTCGGGCGGGGAACTTTCAAATCACAAATGTCATGTTAACCTTGCTCGAGCAACGAGGATATTTTACGAGCGCCTCCGATCAAAATGCATACAAGCACTTGAAGGGGTTCGTAGATACATGCTGGGGCAGCAAACAAAGAAACGTGTCAGAGGATGCGTTGAGATTGAGGCTTTTCCCATTTTCTCTTCGGGGTAAAGCGTTGGATTGGTTAGAAAGGCTCCCAAATCATTCTATCACCACATGGGATCAATTGGCGGACAAATTTATTGCCAAGTTCTTTTCTCCAAGTCATATGGCGGCTCTTCGGGATGAGATTCTAGCTTTCAAGCAAATGCCAACGGAACCTTTGCACGAAATATGGGAAAGATATAGAACAATGGTGAAGGAGTGCCCTAATAACGACATGACCGAGGCGATGATACAACAAACTTTTTATCGGGGCATCAACACCACGAATCAGTCCATAGTGAACCAATTGGCCGGAGGGAACTTTATGAAACTTTCTTACCAAGAGGCATGTGAAGTACTTGATGAAATGGCCGACACCTCTTCGGCATGGAAAAGCCGAGCGAATGTGTCCCAAGGTGACCCCACGGTCATCCATTTGCAAAAGGAATTGAACGATCATGGCCAAGCTATTGTCGAGCTTACAACAACTATGAATCAATTGGAGAAGGCTCAATTGCAACAAGTCCAAAACCCGCGCCAAGTCAATGCAATGGAAGGTGTTTCTATGTTAAAAAGGAGGCAAAGAGGGCAACAACAACATCAAGGTAATTGCGAGCAATTTGACAACAACAATGATGGTAGTGGTTATTCGAATGAGTGCTATGATGATCAAAGCGAGGAATGTCAATATGTCAATAACTACCAAGGGAATAGAGGAAATCAAGGGAATCAACAGTGGCGCCCCTAAGGAAATTGGGGCAATCAACAAGGTGGCGGCAATTGGAACAACAACAATTGGGGTAACCAAGGTAACAATCAAGGCAATTGGAATGGGAACAATAATAATTGGAATAACAACAATGGTCAAGGCGGGTGGAATAACAATGGAAATCAAGGCAACCGAGGGCAAGGTTTTCAAAGGCCCCCGATGTATCAACAACCGAACAATCCGCCTCCGTTTCAATCTCAAGGGTCTAGTTCTTCGGGTAGTGATATGGGAAGAATAGAAATGATGTTCGAACAAATGATGAAGAATAACCAAGACTCTGATGCTCAATTGGCTTCCCACAATACCTCTATTCGGAATTTGGAGGTGCAATTAGGCCAAATCTCTCAATCGTTGAATACTCATCCTAAGGGTGCTCTACCAAGTGACACGGTAGTGAACCCGAAGGGAGGTAACAATCATGTGATGGCGGTTACAACAAGAAGTGGCAGAGGCGGTGATGTGCATGCCTCGAAAGAAAATCAAGTTGTGGATGATAATGTTGGGTTCCAAGAAGATGTGGGTCCTTTGATTGTTGAAGATATGGTTGAACCAAATGTGAACAATGAGGTGAGGATAGATATTGATGAGGCCGAGGTGGAAACTCAAGAAGCCGTGAACCCGTCTAGGGAGCACATAATCGACATGCCGGAGCCGATGGTGCCAAAAGCCAAGGCACCTTTGCCTAGACCACCTCCACCTTATCCTCAGTGGTTAGAAAAGCAAAAGAGTGACAATCAGTTCAAAAAATTCATAAATATGATGAAAAGCCTTACAATCAATGTGCCTTTGGTGGAGGCACTTGAACAAATTCCGGGCTATGCGAAGTTCATGAAGGATTTGGTCACAAAGAAGCGTTCCATGGATTGTGAAACAATAAAGATGACTCACCAAGTCAGTGCGATAGTGCATTCTATGGCCCCGAAACTTGAGGACCCTGGAGCTTTTACTATCCCTTGCACTATCGGTAGTGCGGAGTTTGCTAAGGCCCATTGTGACTTGGGGGATAGCATTAATTTGATGCCTTATTCAGTCTTCAAGACTTTGGGAATTGGGCAACCTAGGCCCACCTCAATGAGACTTCAAATGGCGGACCGGTCGATGAAGCGGCCTTTGGGTATAATTGATGATGTTCTTGTCCGGGTGGACAAATTCATATTGCCGGCCGACTTTGTCATATTGGATTGTGAAGTGGACTTTGAAGTGACGATTATTCTTGGGAGACCTTTCCTAGCTACGGGGAAGGCCTTGGTTGATGTTGAAGCTGGTGAGTTGACATTCCGAGTGGGAGATGAGAAAGTGGTATTCCATGTTTGCAAATAAATGAGACAACCCAATAGCACGGAGGTGTGTTCATTTGTGGACATTGTCACAGCTGTGATAGTGGATGACACAAGTTCCATGATAAATGTTGAAGATCCTCTTGAGGCCGTGCTTCTTAACATGGATGTCGATGATAATGCTAGCAGAGTGGAGTGCGTGAATGCATTGCATGGTATGGGTTCATATTCATATGAGCCTAGGAAGTTATCTTTGGATCTTGAAAACCGCAAAACTCTACCAACTAAGCCATCCATTGAGGAGCCACCGGTGTTGGAGTAGAAGCCACTTCCTCCACACCTCAGGTATAAATATTTGGGTCTAATTCAACTCTTTCAGTTATTCTTTCTTCTTTCCTTACTAGCATGTAGGTTGAGGCCACTTTGGGGTGCTTCAAAGGCGAAAAAGGGCAATAGGATGGACTCTGGCGGACATTAGGGGAATAAGCCCCGCATTTTGCATGCATAAGATCATCTTGGAGGAGGATGCAAGGCCGTCCCTTGAACATTAAAGAAGACTAAATGAGGCGATGCAAGAAGTGGTAAAGAAAAAGGTTATCAAGTGGCTTGACGCCGGTGTGGTTTATCCAATCTCCGATAGCTCGTGGACTTCTCCGGTCCAATGTGTGCCAAAGAAAGGAGGGATGACGGTGGTGACCAATGACAACAATGAGCTTATTCCCATTCGAACCATTACCGGGTGGAGAGTTTGTATGGACTACCGAAAACTCAACAAGGTGACCCGCAAGGATCATTTTCCCTTGCCATTCCTCGATCAAATGCTTGATCGCCTTGCGGGGCGAGCATTCTATCGTTTTTTGGACGGTTACTCGGGCTACAATCAAATCTTATTTGCCCCGGAGGACCAAGAGAAGACCACTTTTACATGCCCCTACGGTACATTTGCTTTCTCCCGGATGTCATTCGGGTTGTGCAATGCTCCGGCGACCTTCCAACGTTGTATGATGGCTATTTTTACCGACATGGTGGAAGACATATTGGAGGTCTTTATGGATGACTTTAGTGTGGTTGGTAACTCTTTTGATGAATGCTTGGTAAATTTGGATAGAGTCTTGGCCCGATGTGAAGAAACTAACCTCGTTCTCAATTGGGAAAAATGTCATTTTATGGTTGAAGAAGGTATAGTGTTGGGTCACAAGATTTCAAAACATGGGATTGAGGTAGACAAGGCGAAGATTGAGGTGATTTCAAGGCTTCCTCCCCCTACTTTTGTCAAAGGGGTGAGGAGTTTTCTTGGGCATGCCGGGTTCTACCGGCGGTTTATCAAAGACTTCTCGAAGGTTGTGAATCCACTTTGCAAGTTGCTAGAGAAAGATGCCAAGTTTGTTTTTGATGAAAAATGCATGGAGGCCTTTGAACTTTTAAAGCACAAATTGACCACTACCACTATCATAACCGCACCTAATTGGAGTTTACCCTTTGAACTAATGTGTGATGCTAGTGATGTTGCAGTGGGGGCGGTGTTGGGTCAACGGGTTAACAAAATGTTCCATCCCGTGTACTATGCAAGTAAGACTATGAATGAAGCTCAACAGAATTACACAGTGACGGAGAAGGAGTTATTGGCCATTGTATTTGGCATGGAGAAATTTCGGCCTTATCTTATGGGGGCCAAGGTGATTGTGCACACGGACCATGCCGCCCTTAGGTATTTGATGACCAAGAAGGATTCCAAGGCAAGATTGATGAGATGGGTGTTACTTCTTCAAGAATTTGACTTAGAAATAGTGGACCGAAAGGGAAGTGACAACCAAGTTGCGAACCATTTGTCCCGGTTAGAGGAAGAAGGGAGGCCATGTGACGGCCTTGAGATAAATGATACATTCCCCGACGAGCAACTTCTTTCGGTGTCAATGTGTGACATGCCATGGTTCGCGGACATCGCCAACTTCATTGTGACCGGAATTGTCCCGTGTGAGCTCTCTTCCAACCAAAGAAAGAAACTCAAACGGGATAGTTTGGATTTTTATTGGGATGATCCGTACTTGTTTAAAATTTGCACGGATGGTGTGATTAGAAGATGTGTCCCGGAAGGTGAACAATTGAGCATATTGGAGGCTTGTCACTCCTCCCCCTATGGTGGCCATCATGGAGGGGTGAGGACGGCTTCAAAGGTCTTGAGTTGCGGTTTCTATTGGCCGACTTTGTTTAAAGATGCTAGTGACTTGGTAAAGAGATGTGATGCATGCCAAAGAGCCGGCGGAATTTCAAAAAGGGATGAGATGCCTCTCAATACGATTCTCGAGGTGGATATTTTTTATGTTTGGGGCATCAATTTCATGGGTCCTTTCGTGAGCTCTTGTGGGAACACTTATATTCTCGTGGCGGTGGACTATGTCTCAAAGTGGGTTGAAGCCGTGGCTTTACCCAACAATGAAGCCCGAAGTGTTGTGGCATTCTTAAAAAAGAGTATCTTCACAAGGTTTGGCACCCCTCGTGCTATCATTAGTGATGGGGGGTCTCACTTTTGCAACAAGGCTTTTGATTCATTGCTTGCCAAGTATGGAGTAAATCACAAAGTGACCACCCCCTATCATCCCCAAGCTAGTGGTCAAGTGGAAGTCCACAACCGAAAAATAAAGAGTATCTTGTCCAAGACGGTAAATGCTAATAGGACCGACTGGTCGAAAAAGTTGGATGACGCTTTATGGGCATACCGGAAGGATTACAAGACCCCAATTGGTATGTCCCCGTACCGGTTGGTATTTGGGAAAGCTTGCCATCTTCCGGTAGAATTGGAGCACAAAGCTATGTGGGCCTTGAGAAAGTTGAACTTGGAATGGGATGTTGCAGCGAATCTCCATGTTGAGCAACTTAATGAGCTTGATGAGTTTAGATTTCATGCCTACTCCAGCTCGTCCTTGTATAAGGACAAGATGAAGTATCTTCATGACAAATATGCTCGGGGAAAGGAATTCAAGGTTGGTGATATGGTTCTTCTTTTCAACTCCCGGTTGAGGTTATTTCTGGGAAGCTCAAGTCAAAGTGGAGTGGGCCATTTGAAGTTATAGGTGTGACTCCGTTTGGTGTTCTTGATCTCAAGAACAAGAATGGTGAAGTTTTCCGGGTCAATGGGCATCGTATCAAGCACTATTTGGGAAAGTTTGATGACATCCACGTGGTGGCACTTATTCATTTGAAGTGATGTGATGGTAACATGCGTCGTGCCGCGACGTTAAATCAGACGCTTCTTGGGAGGCAACACATGTCTTTTTCTTTATCTTTGATTTTCTTTGTAGCTTAGGATTTTTGAGCTAATTGTTTGTGAGATGTTGCAGGGATTGTGTTGAAGCAGTGCAAAACAAAGGAAAAACATCTGGTAGTCTCTGAAGTTTGCCAGTGCGGTCCGCGGTGCACTTTTGTGCGGTCTGCGCTGGCATGTTAAAAATGCAGTGCTCTCTGAAGTTTTCCACCGCGGCTGCGGTCACTTTTGTGCGGACCGCGGTGGACCTTCGCGTCCGCGGTACAATTTAACGCGGTCGTGCAAGGTTGCCTTCTGAAACTTCACATGTTGAAACCCAGGGCGGTCCGCGGTCACTTTTGTGCGGCCGCGCTGGTAGGTGAGTATGGGGCACCCAGTCCTTCTATAAATAGGGCACAAGGGTTTCATTTTACCCTTTTCGCACTTTGAAAACCCAGAGCTATATTGTACTATTCATCCCTCTTCTGAGACCATTTTTCTGACTTGCTTGGATTCAATCTTCACAAACTTGGTAACATTTCATGCATTTGTGATTAATTTATTTCATATTTTCTTTTTTACGGCTTGCTCAGTAGTTTTAGCTTCTTCTTTTTTATTTAACTGTTAGTTTAGGTTAGTTTAAAACCAGGGTAATGCACTAAATATGCTTAATCAATGGGTGAACTGAGTAGGGACAAAGTAGGTGTAAAAACTTGAACAAGAATGGCAAAAATGCACCCCTAACTTAGTACCCGTAAACCCTAGCTCAGCGCTGTCCGCGGTCACTTTTGCGCGACCGCGCTGCCCTGACGCGGTCAGCGTTGCAATTTTGTGCAGACCGCGGTGCTTTTGTGATTGAAAGATAAAAGTCTCCAGAGCGGTCGCATTGCTGTTTGTGCGGTCCGCGCTGGCCCATCGCGGCCGCATTACATTTTTGCGCGGTCCGCGGTGGGAGATTCAGAGAGTGTTAGTTTTGGGCCTTTGCCCAGCGCGGACCGCGGTCACTTTTGTGCGGTCCGCGGTGCCTCAAACGCGGCCGCACTCCATGTTTGCGCGGTCCGCGGTGCTATGTTCTGCAACCTGTTCTGCAGCTGTGTACTGCACTTATCTCTGCAATCTATTTCATTCACCTGTTTCACTACATGTGCTTAAACTAACAATGTTAGATGCTTAACTTTGTAGACAATGGTTAAACAAAGGGGTGCCAAACAATCACAACAACCCAGGAAAGGTGGTTCCTCTCGAGGGGGTAAAGGAAAGAGAATAGCAAAGCTCACTCCTCAGGCTAGGGAAAACATAAAAAAGACCAGGAAGTTGATAAAAGCTGCTGATAAGGCTGCTTCTCATTCGTCGGGGAGTGAGTATGTGCCATCCAAAGACATCTCCTCCGATTCAGTCCCAACTCATATAACTGACCCGTTGATACCCCTCCACCATCACCAACCTCCAAAAGACCAGTGATCGTAGTCTCGGATTCATCTGACGAGTCCGCAGCCGGTAGTGGGCAATACTCCACCTCCCCCACAGCTTCATTATCTGGGGAGAGTGCAGGCAGAGATGAGGGAGGTGAGCCTCAGATTGGGGGTATTGAACGAACTAGAAAACCTGAAGTCTGGGAAGATCGATTTGTCAGTCAAGTGGCATTTCACAAGTTTAGGGAGTGGTGGCCAGTGAGGAAGTTGATACCGGAGAGAAGTTTTATTGACACTGACCTTTTACCCCACAACCCGAACGTGCAGAGGGAGTTCAGAACTAGATGGGGCTGNACAGTGCTGTTTGATGGAAAGTCTTTAAATGAGTATTTGGGGTTCCGTGATGAAGATGAGTCCCTTTATTTGGCTAAGTTAGAAATGGGTGAGGAAGTCCGTCCTTGGTTGGCCCAGTACTTGGCAATCCCAGGTACTGTGCCAGAGTGGTTGCAAGCAGGGAAGAAAATATTCAGGAAGACATTCAACTTTAAGGCTCGAGGGTGGTTGACATTTGTATGCAGTCGGCTTGACCCTTCTACTCATGATCAGACCATTCCACTTACCCGAGCAGTTTTGGTTGCATCTATTATGGCCGGGTACCCTATCAACGTGGACAATGCGATGTCCCGTGTGATTTATGCGGTGGGGCAAGAGCATGACAGGAATTATCCTTTTCCCAACACCCTATCAATGTATTTCCGGGACATGGAGGTGGAGAAGAAACGATATGATGTCAAGACCAAGCCTGTGGCTCCTTACTCTTGGTACAGTATGCAGGGTCCGGACAACCCTAAATCCAAGAACTACCAGCCACCTGCCTCTGCCCCAACTGGCCAGTCTGAGGAGCCAGTTGCGGTAGAGCCTTCTACCGAGCCTTCCACCATGCCTGCTGCCACTACAGTTGAGGACTTGCCTCCAGGACCTTCTTCTTCTGCTGGTCCCAGTACTTCAGCTGGCCCGGTAGTGCCATCTTCTAGGACTCATCCCTTCACTGCCCATCAGTTGAGCCAGATATTGGCTAGCTTGAACAACTGGATGTCAGCTGCGACATCCAAGTTGTCCACATTGTCTTCCACTATTCAGACCCACTCAGCACCTCAGCCAGCTCTGATTCCTCAGTCTATTGAGGACACTTTGAAGAAGCTCCTGGAGAACCAGGAAAAGATTTTGAAGACTCAGGCTACCTTATCTGCAGCAGTGGAGTCACATGGCAAGGCTCTGAAGGAGCTTGCCAAGGAGCACAGGAAGATGTGGAGGTCAAGGGCTTCCAAAGAGTCTGTGAAAGAGCTGCGGAAAGATGTGGACAAGCTATTGGCGGACCAGATGCCTTTAGACTTGTTATTTGGGGATCCAGACCCTCCAGCAGCAGCACCAGTGCCACAGCCAGAGCAAGAGTCGGTACCCAGGCCGCCTAGGAAGAAGAGGAAGCTCCCCAGCACAGCGGATGCAATTATTGAGGTGGCAGTCCCACAGGAGGCCTCTTCCACTTTGCCTCAGTATGCACCTGTCATACAGCCGGTCCAGGAGCAGGCTCCAGTCCCAGAAGTTGAGCAGCAGGAGGCCGGGAGCCAGTTTGAGGCTCCCGCACATACGGAGGACTTAGGGACCACTGATGACCCCATGCAGACGGACCTGGCTTAGGGAGCCCCTATATCCTTTCTTATGACTATTTTGATGCTTAGTTTGATAGTTGGCACTGGGGACAATGCCAGCTTTTATTCGTGGGGGTGCGCCCTACTTTTTTGTTAACTATCTGGATGACTGTATATATTTGACTCAGTTTTTGTTCCTTTTGGTTGATTTTCTATTTGGTATGTATATAACTTTACATTCAGTACTTTTTATCTTCTATTTTGGTTTGTATATAAAGTTAAGTGACATTTTGAATATATTCATCCCCCGTTTGTATATTCTAATTCCCTATTGTACATATTCATTCTATTTTCTATTTTCGCAAAAAAATTTCGTTTTTAGCTTTATAGTTAGGCTCGTAGCCTCTTGTTTTGTTTTTGACGCTTCCAATAAGCCCTTGGTTTTCTTAAGGCCACGGTTCTTTCCAAGGGTGGAATATTGTGTGAACCGGGTGGCTCTTCCCGATGATGGATAGACTGACAACCTTCTTAAGGGTTTGAGTCCGTTTCTTTGATTTTTCTTTTATTTTTGATAGTTGTGGTTAAGGGTACCTCAAGCAAAGCTTCATTTGGGCCTAGCACATTTGCCTTTGATCCCATGGTCAAAGACATAATGTTGTGTTTAGGATGGTGACAGTCGTGGCTTTGAGACTCTTGCGTTGACCAAACAATCATCATGTGGTCTTTTCGGACCATTGTGTGCTTGAATCGTAACTAAGGTCGTTGTGGGCCCTCGACTCGATGTCTTTAGCAATCCCCTAGCGTGTGTGGTGAGGAATCGAATTGTGAGTCCAAGTCCCGAGCCAATGGTCTAGAACTTGCCCTGAATGTTTGTTGAGGCGAAATCCTAGGTGAAATTTGACTTGAGAAGTGATTATAGGCTCTCCTTGATCTGAATGTTAAGTTGAACAATTCCATAACCTACCAAAAAGATGATCCCTAGTTAACCCTTTTGAGCCTTAAACCTTTTTCTTTCAAGAACCAATGCTACAAGCCTATATCCGTTCTAAATGATTACCCTCTCTTGGCACCCAAATCTTCCCTTGAGTAATGGCAAATGTCTAAGTTTGGGGGGAGAGACAAGAAAGGAAACAAAGTGGTAGAAAGGTACAAAAGCAAAAGAAAAAGGGAGGCAATGAAAAAGCAAGAAAAGAAAAAGACAAAAAGGAAGTCCAAAGTGAACATGAATAAAAAGGGATTCAAGGAAAACAAAAGTGAAAAAGGTGTGGAAAAAGTAGAAAAAGGAGAAACGTTTTGAATTGCATAAGAAAGAGTGACAATGTGTCTCTCTAACCCCTTGTAAAGAAGTGAAATACTCAAAAGAGTCAAGAGAGTTGTGCCAAAATGAATCAAAAGAAGTGCTTAAGGGAAGATTGAACCCACTTGAATAAACACATGTCCTACCCTTACCCAAAAGCCTTCATAATGACTCCACAAAAGCCCTATAGGATCTTGAGTTGAAGGAAACCTACATTAGTGGATACTTACATAAGGGGCAAGCATATGGTACCTAGAGCCGGACTTGTGACCTTCTTCTTGAGAGAGATGAGTGAAACTCCATCAACCTTGATTTGTGTGTTAATACTCTAAAAGGTGAGGTTCGCTTAGGGAGAGTTGAGGATGTTTGAGTTTGGGTTCCACAATGACCAAAGTAATTGAGATAAGTTCTTTGATGAAATGTGTCAACTCTTGATGCTCTTGTGTCACACTTGATCCATGGTTTTTGAAGGTTTAAATGTGTTAATGATGCATTCGTATTGAGGGCAATTGTTAGTCCCAATTGATGCTTGTTGAGGTTGCTTTAGGATAGCTGGAATTACTTGGATTTTCCTTTAAGGGGTGGGTCTTATTTTGTTTGCTTGAGGACAAGCAAAGGCTTAAGTTTGGGGGAGTTGATAAGTTAGGATTTTAACGTGTTTTATCCCCCTACTTGCCTATGCTTTGGTTATAAATTGCTATAAAATAGTCCCATAATGCTCACAAGTTGTACTTGATTGCAGGTTTGATCGACAAAGCGACGAATGTCAAAGATCGGCTCAAAAAGGAGTGAAACTTGCTCAAGTGTCAAAGACTAAGTAAGTTGAGGAAAAGAGAACCTAGTGCGGACCGCGCAAATGTGAATGCGGCCGCACTAGGAGATTCAGAGGATGGCAGTTTCAAGTGGGCAGGCTACGCGACCGCGGTTGGATTCTCACGGTCTGCGGAGCAGAGATTCAGAGAGCCATAATTTTGCCAATTCCAAGCAATGCGGCCCGCGTTCATTTCTGTGCGATCGCGCCAACTTCCACCGCGGCCGCGCTGCATTTCCACGCGGTCCGCGGTCCCCAGCTTCAGAGAAGCTGAAATCATGAGTCCAAGAGCCAGTGCGGTCGCTGTCCGCGCTCACCCCGCAGGGGTATTTTGTCCAGCTTTTCCAGCCCAGTATAAATAGGACCTTTTACCATTTTTAGGTTAAGTTTTATGTTCTGAAAGCAGCTGAGCTCGTGAGACCGGATATTGTAGCCATTTTTGGCACTTTTGCTCTTTATTATTGTAGTTTCTTCCTAGTAATTAATTAATATGCTTACTTCTTCATCTATTTCTTTAATTTCTGTACCTAGCATGAGTAGCTAAACCCATTAGCTAGGGTTGTGGCTCAACCCTAGTGTGGTAATTGATGGGTGTTGCCATCTAAGATTAGATTGATATTGGGTGTTTGTTATTTGGGTTAATTTTAGGTTTTAATTAAGGATTGGTGGTTGCAAACACTGATTCTAGCTTTGTGGGTCTAACTCTTCTTGAGAAAGAGAGTCCATGACCCCAAAATTGACCCAACAAGGAATTGGGATGGACTCATGAGAAATGATAGTCCCAATTAACGGGTTAAACCTCGAGAGAGTAAACACCCTACTTGAACCCTAGTTGCTTGATCTAATTGGCCTACCCAATTGGTCTCGAGCGAGTCAATTGGGCAAAATCACTCTCTCTACCGAGAGATGTGAGAGTGGGTACAATTGTGCAACGATTATAGCATAAGCCCCAAATATGTCAATCTATCTTTAGTAACATCTACCCGTCAATTAGCCACCTAGGTAATGCCATGACCCTAGTGCCTTTCTCTATAATAAATACAACTTAGCAATATTCTCGTAGCATAATTTAGTTTTAATCATTAGTTTTATAATAGTAGTTATAAGAATCAAAGAAAACCAAAAATATTTGAAGTGACATTAGAAGCACAACCGCATCTCTAGACTAGACAGATAATACAACTCCACTACTAGCTCCCTGTGGAAATTCGATCCCGAACCACTATTCGGGTAAAAGCTATTGCGACACGCTCTTCCTACCTTAGTGTAGCGTCGAGTCGGCAGCGATCATGTCCCTCCAGGCTTCCCAAAATATGCCATCTGCATCTTGTTGAGTTCAAACATTTTGCCCTAACCTTTTGTTGCTAATTAGGCCTCAACTTAATTTGAACTCTTGTTTGTACAGCATAATCTCGCAAAGCAGTTCTGAACTGTTTAACACTTTCAAAAACCATTTCTAACTAGAAACAAATTTTCTTGCAAGCAGGAACAAAGTATACCCTGCTGCTGTATCTTCTTGGTTGAGGGTTATGCACCCCATCTTCTTCAACTACTTCATCATCTGTATCCTCACTACCTGGATCTGAACTGTCCAGATATTGCTCATCCCCTCCCAACTTCCCAACATATTTGGAACCCATATCCTTATACATGTCTTCAAAACCATGGTCTATACCTACAGGTCCACTAGGTATCTCATCAGTATTAACTTCACTAGATCTTAATTTACTACTCTTTTCATTCACTTTAGCTTGTCTAGCAACAACAACTTCAGTATCTAGGTCTTGTCTCTCCAATAATATCCTCATCAGCACCATATAATGACTCGTATGTATCATCATCATCATCATTAGAAATAGCCTCATAATCACCATCCTCACTCTCAGTATTTCCCTCATCACCCTCATCACCCACAGCATCACCCTCAGAATTAGTTGCTAAATGAAAGTTGTAGAACTCACTTTCATCTTCATTAGACTATTCTGTATCCTCTTCTATATCAGCATCCCTCTCTTTACCCTTCCCATGAGTGTCATCATCCCTATTTATATCATTGTTAGGTGAGTGTGTTGCCCTAGCAATCTAGCATTAACATCACTTGCTTGCCCATGTGGCATTTCATTAAAGCCACATGGCTGAACATCAGTGGGGTTCACATTTATACCACCACTACTCAACATTTCATCTAGGTCCAAATCAACACATGGTGTATTAATTGTGTGACATGGATACACATTAATAAAATCCCTATCCTTAAGGTCTTTAACAAAGCTAACACATCAGCATCATATTTCACAAATCTAAATTCTCTTTTTTGGTTAATTTTACATACATATTTATCTACTGTTAAGTACCCCATATCCTTAGACCACTCATTATAACGAATTATATGCAATTCATCAATGTCAGCCTGAAGAACAACTGGCCAAATTTGCCATTTACATACCTCATAAATGGGTCGGCCACTAACCCCCATAGATGATGAAACTGTAATTTCATATAGACAGCCATTGAAACATATAAATAAAAGAGACCAAGTCAGATAGACTTTAACCCTAAAAAGCCATAAACTTTATCAAAGTGGGAGACAATAATATTTTGATATGCAAAAAATCCCTAATTTTTTTAACCCTAAATGCCAGATTAGTCATGAAAAAGACAAAATTCCTAAAGTTAAGTGAATATTCGACAACTTTCCCCAAAAATCCTAATATAAATCCCAAATAACAACAGACAATTTGTGCATGCAGACAAAAAATAACTTTGACTATCACACATTACCCACATTATTTCATAAGAAATTAGATGACAAAAGCGAAAACGACATCAAAAGAGACAAAATCCCTAAAGTAAAGTGAAGATTCTATTGTTTTCCCCAAAAAACCCTAATTTAAAATCCAAAATAACAAATACTTTGTGCATGCAGACAAAATATAGCTGACTATCGCAGAATATTTCATAAGAAAACATATGACAAGAGAAAACGACATCAAAGGAGACAAAATCCCTAAAGTAAAGTGAAGATTCTATTGTTTTCACCAAAAACACTAATTTAAAATCCAAAATAACAAATACTTTGTGCATGCAGACAAAATATAGCTGACTATCACAGAATATTTCATAAGAAAACATATGACAAGAGAAAACGACATCAAAGGAGACAAACTAACATTCATATCCTATAATATGACTGGAATCGAAAGCACAGACCAAACGAAGCTCGATCAGAACGAGATTAACAGATAATAAACTAAAACAATATAATGAATGAGTGATTATGATCGATTTTAGAAGGGGGTGACTGGTTTTTTCAGGCCATTACTAACCTAGATTTACAAGGGGAGGGTTTGGTTAGAGAGAGGTAAAATGAGTGTCGTTTGGTCGATCTATAGAATAAAAGAGAGGGTGACCCCGATCAGTTGGGTTTTGTTTTCGCGCCCTTGACGTGTAACAAATTCATTGGTCATTTACTGACTAGATGGACACGTCTGTATATGTGTAATACACGCGCGTAGGCTCAAGGGTCATATGTGTTTATTAGTTAAGGGAATCATGACTACAAGTGTTCAAATGGGAAAGTTTAAAGTTTATGTATCGGCATTTAAAAGCCCTACAAGTTTAAGTGGCCAGGAAGCCATTACTCCTTTTTAAACTTACCTAAATACATATTAGCAAAAAACTAAATGTTAACAGTTGGTGGATGACTGAAACTTGAAAGTGTAAATTATTGGATTGATGGATAGCTTTTTCAAGAATCAAGGAGCAGTAGAATTCAATGCTTTTGATACGTCACTAGTCACTAGTGAAAATTATCTCTGCATAAAAGCCATTAAATAAATAAAAAATTATTTATAGCTTCGCTGCCTGATGTTCTGGATGTGCCTTGTGTGATGTTCTATCAGTATATGGTGAGGATGAGAAATGATTCTGGGATCATTTAAGTGCAAAACTTTAAAACAATATTTACAGATCATTTAAAGAACAATTGTAGCAGGCAACTTGTTTTATTTTCCAAGTTAATAATTTCCCTTTCGGTAGATGGGTATTTGTATAGTTGCTTTTATTAAATGACATAATAGTAAATTAAACTCGTATAGATTTATTTACGCGAGTCTTCAGAGCATTCTTGACTTTTGTATGATGTGTCTTGTGTGAACCAACTCATTTTTGGTTCAGCTATTGATGATAGTTCGGAACTTAAATTGTATACTCAGGTGCAAGTTTCGTACTTACTGAACCTCCAGACAGCTAATGATAAGATGTTGATATTCCTAAATCAACACAGAGAGAATATTCTGTGGAGTGAACTCAACAATGCTCACACAGAGCTAGAAACCTGTACATTATAAAAAAATATCGCATCATGCAACTTTAATCACCAAACTTGGTCTTTTTAAGACTTCTTTCTTTTTTGTTTTAGAACAAGCATACAAGTATGGCAACGGAGAAATATCGAACAAGGACACCCATGACATAAATGGTTGTACCTCCCCCAAGTAGTCAAGTGTCCCCAATAGATCGCCCTTGGCGTTATAATGGATTCCCAGCATGAGTATCGAAGCTGGTTGAAGGACACATTCCCATTGGCCAGGGATGTACCTCCATTTGCAAAACAAAAGAGGCTAGATTTGCCAATTGGTAGGTATCATGAGAAATTGGCATAAGAAGACATCCCTAAAAAGAAACTAGGAATCACAACGCAAAAGGAATCTGCGCCACAAGAGTAAGCACCTCATTTTCCACAAGAAAAAACACCCAAGTTAACCACGAAAACCACATTCATGAATCCAGATACAACAAGTACCATAGTGGTTAAAGTAAAAAAGCTCATGTACATGACCACTTTTAGGACACAAACAGACAGTCTAATTCAAAAGGTTCACTATTTTTTATCAGGTTCACTATTTCAACCTTTATTTCTTTCCGCGAAGTTTCGCACCAAGAGCTCTCTCCAGTTTAGAGATTATCTGTTGGTTTGGAATTGCCTTTCCAGACTCGTACTCCTGAATGATTTGTGGTTTCTCGTTTATCAACTGCAAAACAAAGGGATTACCAAAATTATATTGATACAAGGAATAAAACCTCTCTCTTGACTCTATCTATATGTGGATTGCTTAAAAGAAAAGGAATTGGGGAGGGCGTGAGAGAGATAGAGAGAAATACTTGGGCAAGTTGAGACTGAGTCAACTTCTTATCTTGTCGTGCTTGCATAATGGCTTTCTTCAATTCAGTTGGTACCTTTTGATCTGAGAACAAAAATTAAAAGTACACCAGATGATTTCACCCAAAGAGAAAATCTTCTTTTTTCTTTTTTCCAGTGGCAAACCAGTTAAACTTTTCAACTTTAGCAATAGGTCGCCATTTGTTGCCAGAAGGAAAAACCTCTAAAAGGTGTCTTGTTTGAGTCCTAACAACTTTTATATTCACAAAGCAGACAATGTGCTTTGTGAAATTTGATACCGCACATCCATGCAGCAAATGAAGAAGGTAAAACAAAGTAAACAGTATACACATCAGAGAAATCAGGATGTAAGCATGACTTGAACTCACAAAGCAGAGAAGAGCTCTTTTTATTTATAACCGAGAAATCAGGAGGGCTAGTGTCGCACGGTTCGGAACTCGGTAGATAATGGGCCGGAGAATAGAAGAGCGTACTTGACAAGTTCTCGGTATCCTTATAACCACAGTAGTTGTTTTATAGAAGTGTTTCTAATATTAATTGATATTATAAAAGAAGTCAACTCAAACTTACGTGACAAGTTCTCGGTATCTTCATCAAGCTTCCTGGTGTTCAAAGTTGTGCTGCTAGATGCAGCCTTGTTTGACCCTGCAGTAGCTGCAGTCAAGGATAAATGTCCTGAGCGCTAAACACTCTGGCATTTCACAACTAAAGGATCCATTTCAGCAAAATAAATCCAGACCAACTATGAAGTCTTGCACACACAGTCCAGCAATTGGCATAAAACAGAGAATATATGTGAATGTGTGTATATAAAATAAGACAAAAAGGTTCATGAAATAGCACAGACTGGTATTAACGTGAATACAGAGATATCATTCTATTTAAAAGTAGGTGCCTTCCAACATAAATGAGTCATTAGCTTCCCGACCCTGACTAGCCAACTTGAGTTATCAAGAGAAATCGACATGCAATGACGAAGCGAGAAGGAAATTGATATCACTCGGGAGTCCTTACCAATATCAAAATTCAGATTAGGAGTCTCTCTTGGCAAACAACATAGAAAAGAAAAATTCATATGAACTAACACTTAGCCACAGTCTTTCCTAATGTTAAAATAGAGAAGAAATAAAGGAGAATTTGACTGAATTGGTTGTAGACAATATACATGATGGATCCTTATATAGGATTTCAGGCTACTAAAAACAGGCAAGTCTGGACTACCCGAAACAAAGAACTTATCAAACGAGGAAACTTACCTAACATTGAAATTTCTAATTGTCTTGTGGGATTACACTGTGTTTGTCGTTGTTGTGTGAAATTTCTAATTGTGACAAAAAATATTAACCTACACACAGAATGAATCTAGAAGACATCACTAATTAATTCATTTTCTTTATAATGGCGGTGTCTCCAGCTTGTGTGCACCATGACTATTCTAGCGAGTACTGCTACTTCCTACCGGCATAGGTACCGAGTAACTTTGTCAGCCAAGACTTAAGCAGATAATTGATTCTCTTACACCTATTTAAAAAAGAATTCTTCTTCAAATAATATGGAAATCATTCCACTTACAACAGGGAGTACAAAAAGAGGCTATAGATAAAGGGGTACATCTAGAAATGGGCTATGATAATCTGACCGAGAAAACAAAATGATAGCCCTAATTGGTCCCAAAGAAAAATTAGGAATAATTAATCGGAAAAAAGGAACAATAAGGCTAAGATGGGGAGATTATACGAACCTTTTCTGACGGTTTCGATCTCAGCACCGGCGCGGCGGGCGGCGTTGACTGCTTTCTCGTCCTTTCTTGCGGCGGCGGTCGGCGCTTTTTTGCGAATCACCACCGGCTCCCAATCTTGTGATATTCCAGCCATCTTTTCTTCTTTGAAAAATATCTCCTCTAGCACTCCTGGTTTCTTCTTTTTACCCACATAAATAAATTTATCTGCTTTCAAATTAGAAAATTTTTCATAAAACACTATCTTTTAGTGCTAATTAGTTATTTATAGATACCATTTGCTATATTACGGATTGTAAATAGGTTTTCTGTTGTTATAAGATGTATTAGATGAATACAGTAGCAAAAATAGGCGTAAATCAGGTAAGTCTAGCTAATGAGTTGTTGTATTCGAGTGTATTCGACTGTATTCATGGCGTGAAACATCGGATTACAGCTGGACAGATTATTGTATTCGACTGTATTCACGGCGTGAAACAGGAAAGTGAATCAATTAACATAATAGACTCCTAATATAACTCAACAAACTCAATTATAATACATAAATTTTGTATTTTCAGTTATAAAAAAGATTCTCAACCGAAAAATACCCCAAAAACATAGCAATCTTCAGAGAAATTATATAATACATCTGAATACATAAATTATATTAATTAAAAAAAATATATGAATACATTCATGGCATATAGCGAGATAGTGAATACAATGAAAACATAGAATACAGCGGGATACATTGAAATATAATGAAAAGAAAACAGTGAATACAATGAAATACATGGAATACAGCGAGATACATTGAATTACAATCAAAAAAAAGACAATGAATACAATGAAATACATAAAAATACAGCATAATACGTTGAAATTCATTGAAATATATTAACAAAAATCTTCTTCTTCATCGCGATTAATTGAATACCAGGGTTTCTAATTTGATTGAAAAGTTACGGATTACGCCGTTAACACAGGGAAAGGTTTCAATGGATTCCCATTGATGACACCATTGAAAGGGTTATTGGGAATCTTTTTTATGCTTACTTGAAACCCTATTTCCTTGAAGCATATCGACCAGTGAGGAAGGGTGATCTATTTCTCTTAAGAGGAGGAATGCGAAGTGTAGAGTTCAAGGTTACTTCCATCAAACGATTCTCTAATTCCAGGAACACAACTAGGTCTTACCACCAAGGAAGAGTTAAGGTTTCTCGTTGGATTGAGATTGAGCATCATGTTTTCAAGGAATGGGGAAGAGAATGTCATGTATCAAAGTAGAGAGAGAAAGAAAATAGTGTAACTGAATAGCGTATTTAGTGGCTTAGGGGTAGGAGGTAACAAAAATTAAATATTTTGCTATAAACATTAAAAGGTATTTATAGAATATAATTTTTTTTAAATGATATTTATTTAAAATAAATAAGGTGTTAACCTTTGCTATAGGACGTAAAAATTCCTTCAAATAATAAATAAATTTATAAAAAGTTCAGCTTGATGTTTATATATTAGCTTAACTCTCTTATTTGATTTTTTTTTTTAGCATAACTTGTTTGAAAGGATAAATTTGTAACATTCAAAATTACCCTTCGTAGTCTAATTGAGGCTGCCCTCAATTAATTTTTATCTTTTTAATATTTTCTTTTTAAGCGAATTTTGAATCATTCAGGTATTTATCTTAATTGACCTTTTATGCTCAGTTACTTTTTAGATTATAAACCTGATACATATATCATGGACAATCTCTTTTAAAAATTAAGAAAAGAAGCGTATGAAAATAGATTGGCCTTTTCTGTGTGGATTCCATTTAAAGTAAATCAATACATAATTACAAAATTTGATTGAATTAGTAAGAGGTTTTGGATTTGAGTTCTAGCAATGTAATCACATTTGGTCGTGAGTTTCACCCCAAAGTGAATAATCCGGTGCAAATGTGGATTAATCGAAACCAAAAGCTAATACCAAATATTAGTGGGACCAAAAAAAATTATTATACAAAACTTTATACATTATTTAGGAAACGACCAAAAGCTATGTATACGTACATAATAACTTTAAAAGTAAAAATATTGACTTTATTTGAAAATATTCAGAGAGATACTCGACTACTAGTCATTTATAAAAATATGACAAGTTTTCTTTTGCAAATTTTTATTGTAAAAAAAAAAAAATTCTCTCCAGGTATTTTCGATGTAACGATTAGACCGATTGTTTTGAGTTCTAGAATTCAATTCCCCTATTTGAGACTTCCCGCAGGTTGATTTGATCATTTATGACTTTTGGGGATGGATAGTTCGGTTTTTGAGAAGTTCGGGAGTGATTTGAACACTTAGTTCCTAAATTGAGGCTTAAAGTTGAAAGAGTTGATACAGTGTTTTAAAAGGCATTTTCGGGACAAGCCGCACCATAAACGCCCCGAGGCGATGGTGTGGGGCGAAAGCCCCAAGAGGCGTACACCCAGCAATTCGTGGCATACGAGACGTTTGAGGTGCGTTTTTTTAGTGAGGCGCAAGCCCCAGAGATTCTTTCAAATTAAAACAAAATCTGTTGAATAAGTCATTCATATAATACCCAAATTCTCAAAAGCCAGCTTGGTAATTACTCAAAAATTTTAAAAAAGAAATGAAATGTATTAAACTTAAAAGTCAAGACCTTTTTTATTAATTGAAGCCCTAATTCATGGTCTTTCCAAATTCTTTATCTTATCCGCTAATTTGCTAATATCTCCAAAAAGTAACGAATATTCAATTTATTTATTTTTACAAATATAAAGAGAACTACATTCTCCTTCATAGAAGCAGGTTTAAAGTTCAAATTGAAGGTTAGTCATCATTTTTGTTTCTCCATGTAGAAAACTTTATTCTTTTAAACTCAAGTTACTTGTGCTATATGTTTCTATTGGTGGTACTAATATTGTCTCTTTTCGTCTTCTTGAGCCGAGGGTCTTTCAAAAACAGTCTCTCTACTTCTTCGGTGTAGGGGTAAGGTTCACACACTACCCTCCCCAGAGCCCACCGGTGGGATTCTGCGTAACAACAACAACAACAACAACGACCCAGTATAATTCCACTAGAGGGGTCTGGGGAGGGTAGTGTGTACCAAACCTTACCCCTACCCTACCCTCGGCATCTCTCCCTCTAAGAATTCCCCACCTTACTCTTGGGGTGACTCGAACTCACAACCTCTTGGTTGGAAGTGGAGGGACCACTAGAGCAACCCACTCTTGTCCAGTGCTCTATATATATAT
>NC_031994.1:18824116-19041548 GCF_001879085.1 Nicotiana attenuata | reverse complement strand
ATATATATATATAAAGTTTTCTTCAATTTTTATGTAATTTTAAATGTTTATAAATATTTACTGTAATTATATTATGTTATAAAATATTAAAAATTAAATACCTATGGGGCTTACGCCCCGTGGCTCAGGGCTTACGCCTCGCCTTATGCCCACGCCTTTTAAAACACTGAGTTGACCAAAGTCAACATTATGGGTAAACGACCCCGGATTGGTATTTGGTGAAAAGGTTCCAATAGGCCCGTATGATAATTTTAGACTTGTAAATATATTTGGTTCGGGTCTCGTATGGCCCGAGATTGATTTGGCGCTTCTAGTCTAAAGTTATAATTTAAAATAAGAGAATTTTAGATTTTTGGTTTGATATGTGATTATGATTTTGATGTTGTTTTTAGTGTTTTGAGCCATTCAACAAGTTTGTATATAGTATACGGACTTGTTATGATGATCGGACGGGGTCCAAGGGCTCGAGTGAGTTTCGGGGTGGCTTCGGAGAATTTCAAATTGGGTATGGATTACTGGTTTTCTGATGCACAGTACTGCATCGCGATCGCGGGTGGCGTCTCGGGATCGCATAGAGAAATTGGAGTCTAATACTTTATTTTGTATATAAATGATAAATTGTATATTCTAACGTAACTAAATGATAACCTATCTAGGAGGGATAAATAAGTTCATAATATATAGGTAGGTAAATGTTCCATATATATTTGTTTGTTTGAGCTGATATGCTCAGATTGATTTGTAGTGCTATGGAAGAATTTATAGAGGACAATACATTTTAGAAGACAGTTAGTGTTATTTTCTCACATGGCCAACTTCACATTACACTTTCAACAGATATATCATGTTGACAACATGAGTTCTGGTCATGACAGAGCAATCGAAACAGATAAAAAGAATATACACTAGGAATATCGTCTATAAATATTATGTTAGATAAGCTTCATTATATGTTTGTACCTAATAAAATCAAAATAAGTAAAAAAGAAAAATCGCATGTATCTGATAAAATTTTATTTATTTATCTTCGTAGGTTAAGACGATATCTAATCATCTTGACATTGACAAACAAGTATCGATATGACGATCCACAAAAATTTGTACTTTGTTTTTTCATATTATTTTGTTAATATTGATATTATTAACAAAATACTATATAACTCGGCATACACATACAACGCACATGCCGAGAAACTGGCCATACCTAAATTCATTAAAAAAAGTCAAATCATTAATTAAATCAATCTGTGTTAATTTCTCCATTAGAAATTTGATATGATCCAGAATAAAATGCATAATAATTGAGTGATTTCTTTTAGTTGTTAATTCCAGTATTAATTGTAATCTTCAGCTGTCAAGTTAGTTGCCACATGTGAGATTCACCGAGTTAGTTATAACTAACTTTCCCTCCCTTTTTCTATTTTCCCTCTAAGTAGATATAAGGCAGTGCAGAGTATTGTAATGGGGTGTGATTTGATTTTCATCAATAATATCATCTCTTCTTCTCTCTCTAAACATAGAACTCAACTCGAGTATTATAGAGGTCTGTTCAAGAGCAATTCTGAAACCTTGCTCTTTAGGATTTCTCATTTCTTTTCTCAAGTTTCTTTAGTTGCTATCATTGGTATCAAAGCTCACGATCCTTGGATATGTGGAAAGTGAAAATGGGGGAACATAACACTAGAATACAAGAGCTTCGAAGAGATCTCGATGGTCTTCGAGAATCTTTTGAAGGTATCACTGGAACCATGGAGGAATTACGGAGGAACATGGACGAGAAGCTTGCGCAGTCGATGGAGGAGCTTAAGAGAATCCTCTTGACTAACGTGGAGAATCAACGATCGCAGGTGAATCCTAGAGTGGAGGAAGATACTGCAACTGCAGCTACAAGAGATCGACGTGAAGAAGATTATCAGTTGCCTACGAGGAGGAATCAACTGGAATTTCCAAAATTTGATGGCACTAGTTTACGGGACTGGTTGTATCAGTTTGAGCAGTTCTTTGAAGTAGATGAAACCCCAGAAACATCTAAGGTGAAATTGGCTTCGTGTAGAATGGGAGGCAAGGCTCTTCAATGGCATCAAGTTTTTATGAAGACTAGATTGACGAGGGAGTGGCCTAGCTGGGGAGAATATGTGAGATGTTTGTATGCAAGGTTTGGTTCAGAGTTATTTGAGGATCCAATGAGAGATTTGAAAGACCTCAAGCAGGTAAACTCTGTACAAGATTATGTGGATCTGTTTGATGAATTTGTTAACTAGAGTAGAATTAAATGAAGAATATGTTGTTAGTTGCTTTTTGAGAGGTCTTAAACCTGAAATAGGATTGCCTGTAAAGATGTTTGCTCCTCGATCCATACAGAAGGCAATCAGTTTAGCCAAAATCCAAGAACAAACACTAATAATCCAGAAACAAGCCTCAAAGAGTACCCCAATTCTTTATAATCCCAAACCAACCCAAAGATATCTCCCTGCTAACACCGGTTATTACAACAACCAGCCTTTTTCTAAACCAAACCTATCTATCCAAAAAGCCCAGAACTCTTTTACTGGAGCTGCTAAACCAATCTACAAAAATCCAGAGATTCTAAGTCCCAATGAAATGGAGGATAAGAGGTCTAGAGGGTTATGCTTTTATTGTGATGAAAAATATGTCCCCGGACATGTGTGTTCAAAGAGAAGACAGTTATTTTCTATTGAGATGGAGGATCCAGAAGGGGTAGGAGATGGGGGTGATGAGGGAGATGTAATGCTTGATCCCTCTAAATTTTTGTGTATGGAAGGGTTAGAATTTGAGGTTGACAATGAAGGAGCCATCTTACCTCATGTTTCAGTTCAAGCAATGATTGGTGCCCAAGATTTTAGAACAATGTTTAGAACCATGAGGGTTACAGGTTCAGTGAAGGGGAAGGCTATCAAGATCTAATTGCCACAGGTAGCACTCACAACTTTATGGACCTCAATACTGCAAAGAGGTTGGGATGTTACTTAACTAGGATCCATCCTTTTGCTGTGTCAGTAGCTGATGGCAACAGAATGCACAGCAACTTTATCTGCAAAGGGTTCCTTTGGAAAATGCAAGGGGCTCAGTTTGTGTCTGACATGCTGACCTTACCTTTGGGTGGCTGCAATATGGTTCTAAGGGTGCAGTGGTTGATCACACTGGGAGATATCCTATGGAATTTTAGGAAGTTAAAAATGGAGTTTACATATAAGGGACAAAAGGTTTCATTGAGGGGGATACAACCTCCTGCTATGAAGCTGGTGGAACAGGGTAAGATGGACAAACTGTTAGCTAAACTTGTTGAATTATCTATGATGACAGTAGGATTGTTTGCCACAAGCCCTGAACCTGGGGCTAGTTTTTGGAAATTGCAAGCTCAGATAGAAATAGTGGAAGACAAGTCAGGATTGCAGGAGGTATTGCAGAAGTATAGTGACTTGTTTGATATTCCTAAAGGCCTCCCACCACCTAGGCAACATGATCACAGGATTGTATCGAAGGAAGGCACCTCCCCTATCAACATTAGACCCTACAGGTACCCTACTATACAGAAGGAGGAGATTGAGAAGATGATTGAAGAGTTGAAAACTGTTGGAGTGATAAGGAACAACACAAGCCCTTATTCCTCACCTATTGTTATGGTGAAGAAAAAGGATGGGAGCTGGAGAATGTGTGTTGATTATAGGGAGCTTAACAGCCACACAGTCAAAGACAAATTCCCTATACCAGTCATTGAAGAACTGTTAGATAAACTCTATGGTGCCAAATTTTTCTCTAAGTTGGATTTAAGATCAGGCTACCATCAAATTAGGATGTGGGAAGCTGACATTCCTAAAACTGCTTTTAGAACCCACCGTGGCCATTTTGAATTCTTGGTAATGCCTTTTGGCTTAACCAATGCCCCATCCACTTTTCAGAGCTTGATGAACCAGTTGTTCCTCCCTTATTTGAGGAAGTTTATTTTGGTTTTCTTTGACGATATACTGGTGTACAGCTCTTCTTGGGGTGATCGCTTGATACACTTGGAGAAAACTCTTGAGGTTTTGAGAGCCAATACACTATCTGTTAAACAAAGCAAATGTGCTTTTGGAGAAACTCAGGTAGATTATCTGAGGCATGTAATCTCTGGACAAGGAGTTTCGATGGATGATCAGAAGATAGCAGCAGTACTCAGCTGTCCTCAACCTTCATCTATCAAATCACTCAGGGGATTCCTAGGCCTTACTGGGTATTACAGACGTTTCATTAAGGGATATGGGGCCATTGCTAGACCCTTAACTGATCTCTTAAAGAAGAGAAACTTTATATGAAATGAGGCTGCAACTCAAGCATTTGAGGATTTAAAGAAATTGATAACTTCAGCTCCTGTCTTGGCACTGCCAAATTTCTCTAAGAAATTCATTGTGGAGACTGATGCTTCAGGAGATGGTATTGGTGCAGTACTTACTCAAGAAAGCAGACCTATAGCTTTCTTTAGAAAGGGACTATCTGGAAAGAACAAGGCCTTAACAGTATATGATAGAGAGTTGTTGGCATTGGTGAGTGTAGTGCAGAAATGGAGACCATAGTTGTTGGGCAGGCACTTCATCATCAAGACTGATCATCATAGCCTCAAGTATTTGTTGGAGCAGAGGATAACAACACCTAGCCAACAAAAGTGGCTAGTCAAATTACTCGGATATGACTATACTATTTCCTATAAGAAGAGGAAAGACAACACTATTGCGGATGCTTTATCAAGAAAAGAGGAACCAGCTCAACTTTGCAGTATCTCTGGAGTTCAGGTGGAATTGCTAGAAGAAGTCAAACAATCCTGGTTACAAGATCCTATTCTACAAGTTCTTATCCAGAAGTTGCAAAACTCTGCACCAACCAAACCATACTACAAGTACTAGGCTGGTATTCTGAGTATAAAAGAAAGAATTATGGTGGGCCACAATGAGGAGTTGAGAAGGAAGTTGGTAGCTTATTGCCACAACAGTTCAATAGGAGGGCATTCCGGCATTTCTCCTACTTTGAGCAAGCTCAAGCAGGATTTTTATTGGAAAAAAATGAAGCAAACAGTCTACACTTTTGTAAGAGGTGTAAAAATGAGAATGTAGCATACCCAGGTTTGCTACAACCATTACCTATTCCTGACAAGGTATGGCAAGATCTTTCCATGGATTTCGTTGAAGGATTATCAAAAGCTAAAGGCAAGGAAGTTATTTTTGTCGTAGTTGACAGTCTGAGTAAAGCTGCTCATTTCATGTCTTTAAAACACCCTTACACTGCATTAGAGGTGGCTCAGGTATTCATGGATAATGCCTTTAAACTCCATGGTATGCCTAAATCTGTGGTATCTAACGGAGATGTGGTTTTCACCAGCAAATTTTGGAAGGAGTTGTTTAAATTGCAGAAGGTGTCCTTACTTACTTGTACTGCGTATCACCCTCAGACCAAACTGAGGTGGTAAATCGATGTTTGGAGCGTTATCTTAGATGCATGATAAGTGATAGACCTCAAGAATAGCCCCAGTGGTTACCATTGGCAGAGTGGTGGTACAACATTACCTATCACTCAGCTATCAAGATGACACCTTATGAGGTTGTTTATGGTCAGAAACCACCCTCTTTATTACCTTACATGCCACTTGACTCTCAACTGGAAGTGGTAGACAGAAGCCTACGGGCAAGGGAGGCCACATTGAGGACAGTCAAGTTTCACTTGCTGAGAGCCCAGAATAGAATGAAGTCCCAAGCAGATAAAGGTAGAACTGATAGGAACTATGAAGTTGGAGAAAGGGTTTATGTTAAATTGCAATCCTATAGATAACTATCCCTAAAAAGTCATTCCTTTCAGAAGCTTTCGGCTAAGTTCTATGGCCCTTTTCAAATCACTCAAAAGGTGGGACCAATAGCTTATACATTGGCTCTACCTACCTACTCAAAAATCCATCCCACTTTCCACATATCCCAGCTTAAGAAGAAGCTTGGTTCTCATCCAGTTTCACCAATCCTTCATATTGTTCATGCTGAACATAGTCATGTATTACTCGAACCAGAAGCTATCTTGGATAAAAGATTGGCTCCCAAGAATGGTAAAGCAACAACCCATATTCTAGTGAAGCGGCTGAATGCAGCACCTGAAGATAGTACATGGGAAGATCGGCAGGAATTCCAGCTCAAGTTTCCAGCTTTTAATCCTTGAGGACAAAGATTGTTTGAAGGGGGGAGTGTTGATATGATCCAGAATGAAATGCATAATAATTGAGTGATTTCTTTTAGTTGTTAGTTCTACTATTGATTGTAATTTCCAGCTGTCAAGTTAGTTAGAAGTTAGTTGCCACATGTGAGATTCACCGAGTTAGTTATAACTAACTTTTCCTCCTTTTTTCTGTTTTTCCCCCTAAGTAGATATAAGGTAGTGCAGAGTATAGTAATAGGGTGTGATTTGGTTTTCATCAATAATATCATCTCTTCTTTTCTCTCTAAACACAGAACTCAACTCGAGTATTGCAAAGGTCTATTCAAGAGCAATTCTGAAACCTTGCTCTTTAAGATTTCTCATTTCTTTTTTCAATTTTCTTTAGCTGCTTTCAAAATTAGGCTCTCGCTCAGCACATAACTTTCCCCTAGCTTAAGAAGAAAACCTAATACATGAATACTACAACAGCAAAGTCCAACTATTTAAGAAGAAAACCTAATACGTAAATAATACTTTATTTATTTTGCCATTCTCAACTATGATAATTAATTTAGACCATTTTGTGTTAAAATTTGGACTAGCCGACTCAGGTAATAGAAAACGGGGAAAAAATATATGAATCTAGAATTCCCACAAATATGTAAAGCCATCTATCTAAGTAAATCAAATAGCAGACAGTTCAAGCTATAAATAAAGATGTGACTAGATTGCAGCAGATTAAATAGTTTTCGGGAAAAAGAAAGATGGCACAATTCATTCTTCTACATTTTACATGTACACAATGGACTGACTCCACCTTCCAGAATGTACCTAATCCTAAGAGCCATAATAGGCCTATGGGAATGAAGACTGAAAGTTGGACCAATTTTTTCGCAAGCCATCCATCTGCATTTTTGTTGTTATCAATTCAGTTCTAGTGCTCCCTACCTTGCCAGCTTTTTCTTGAGCTAACAACATGATTCTTTGAGCTTCTTGAGAAGCTTCTTGTCTTTCATTCATGATTTCTTTTTGCCTGGTCTTTATAGTTTGGAGGGCTGCTTCCAATTCCCTAGCTTGTTCCTCCTTTTTCTCATACTCTGACTTCAACCTTGCTTCTGATCTAATCCAATTATCCAATTTTTTCCTATCCTCTTCAAATTTGGTCAAGAATTCCTGGTAACTTGATTCAGCTTGTGCCAAGTCCCTCCATTTCTTAAGCATGAAAGGGAATTCATACTTAAGTTTTACCAATTGCTTGGTTTGTTCGTCACTAAACGACGAGGGATTTTCATTTAAAGCAGCAATAGCACCACACATTTCTTTTTCATGCATTGGATCAGCTAATGCCTCCAAAGACATTCTGATTGAGCATTCAAATATTACTTTTGCGAGTGTTTGGGTTGAGACAGTGTCGCTCTGGAGGCCTGATTGTTGGCCGGAATACTGCTCTGGTAAAGACTTCAAGAATGATTGAACCGTGTGGAAAGTTGATTCCACATCTTCTATATTGATGGACTGCTTTAAGTTTTGTCCTGGAACTGATGTACTTTCTTGAGCCTGCCAATAAAAGCATTTTTTATAAATCCATACGGTATTAACAAGGAAAATCTAAACCAGAAAATATATCAGTTATCAACTGAGCAAACCTTATTCGCTGAAGACGAATGAACAAGAACTGGAAGTGGCGAAGGTAGATCAACTTCAGTTCTTGGTTTCTCATCCTCACTTGTAGCAATATATTCTTCTCTCATGGCATCCTTGCCGCTGGATAGATCTTCCATAACAGAGGCAGACTTTGGCATACTTGGTTCTGTCATAGCCTAGAAAAGAGAAAATTACAAGCCAAATACTGAAGTTCGACTCAGAAATGAACAAGGTTCGGACTTTGGCTCACATTTATACTTTTGCTTATCAGACTTGATGAGGATGATCCCGCAGCAATGCCTGCTTCTGTGTTCCTACTTGCATCCAATGACGAAAAAGAAAAAAGAAAATGTAAGTATGCATAAACAAGGATACTTAGCATGCTCAAGAGAGCCAGAAGGAACAGCAGTCACCACTGTGGTTTCCCATTTTGGAGCTACAAGTTACAGGTATTTATCCTTCGAGATTCACAAAGGAGAGTTTCAACTTTTTTCCCTCAAATGCATTATGCCATAATGACACCACCAGCATCTAAACCTTTTGTCTTTAAATAGTTGTGTTTCGACATAAGATCCACTGTCTGAGCTGGTGTAATAGAAGGGATAGAAATAAGCATGTCAAGAATGGCAACACCAGATGATAAAAGCTCCATGGCTAACACTATTAGAAATAAAATTATTCTTTAAGCATATCCAGAATAAGAACTGAATGCAAAAGATGTATGCAGCACATAGGAGGAAAAAAAGTTATATGAGTTAATGTTTTTTTTCCAAAATATCTAAGTTTCATGTTTAAACAAAAAGCAACTAAGGGTATAACTCCGCAAAAACAAGGAGAAGCAATCTTACAGTGTTGTCTTTTCCAAATGATCCAATGCTTGGCTCACCGCATGAAGAATTATTTTCTTTACCTGAAGCCGCACAGGCAGAATTTAATAATCTTTACACATGCACACACTTGTTTCTGAGAGAAACTTAACATTACAGAAGAAATTAAATAAAATATATACCAATTTTACAAAGTGATATCATCTAAACATAAATGTAGTGCATACTATAAAGCTGGCAACTTGTAATGGGGACATGCAATCTTAAATATCAAACTACATAATGAAAGTAATTACGAGGAGTTTAACAGAGGATCTAAGACTAATAATTTCTATGTGAAAGGCTGCATAGATGGTCAACTGGTTAAGGGCAGAAGCATGTCAAGAGCATTTCTTATACCAAAATAAATAAATAAGAAGATAAGAGGATCCATATACCTCCAACTTATCTTCCCTAGCATCATGGTTTCTGGGAAGCTTCCGAAATTCCTCAGTTAAACGGATGCACTCATTCACATTTTCAGGTGATACAAAATCAACAGCGACGTTGATGCAGGACTGTAAAAGATGAACTGCCAGAAGTCATCGAGCTGAGAATATAAAAGTACTAGACTTGTGGTTCACTAAGTTAAGAGCCTACAATAAATCATATCAGCGCAGAAAGATAAATCCATAAGAAGTTATCTACCAATGATGTGTACTTTGAGAAAATAAAGACATAGTTATCTATTTAAACATTTGATGATTGATAAACTTTTTTGGGCTTCAATTCATCCCAGAATCTTGATAATTACATCCTTCCTTAAAACTGCTGAAAATGACTTCTGACCAACAACAACAACAACAGACCCAGTGAAGTCCCAGAAGTAGGGTCTAGGGTGTAATGTGTACGCAGACGTTACCCCTACCTTGGGAGGCTAGAGAGACTATTTTCGATAGACCCTCGGCTCAGGAAGCAACAACAACCCAGTGTAATCCCACAAGTGGGGTCTGGGAAGGTAGGATGTACGCAGCCTTACCCCTACCTTGGAAGGGCAGAGAGACGGTTTCCTGATAGACCCTCGGCTAAAGAAAGGATGGAAGAAGCACCTATAGCAAGTAATATCAATACGAGGTATTTTTTAGAAAACAAAGCCCAAGAAAGCAAAAGAGAGTTTGAAAGAAGCACTAATAGTCAGTAATAACAGTACAAGATATGAAATGATAACAAATTAAGGGCGTACGGAAGGCAAGTAACAACACAAAATATGTGGTAATAGCAAACTAAGAATAAAAGGGATACCAACTAACACTAATACCATTAAAATAGTGGAAATAAGCAATACCAACATGCAACATCAAGTGCCAGAAAGATTATCACAGCAAACTAAGAGCCAAAAAATAGATGGAAGTAAGCAGTAGCAACAAGCACCAAATAGCAACAAGCACCAAACACAGCAAGAAACTAAGAAACCAACACGGATGGTAATAGGAAAACAAGTTTAAAATTAGCAATCTAAGAATAAGAAAACACTACCTAACTAACCCTAATACCCCCTGTATAGATCAAAAAGCACTCGACTACCTACTAACCTTCTATTCTAATACTCGACCACCACACCCTCTTATCAAGAGTCATGTACTCAGTAAGCCGAAGCCGCACCATGTCCTGCTTGATCACATCTCCCCAATATTTCTTTGGCCTCCCTCTGTCTCTTCTTATACCCACCAAAGTCAACCGCTCACACATACTTACTAGAGCATCTAGGCTTCTCCTCTTCACATGCCCGAACCATCTAAGCCTCATTTCCCGGATCTTGTCCTCGTGGACCACACCTACTTTTACCCGGATATCTTGATTCCTAATATTATCCAATCAGGTATGGTCGCACATCCATCTCAGCATCTTCTTCTCCGCTACTTTCATCTTCTGCGTATGGGAATTCTTGACTGGCCAACATTCTACCCCATACGATATAGTCGGTCTAACACCACTCTGTAGAACTTGCCTTTAAGCTTTGGTGGCACATTCTTATCACACAAAACACCGGACACTAGCCTCTATTTCATCCACCTCGCGCCGATACAATGTGTAACATCCTCGCCAATCTCCCCATTTCCCTGAATAACTTACCCGAGATACTTGTAACCTTCTCTCTTTGGGATGACTTATAAATCGATCTTCACATCCATGTCTGCTTCCTCCGTCACGTTGCTGAACTTGCACTCCAAGTATTTTGTCCTAGTCCTCCTCAACTTCAACCTTTGGACTCTAGGGTTTGTCTCCATACCTCCAGTCACCTTCGATCAATACTATGTCATCTGTGAATAACTACACCATGGCACCTCCCCTTGAGTGTCGGGCGTCAGTGCATACATAGCCAAGGCAAATAAAAACAGGCTAAGCTAAGCAAGGATCCCTGGTGTAATCCCATCGCAACCAGAAAATGATCTAAGTCTCCTCCCACTCTCCTCACCTGAGTCTTAGCTCCATCGTACATGTCGTTAATCACTAGACCAGACAGATGTTTGCCCATTCAGAGCTTATCAGATACAAATCTATTTTTGTAGACACTAAGTTGGAAATACTCAATTTGTTTTTATCCTCTTCTCAAATTGCATGAAGCAATAGGGAAGGAGCCATTCAGGATGCAGTATAGGACAGAGGATTCTTTAGCGCAATATTAAAAACTGTGACGGGAATCTAAAAGCAGACTGTGTTGAAAAAGAAAAGAAAAGAAAATGACAGTTCCATGTGCTACTGGACTTCCCTAATACTACAATAATTTGCTGTGTAGAAGGCCGACATGATGACATGGGATAGAGAGATTAACCAACTAGGTACCTTTAAATTTCTGATTTGATGAGGGCATCCAGCAGGAATAAAAACAGCTTCACCTAATTTTTGAACAAAAGTCCATGGTTCAATGCCTGCAAAAGAAAAGCATGAAAGCGCAGTGAACACAAGATGCAGTGTCAGAAACTGCTTCCTATATGAGGCATGCAAATAAATGGCAATTATTAGGAGAATAATATGACCATATTCTTCCTTTAGCCTCCTTTTGTGCTCTGTGCTCAAGTAGAAAGTTTTATCATGAATGGGATGAACAACCTGTAATGGAACAATAAGAATTAAGACAGGTAACCGATTTCAAACTGAGACATGGTAGAAAAGAACAAACACATATGTCACTTTACATAGGGAGGGTGGGAAGAACCACAGCAGAACTCACTAATTTGGGCAGGCATTCTTTGTTTTACACACAGTATAATTAAGCGATTAATTGTCTGCTCTCTCTAAAAACTTAAACCTTTAGATAAGATAGTCACACACTTTAATATGATATCAAAGCAGAGATTGAGCCTAGGTTCAAACCTCACCGCCACCCAAAAATCAAAAAATATTTTCACAGGATTGGTCAATGAAAACAAAACAGGCTCACACGTTAGGGGGCATGTTTGAGATATAACATAGTTAAGTATACTAGTATGCTCTCTCTAAAAGCTTACATTTTCAGATGAGATTGTGGCACAATTCAACACTAAACGAGACACATAGTGGGACTAGTGCATGGCAAGGACCCTTAACATCATTCCCACAACACATAATAAGACTAGTGCATTGCCCACTTATCTGTACCTGCGGCAACGGTGAGCCATATATATGCCTAAATTCCCTGAAGTGCTTTGTGAGATATTCCTCCAGTTTAGGAACATCTTGCCTCCTAAAGACATCCCATAGAGCACCACCGCCATCTTCCTCAAATCCTTCCGACCTGTTCTGCCCAAAAATAGTACTATCTTCCCCACATTGGTACTTTTCTCCTAATTTATTTGTTCCGCATTCTGCTTTTACACCTTGATGGCTATTCTTCTTATTCTCACCTTCATTACTATTCTCAACTTTCAAACCTTGCTGGCTATACTTCATATTCTCAGCTTTATTACTATTCTCAACTTTCAAACTATCACAGTTCTGCTTATCCTGAGAAAACTTCAGCCGTATCCTCTGGGTCGTTCTATTAGAACAAGTTACAAATTCTCTCTGATCCTGCGCTTTGTGATTCTGCTTCAAGTTCTCTATGGCCGAGAGCTGTTCAACTGTTGGGACCATTGCTTGAGTGTGCATCAAGACATTCACCTAAAAGTTTAAAACATAGTTTTAAAAAAATAAGAACACGGAAGATATGGATTTGTTGTAAGTTTCTCATATAACTTCTTCCAAATGCCCCGAAAATATTAGAGCTATGTTGCTCGGGCTCTCCAAAAATGCCGCCGGGTGCGTGTCAGATTCTCCAAAAGTAGTGCATTTTTGGAGAATCTGACATGTACGGCAATATTTTGGAGCCCGTGCAACATAGTATTAGAGTGCATGTTAATATTTCCAGGGTCTCCAGATATCAACAGTACCAGCAGCTTGTTATACTACATTTGTAGGATCTAAACATACCGTATCAGACACAAGATAGTGTAGTTTGGTGACTGAGTCTCCACGTCCAAGCTCCATGGGAAAACCATAAGCAATGTATGCCTTAGGACCCAAATCTGGCTTCAAACAGTTATCAGGAAGTATTAGGGCGAGATTGAGATAGCCATATTGAGGATGTGTATACTCCTTAAAAGGTAAACAACTTGAAAATTCTGCACCATGACGCGGCAACCGCTCATCAAATAGACCTGACGGCGGCCAGTCATCCAACTTTAAGAGTCGAGGCCACCCATAACTGTCAAAGCGACCCTCCATGTACCCTTTGAAAAACTGGTGAATATTCATCTCCAACTGCACGTATCCAGGATAAAGTAATTTGAGGTAAGAACATGGAAAATATATTGTATCAGAACATATGCCTCAATTATTTCAATTAGGACAAAACATGTTTACACAAACTCAAATAGTCAATTTCTTAGATACATAGGAGTATCACTTAAAATTTGTAAAACAGACTTAACAGAAAGTGAAGCATCACCGTGATTATTTGTAAGAGTGGCGATGTTTTATAGCTTAATAAGTGGAATAAGCTACCCTGCTAGTTGACGTGTTTCCTTTGAACCACAAATTAGTGCAGACTGCAGAGAAGTAACCAAAATGTAAGTTGAGGTTACTTGTAAATCAGTCAGATCTAGTTCAACTTTTGGATCTAAACATTGTCCTCTTGGGATTAAATATTCTAACCCAGTTTGTAAAACTTCGTTAGTTTGGCCAATTCTCTCTCACACAATGTAATGAGCAAGTCATAAAGCTGACAAATATAAACAATGAGATCAAGATATGGAACTAGATCAAATAACACTCACCAAAGAAGATAAAAGGGCCCAGAAATAGCACAACTAATAAGATCCCAATCGTGACTTGTGAAAATGTTAAGCTATATTAGTGTCATGATTGTGTTCTATGAAGACATTGAACTACATAGCGAAGGCTAGACCAATACCAGAATGGAGAAATTAGTAGGCTTTCCCAGTCATGCGGCATTAGGATATTCAGGCATAGTATAAGATGCAATGACATTAGCTTATGTTTCACAGTTCTAGAATAGATGACTGGACAAACCTCACACCAATTTAAGCAATTTAAAACATCAGTAGCCTTCTTTGATTGTCGACAAGCACGCCACATAACCATAGGTTCCCAGCTCAATCCCAATGCATTATCAAGTACATTAGTTACAATTATCGGTTCACCCTTGAACAAATGGTACTGAAAATGCTTCAAGTTTGCATGCCGAGCATCCCCAACTGCTGGACAGAATACATAGTTATCATCAGAATTTTCTCTAGCAGCTGCCTTACGTAGCTTGCCACCGGAAGTATCATTTGCACCCTTAGATTTTGAACAAGAGCAATGAAGTTCTGAATCATTATATATTTCCTTCAATTTACACTTTTGTGCTATTTCTTTAGCTTTCAGTAACAGCTGTGACATCCAATTCTCAGAATATATACATCTCAAATTTAAGGTGCCTTTACTACAACCTCCCATATCTTTTGAAGGGCAAGGAATGGCACCATTTTCCTTGGGTTTCCATTTAGATGCCATTGTCACTTTTGTATGATCCCTTAATTTAAATTCAGTAGTTTCCGTGCAAGTTCCATTCTTAGCTGGAGTTATGCTACTAGGTTTACCATGCAAATAACCTGGTCCATTGTCAATATATTGCACCTTCACTTCGGATGCACCTGCTTGAAGGTTTCCATTCCTTAGTTCTTTGCAACAAGTTAGGCAAAGTTCATAGGAACAGATAGAACAGCTCCGATGTAAATCAACAATCGAAGCACTGCAATAGTTGCTGCAAATAACAGGTGATATTCATTATTCTGTAAACTTATCGATGAATTGCAGTCTAAGATAACTGTGAAAGCTCACCAATAAATGCGTTCATCCTTCTCGTATTTTGCTTTGCGTATATTAACCTCTGAATCTGGCAATCCTGCCCCAAAAAAAGACAGTACTCACTGAAACAATCCTTTTTTCGAAGAATTTCAGCCGCAAAACTCACAGCCTTCTTAGTTGTAAATCATTCCTTTGAATAAGAATGAAACTTTATCGGTAGAAATGGCCTACTTTTGTTCCTAAAAAGAGATATTGAGGAGACACCTATTTTACTTACCAAAAGGATAATTACAAAAGGAACCTTTTGTTCTTCAATAAAATGTCCATGTCACGGCCTCATTAAATTGGAAAAGTAAAAGTAAACACAAGCCAACTTGGAACTTTTTGGCTTCATCAAATGATGCCAGCATTTGTCAAATTACACTTCACTCGTATCAGTAATCTTAGTCATCAATAGCATGTGATAACCTATTAAATGAGACCGCCTCTTTAAAAATATATAACCTTCTAGCATCAAATTCAGAGATTTAATACCTTGTATATGGCACTCAATCTCCTTTTCGATCATTTGCTCTGTATTAAATTGTTCCAAAGCAGGCAAAAGTGCTCGTAGAATGTGCTTAGAGTACTCAAGTTTTTCTTCATCACTGAACTTCACTTCTACATTCATCAAATGCTGTATTAAAAACAAGAGTACCACTCAATTCGCAATAACTAAATCATTTTTGGAACATAAGACAAGGTGAAAGAATTGAATGAAGCCTACTTTAGCCAACCCATCTAACCGCAAGCATGCTATGCAGTTACAAATGTGACGACATACAGGACAAGCTTTTAAAAAGGCCTCCTCTGGCATCCTAGGGTACCTACATACAGCGGTAAAAGAAAATAAGGTAACGATGCGACCACACCAAATTGGTCGTTCCATAAAGTGACAATTTTCATCGTTACGTAACGACGGATTTAATGATATGATACATTAAAATTTAAGCAACAATCAAAACAAACATTATACTTAAAATAACAATACGATACAATACAACAGGTAACGACCACCCAAACAAGCTGTAAGTAAAACAAAACAGTTATCTTGCTTTGATGAATTAGCATATTTATATGATCAATTTCAACCAAAGGCCTCGTCATTTTTCCGACATATTGCTACCCGTTTTGAACATTGGCTACATAAACCCTTCACATCTTTTGAACATGTAAAGAAATTTCTTGATGGCATAACTTGTTAAAAAAATGGATATTGGGCCTAACTCAACCTCAAAAGCTAGCGAAAGAGCTGAGGTTCGTCCAAGCTATATAAAGAGACCACTCATTCCTTAAAGAGCCAATGTGGGACTCTTCTACACCCCCCTCACACTCATCTGGAGCGTGGGCAATTCAATATGGGGGCCCCACATTGGGAATTCGAGAATTGGTATTGGTCATGACCTCGTACCATGTTAAAAAAATGGACCTTGGGTCTAAGTCAACCCAAAAGCTAGCTCACAAGCCATATAAAGAGACCAACCATCCCTTATAGAGCCTATTTTTCAACATAACTGGGTGGCAATTCTGTACAAACAAGTGCATAAACAAATTACAAGGCAGGAGGAAGCAAAACCTAATTTACTACACAAGGCTAGCCCGTTCACAAGTTGCACATCTCAATGTTACTTCCTCAAACCCCTACACTTCACCAACAACCGGTACTTGGGTCAATTCAGTGATGAAACATTTTGACAACCTTGTTAAGCAACTGGGATCAATTAGTACTCTTAGAAAATCAGAAAGTAAACAATCATAAGTTACAGGAGGCTCTATTAAAATAAATCATATACCATACAGAATTATTTATGAATCCATTAACTATTCTCCTACATTTTCAGATTATTGCAGCAGCAAAACAGAACCTGATAGATATGTATTATTTATGCATTATGGCCATCAGCAGCATAGGCGGATCTAGCCTTCTGACACCAGGTTCAACTGAACCCATAACTCTAGACGTGGAGAACAAATTTATGTGTAAGAATCCGCTAAAATTGCAATCAATTCAATAGTAAGAAACTTAAAAGCTGAAGCCATAGAGTTTAAATCCTGGATCCGCCTCTTATCATCAGCGTGTTAGATTAGAATCGTAGTGTGTTAGAATAGAAGATCATAGTTGGAAAGTTTACATCATGAGCGTGTTAGATTGAAAGACCATCAGCATAATATACTTACATCATCAAAAGTTTCTATCTTTGGCTAAAAGAAAGAATGTCAGTCAAGTTTCTTCATGATAAATGTGTCAAATAGAGAAAAGTCTCACCATCGAGTCATGCAAGAAACACAATATCTTTTGGCCTTACATTTCGAGCAACACACCACTCTGTCTTTGTCACTCCTCTGGCACTGATGACACATTTTGGACTCCCTTTTACTATTTCCTCCTGTAGTTTTGTTAGAACCCACTTTCCTCTTCTTGATATTCTCCCTTGAATGATCACAACTATCTTCATCACTATCACCAACGTAATCGTCATCGTTTTCTGCTTCTTCTTCTTCCTCACTACTGCTTTCTATCATTACAACCGGGATATCCTTTTCTTCTGATTTCATTCGCTTGTTTTGCATCTTCTTTTCTCTTTCTTTGAAAATTCTGAGCTTTTCATCTTCTCTTTACTCCCCCCATAGTCCCGAATCCCAACATAAAGTACAGTGAAAGACTCGGAGACGTCTTTTTGTTTCTGCGCGGGCTTTTCCAATCGTATTAAGCACGCTTGTGTGAGAATCGTAATTGAACTCACCATTTCTTTTAAATAATTTCAAAATAGAGAAAGTTAATATTCCCCCTACTTCAATAGTTCAATTTATAACCGTACAAATTGAAAGCCTCACAAAAAGTTTTACCCTTTTAAGCTTTTAATATATTTATTTTTCGTTGTTTTTTTATCATATTTAATTATACGATATCGATATTTATTAATCCAAATAGAGTAATCAATTACTATATATATATATATATATATGGTAATTTTTTATTTTATTTATTATTTTTGTTTTTTTATATGTATATTATATATAAATAGATTTTTCATTTTCTTATTTCAAAATAATTATAAAACTCCAATTTGAAACTACTCCCCAATTTGAATTGGTAATTCATTGTTTTTTTTAATTTTGTTTTTTATTTTAAAATTATTTTAAAACTCCAACTTGAAACTACTCCCACCCAATTTGAATGTGTAGTTATTTTTTATATATTTAATTTTCATTTTTTAAATTATATTTATTTATAAGATATCTATATTTATTAATCCAAATAAAGTAACCAATTAATATATATGGTAGTTTTTTATTGTATTTTATTTTTTTCGTTTTTATATGTATTTAAATTCAAAAATAAGTAACCAATAACTAATTATAAACTAAATAACTAATTAGTAACCAATTATGCCATGTGGCATTTTTTTAGGCTACCACTTGGCTTACGGAGAGGGCTTTTTCCTCTCCTTTTAATAATATTCATTACATACTATTTATCAAGGTTTGTAGTGTCTTTGCTTATCTTCTGTAGTTGTTAGATTTTGCATTTTCTATGTATGTGATGACAACATGCGTTAGCAAAAAAACATGAAAACAGAATTCTTTCTTTTGACTAAATAAAGTAAACTCCACCTACTGTGTGTATATATACGGTTAACCTGCTATGTAAGCATGTTTTTACAGATGTGCAGGTGGTCAACATTGGCAATTAACTTGTTTTACACTTGCAAGCAAAGCAAATCAATGTATGGAACACTTGGAAGGTACACTGTTTTTTGCAATTTGAAAGTATTCATATAACAATGTCACAGAGCAAATAAAATCTATATATATTGATATTGAAATTTCGAAAACAAAAAGGAATTACACAGCGAATAACATATTTAAAATACCTTTTCATCTTGTAGAACCAATTCAATCGAGAATATATTTCCAGGATTAAAACGATCCGGTATTTCCCACATACGGACAACCCGGACTTTCAACTTCCATTGCATCTTTGAAATTGTTATATCCTTGATGAAATCAATGTGATTAGTCATCTTTTGCATAAGAAGTAACTTTACTTGTAATCTTGATATGAAAACGAAAAGTAGAATTGCAGTAGGTTAAGTTGTGGGAGGAAATATATATTTGCAGTTTTTATCAGTTGGAACCCACTATACTAAATCGTGGGTTACACAGTTGAGCGTATTGTGATTTAGCAGAGACAATTTAGGGTAAGTTGTAGGTAAAAAGTTTAAACCTAAAATTGTGGAGTTAAATTTTACCCCACGTTCAGTTAATTAAAATTTTTAAAAAAAAATTAATCAGATATATGAAGCCCAGAACGTTCAGTTAATTAAAATTTTTAAAAATAAAAAAATCAGATATATAAAGCCCAGTATGAACGGTTGGTTTTCCCACCAACGTGGGTAGTTTGAACGGTTTGTATACCCACCCATGTTTATTTAATAATTTTAAACAATGAAAAATAAGAATTTTCCAAGGGAAGGTGTACAGTTTTTGAGATTGACGGTTTTGAAAGTGAATTTCATTCGTGTACTTCCAAAGAAATTGGAGCTTTGTCTGAATCTGCCAAGTGTCTATTGGGGATACTGCCACTTGGCTTCATGACATGCTTTTTTCCTCGGCTTTTAATTATAGATAGACTACTAATAAGTTTCAAAAAAAAAAAAATTGGTGTCAAGTCAAATCAGTCACATAAATTGAATAGAGAGAGAATATATTTATTCTAGAGCCTGTTTGGCATAAAAAAGGATTTCTTTTTTTCGAATGTTTTTATTTTTTTTCGAAATCAAATATTTGTTCATGAAAATTTTAACTATGGTTGTTTAACGAGTGGTCGGGCCGGGCCTCTATTTTTTGGACCCGTACGGGTTGCGGTCCGGGCCGGTTCCGGGTTGGTTCTTAACGGATTTAACGGGTTCAGGTTGATTCGGGTAAAAATTGAACCGTAAGGGTTACGGGTTGAGGGGCCGGGCCGGGCCGGGTTTAGTGTATTTTTAATTTTTTTTTTTGGAATTTTTTATAAATATTGTAAGTTATATTAATACAAAGTACTAACATAAAGAATACAAGGAAGATAGAAAAAAATTGCACTTATTGCAATTTGCAAGTGCTACTTTTATTTCATAATTCAAACTTACAAATTGAAAGGTTTACATTTTTAACAACAAGTAAATTCACCAAGGGTTTTAAATATATACCTCTAAAATGCAATATTTCACCTATATACATAGTGTAATTTTCGACGAACCACCCTCGGGACTATATAGCTTCGCCCATGCCCTTGTTTACATCACATAATTGAACTGACAATATGAACAGATAAACAAAACACATAATACAAATAGGTAAAAAAAAAAAAATACCTTGGAAATCAACCAGGCTTTTTCCATGCGTTCAACAAAGCTAGATGAACTATCAACTGCTGATGCTCTTACCACAAAAATTCTAGGTATTTGCTTTAATCTAGGGTTTCCAGGGAAAATCAATTGTAATCCTCTTGGTGTTGCAAATTGATTAATAACATTTAATTTTGCAGTAATTCTGGATCTACAAGAACATGTACAACTACTGCAACTTGCCATTTTTTCCCTTCTTTTTTTCCTGTTCAATTTCTTGCCCACAGAATTCGAAAATTAAAAAAAAAAAAAAAGTAGCCGTTTAAACCGGACCGGTTAACCTGGTAAGAGTTACTGTTCACTCTTCCGGGTTCAACCGGGCCAGTTACCCGTTTCAAAGAACTAAATCGGACCAACCCCCCAGCCCAGCCCCCTCTTACCGGTCCGGGCCGGTTCCGGGTTCTACAGGTCTGGGTCAGTCTGGAACCGGGTCAACCCGGCCCGTTTAACACTCTTATTTTTAACTTTCACTCGAACATGAATTTTAATTTTCGAAAATATTTAAAAAAAAATTCAAAAAGCTATTTATCAAGATTTTTAATTCACATCACTCATAAAAATTCAAAAACAGCCAAAATCATATACACGTGCAAATACAACTCTAATATTTAAATATCTATTGGAAAACAAATTCACTTTTTTCGGTAATTTTACAATTCTTATGTACCTAGTCATTTAAAATTGTCGGTCACCTCTCAATTAATATATCAAATCTTAGCCGATTACTACTTTTTGTTTTTTTAAATGCTTACAAAATTTTCCAACTTGTATTATCAAGGGCGCTCAATTACATTACTGGCCTAAAATCAAGCTTTATTGGGAAGCCTTAAGTTTTTAAAAAACTTCATATTAGAGTTTCGACTCATATCTCATTTGTTATTTTTTATTTTGGGTAACACGATTCATATTTTCTTCGCTGTTATATATAAATTCTAAAAATAGTAAAAAAGCAATATACACTAATAAAGTAAAAGGCATAAAAAATAATAAAGTTTAAATTAAAAAGAAAGATAGAAAGTTGGAACAATAGAACCTGCGTAATGCCTGAAAACTTGAGAAGGTATGAAAAACTATTTGAAATTTGATTTATTCAATGTCCTTATGACCTCGTTTATGAAGGAATAGGTAGCTTAGTAGAAAGAAGAAATGAGAGTACAAAATATAAGTTTTAATACGAGAGATAACTTAAAAAAAAAAAAAAAAGCAAAGTAAGAACTTAATTATCCAAGGGTCACCCTAAATTACATGACCACAAATATTAACAATGGAATGGATAAGATCTTTGCATTCTTTATCATATGTTTGTAATACGAAGTGCATACCGCTTAATAGATCTTACATGGCATGAATCCGTATTAATCGAAACCTAAAGTGGATATCAAACATGATAAAATTATGATAGGGGGTGATTTCTCCTTAATTTGTCTTACATGTCATGCATCCGAATTAGCCGAAGCCTAACACGGATATAAAATATCGAATGGGAAACAAAAAGAGCTTGACTAAATGTTTGTCTTTCCTTTATACAAATATCTTCTTCCCTAAGTCTTAAAATATAAAATATTTTTTTGGTAATTAAAGGAATTGTATGGGTCAGAATCTGACCTCACGGTAATTAACGGAGTTAATCTCCTCTTGAGGTAATCCATAATTAATAAGCGGTATGGCCACTTATTTATAAGAGGATTCGACTCTTGTCCGATTGAATCTACGAGGGCACGGCCCATTCATTCCCCCACGGGGACGGAACCTCAGCGTAGCCACGACCATTTATTGCCAGCTCACGAAGCTCACATCTATAAATACTAAGAGTGGAAGCCCTAGAAAGGGGGCTACTTCTTCACTACTATAGACAGGAGAGAGAAGGGAAAAATATACTCATCTTATGGGAAGAGAAAACACCATTGTAAGGCTCTGAACCTCTTCATGGAGAGGCAGACCAAACAATATTATTAAAAAAGGCTTTTAATGTTTCTCCCCCTAATTTTGAGCACTTATTTACGTTTCTTTCATTTGGTCCAATGGATTATTACGATTTGCTATGATTTTCCCGTGATTATTTGTATTGTTTTTCATTCACAAGATATGTGATAACTTTTGAGCAAACAATTTGGCGCCGTCTGTGGGGATTTCATAGCAAAATCGCGTAGTTCTTCCATGGACTAAAAGGAAAGAAACGCCGGTTGGGAAGAACAACCCAGCAAAAACAAGCCAAAACGGCATATCAGGCCGATGGAACTCGAAGATCTCGAATCGAGGTCCAGTTCCTCTGTCCCTCATCTATCTAATGGTACAAACAAGAAGAAGCAGCCCCTCTTCTTTTGGGGAGAATCTTCGTAAGAGATCCCCCACATCCCTGATAAGGGCTCCAGCCGGAAACCAGCACGGAGGAATCTCGAATCGAGAAGCGCTTCGAGACAGCCTACATACCTCGGTTGGGAAGATAACGATTAAGCCGCTCAAGATCTCGAATCAAAACCGAGCTTCAGCTCCCAAAAACCCACGAACCAAAAAAAAAAAAAAAATTCAACTACGGTTGAACCGGGATTCCGGCTATGCGCCTTCGCCATTATATCAAGGCTATGCGCCTTCGTCAAAAAGTTCAACTACGGTTGAACCGAGACAGGCTATGCGCCTTCACCAGAAAGTTCAACTACGGTTGAACCGGGACTCAGGCTATGCGCCTTCGCCATTATATCAAGGCTATGCGCCTTCGTCAAAAAGTTCAACTACGGTNGCAAAATCGCGTAGTTCTTACCATAGGGACCAAAAGGAAAGAAACGACCGGAAAAGGAAGAACAACCCAGCTTAAACAAGCCAAAGCGGCATATCAGGCCGATGGAACTCGAAGATCTCGAATCGAGATCCAGTTCCTCTGTCTCTCATCTATCAGATGGTGCAAACAAGAAGAAGCAGCCCCCCCCCCCTCCTAAGGGAAGGTCTCTGTAAGGCATCTTCCACATCCCCGATACAAGCTCCGGCGAGAAACCGACACGGAGATATCTCGAGCCGAGAGTCGCCTCAAGACAGCCTATAAACCCCGGTTGGGAAGACAACGGATGAGCCGCTCAAGGTCTCGAATCCAAACCGAGCTTCAGCACTCAATACCCACAATATGGGACTCAGGCCACGAGCCTTCGTCATCAAAGATCGACAAAGTTCAACAACAGTTGAACTGGGACTCAGACCATGAGCCTTCGTCATCAAAGATCAATAAAGTTCAACAACAGTTGAACCAAGACAGGCTATGCGCCTTCACCAAAAGTTCAACTACGGTTGAACCGAGACAGGCTACGCGCCTTCACCAGAAAGTTCAACTACGATTGAACCGGGACTCAGGCTATGCGCCTTCGCCATGATATCAAGGCTATGCGCCTTCGTCAAAAAGTTCAACTACGGTTGAACCGAGACAGGCTACGCGCCTTCACCAGAAAGTTCAACTAAGGTTGAACCGGGACTCAGGCTATGCGCCTTCGTCAAGAAGTTCAACTACGGTTGAACCGAGACAGGCTACGTGCCTTCACCAGAAAGTTCAACTACGGTTGAATCGGGACTTAGGCTATGCGCCTTCGCCATTATATCAAGGCTATGCGCCTTCGTCAAAAAGTTCAACTACGGTTGAACCGAGACAGGCTACGCGCCTTCACCAGAAAGTTCAACTACGGGTGAACCGGGACTCAGGCTATGCGCCTTCGCCATTATATCAAGGCTATGCGCCTTCACCAAAAAGTTCAACTACGGTTGAACCAAGATAGGCTATGCGCCTTTACCAGAAAGTTCAACTACGGTTGAACCGGGACTCAGGCTATGCGCCTTCGCCATTATATCAAGGCTATGCGCCTTCGTCAAAAAGTTCAACTACGGTTGAACCGAGACAGGCTACGCGCCTTCACCAGAAAGTTCAACTACGGTTGAACCGGGACTCAGGCTATGCGCCTTCACCATTATATCAAGGCTATGCGCCTTCGTCAAAAAGTTCAACAACGGTTGAACCGAGACGGGCTACGCGCCTTCACCAGAAAGTTCAACTACGGTTGAACCGGGACTCAGACCATGAGCCTTCGTCATCAAAGATCGACAAAGTTCAACAACAGTTGAACCAAGACAGGCTATACGCCTTCACCAAAAGTTCAACTACGGTTGAACCAAGACAGGCTACGCGCATTCACCAGAAAGTTCAACTACGGTTGAACCGTGACTCAGGCTATGCGCCTTCGCCATTATATCAAGGCTATGCATCTTCGTCAAAAAGTTCAACTACGGTTGAACCGAGACAGGCTACGCGCCTTCACCAGAAAGTTCAACTAAGGTTGAACCGGGACTCAGGCTATGCGCCTTCGCCATTATATCAAGGCTATGCGCCTTCGTCAAAAAGTTCAACTACGGTTGAACCAAGACGGGCTACGCGCCTTCACCAACAAGTTCAACCACAGTTGAACCAATACAGGCTACGAGCCTTCGCCACTAAAGTAACAAAGTCCAACAACAGTCGAACTGGGACTCCGGCTGCGTGCCCCCGCCAATAAGTCCAGCCACGGTCGAACCTAGACTCAAGCTATGCGCCTTCGCTATTGAATCCAACGAGCTCGACCTCGCTCGAACTACAAGAATGGACGCCTTCGTCCTCAACTTTAGCAAATCCAACCACAGTCGAACCGAGACTCAGGCCAAACGCTTTCATCTGTGAAAGCAAAGCCCGACCTCCAACAAATCAAAACGCAGGATAGGCACCCTCGCCATTTCAAGTAAGTTCCCCCAACTCGAATTAAGATTCGGGCCACGTAAAGTTCGGCCCCGGTCAAACTACGAGGCCGCATTTTTTACTATCACGACCGGTAGTTCGACCGCACCGAACTGGGACTAAGTCTAAGAGCCTCTATCGCCAAATAACGGCCAAGACTCGCCCGCACCGAGCTGAAAAAGCAAGGCCATCAACTATATTAGGGCTAGGGCCATCGCCAACGGTCGACCTAGATTCGACTACGGTGGGTAAACGACCCGACGACGGTCGAAGTTGCCTCTATGGCTAAGGCCGTCGATTCTATCACGACTAAAGTCGTCGATTTAAATTCGACTAGGGCCGCCAACGTGAACGGTCAACAAAAAGTGCAACAAAAACTCTAAATAACGAAAGAAAAACAGTGACAAAAAACAAGCACAAGGCAGGCAATGGAAAAGAAAATTTGTATATTTACAAAGTCAATTGCGGGTCATCCCCGCTTACACCCGGCCAAGGCCGATCAATACAAGAAATAAAAAAAAAAGGAAACACCTAAACGCCAAATGGCGAACAAGACAAAAAATGCATAATCTTTTTACTCGGTGCCGTCTGCGCCACCGTCTGCACCAGCGTCAGCCTCTGGCGTCGCCGCGTCAAAACCACAGTCGACACGTGCCTCACGAGCCTTCTGACGTGCCCCCTCGAAAGCAGCCTCGGTCACGACTCCAGCCTCCCACAAACTCTTATATACATCACGTTGGGCCTCGGCAAAGACCCAAAGTTCCCGAGCCTGGCTGGAAGAAGCGGCGTGATCCCGTAGCCGCTGATTCTCTTCTTCTAAGGCTGTGATCCGGTCCGCCATGACCTGGGCGTCCTGCTCAAAGACACCAATCCGCTCCTCGAGACTCGCTTCTCTAAAGACCGCAGCATCCCTTTCCAATGTCCGTTGGGATTCGTGCACGCGGATAGCCTCCTCCAACGCCCCGGCCCTCGACGAAGCATCCCTCACTTGGAGCTTCAATGCCGCGACTTCACCCTCCAACGCGGTCACTTTCCCGCTCCATGCCGCAGCGGTCTCCGCCGCCTTGGACTTGCCCCGGCGCTCGCACTCAGCTGCGGCCCTCTTTACCGCCTCGATCTCCTCATCCTTTCGGCGGAGCTGCCCCTCGAGAGCACTCGTCCTGCCAAGTATTTGCTGCATCTGAAGCTCCCGCCCCGCCAGCTCTTCGACCAAGGCCCGGCTCCGAGGATCATTCTTCAAGCGCACGCGTAACTCTCGGCAGTGATTTCGGTAGCGGCGATACTTCTCCAGCGCCCGCAAAAATATCCCCGAACGGACCTTGGCTCGACGAATGCTCTCCACCTCCAACAGATAAGACTACAAAGCAAAGACAACGATCAGAATAAAAGAATAAACCTAAAGCAAAGAATAAGCGAACCGACGCAACAGTACATACCCTCAAGCCCATCACGGCTACTTCATTCATCAGCCCGATATCCGTAACGCCCCTCAGTGACGCATTCTCGGCCTCCGAGCATAGCGGCTCGAACTGCGGCACCAAGCTTTCCCCTTGGAGCAATAAGTTCAGTTCCGTGGGAACCTCGATAAAGCGAGATCGCCCCTCTGCGCGCACCGCTGAATTGGTGGAGCCTTCCTGGAACATACGGACGTCGTCGGGATCCAGGTCGGATTCAGACTCATCCTCACCCACATCAGCAGCCGCTGAGGAACTACCTCCCGTCTCAGCGACTGGAACCACCAATTGAGTCGCCGAAGCGACGGTATCATCACGGCCTAAGCCAACCGGGGCAACCCCCATTGATTGTCCGCCCTCGAGGGCAGGCGNNAAAAGTTCAACTACGGTTGAACCGAGACAGGCTACGCGCCTTCACCAGAAAGTTCAACTACGGTTGAACCGGGACTCAGGCTAAGTTCAACTAAGGTTGAACCGGGACTCAGGCTATGAGCCTTCGCCGTCAAAATCGACTAAGTTCAACAACAGTTGAACCGGGACTCAGGCTATGCGCCTTCGCCATTATATCAAGGCTATGCGCCTTCGTCAAAAAGTTCAACTACGGTTGAACCGAGACGGGCTACGCGCCTTCACCAACAAGTTCAACCACAGTTGAACCAAAACAGGCTACGAGCCTTCGTTACCAAATTTAACAAAGTCCAACAACAGTCGAACTGGGACTCCGGCTGCGTGCCTTCGCCAATAAGTCCAGCCACGGTCGAACCTAGACTCAAGCTATGCGCCTTCGCTATTGAATCCAACGAGCTCGACCTCGCTCAAACTACAAGAATGGACGCCTTCGTCCTCAACTTTAGCAAGTCCAACCACAGTCGAACCGAGACTCAGGCCAAATGCTTTCATCTGTGAAAGCAAAGCCCGACCTCCAACAAATCAAAGCGCAGGATAGGCACCCTCGCCATTTCAAGTAAGTTCCCCCAACTCGAATTAAAATTCGGGCCACGTAAAGTTCGGCCCCGGTCAAACTACGAGGCCGCGTTTTTTACTATCACGACCGGTAGTTCGACCGCACCCGAACTGGGACTAAGGCTAAGCGCCGCTATCGCCAAATAATGGCCAAGACTCGCCCGCACCGAGCTGAAAAAGCAAGGCCATCAACTATATTAGGGCTAGGGCCATCGCCGCCAACGGTCGACCTAGATTCGACTACGGTGAGTAAACGACCCGACGACGGTCGAAGTTGCCTCTATGGCTAAGGCCGTCGATTCTATCACGACTAAAGTCATCGATTTAAATTCGACTAGGGCCGCCAACGTGAACGGTCAACAAAAAGCGCAACAAAAACTCTAAAGAACGAAAGAAAAACAGTGACAAAAACAAGCACAAGGCAGGCAATAGAAAAGAAAATTTGTATATTTACAAAGTCAATTGCGGGTCATCCCCGCTTACACCCAGCCAAAGCCGATCAATACAAGAAATAAAAAAAATAATAATACAAATAACGCCTAAAACGCCAAGCGGCGAACAAGACAAGAAAAAATGCACAGACATCTTTCTACTCGGTGCCGTCTGCGCCGTCGTCTGCACCAGCGTCAACCTCCGGCGTCGCCGCGTCAAAAGCACAATCGGCACGTGCCTCACGAGCTTTCTGACGCACCCCCTCGAAAGCAGCTTCGGTCACGACGCCAGCCTCCCATAAACTCTTATATACATCACGCTGGGCCTCGGCAAAGGCCCAAAGTTCTCGAGCCTGGCTGGAAGAAGCGGCCTGATCCCGTAGCCGCTGATTCTCTTCTTCTAAGGCTGTGATCCGGTCCGCCATGACCTGGGCGTCCTGCTCAAAGACACCAATCCGCTCCTCGAGACTCGCCTCTCTAAAGGCCACAGCATCCCTTTCCAATGCCCGTTGGGATTCGTGCACGCGGATAGCCTCCTCCAACGCCCAGGCCCTCGACGAAGCATCCCTCACTTGAAGCTTCAATGCCGCGACCCCACAGACGTGATCCCATCCCTCACGTGGTCGTGGGTTCGATCCCCACAGACGGCGCCAAATTGTTTGCTCAAAAGTTATCACATATCTTGTGAATGCAAAACAATACAAATAATCACGGGAAAATCATAGCAAATCGTAATAATCCATTGGACCAAATGAAAGAAACGTAAATAAGTGCTCAAAATTAGGGGGAGAAACATTAAAAGCCTTTATTGATAATATTTGTTTGGTCTGCCTCTCCATGAAGAGGTTCAGAGCCTTACAATGGTGTTTTCTCTTCCCATAAGATGGGTATATTTTTCCCTTCTCTCTCCTGTCTATAGTAGTGAAGAAGCAGCCCCCTTTCTAGGGCTTCCACTCTTAGTATTTATAGATGTGAGCTTCGTGAGCTGGCAATAAATGGTGGTGGCTACGCTGAGGTTCCGTCCTCATGGGGGAATGAATGGGCCGTGCCCTCGTAGATTCAATCGGACAAGAGTCGAATCCTCTTATAAATAAGTGGCCATACCGCTTATTAATTATGGATTAGCTCAAGAGGAGATTAATTCCGTTAATTACCGTGAGGTCAGATTCTGACCCATACAGGAATTATATTAACCACCACGTTGGATATACAAACAAAGCTGCAAAGCATCCAACTTAGCAATGAAAAACCTAATTACAAACTAGACTAGAAACACTATGCCTATTGAGAAGAAAATCCCACCTCCGAGGAAGGATTTCTTCAACTTGCCATTCAGACACACAAAGAAACATCAAAATCTATGTATGACTAAATGATCCATGACTACACACGAGTTCTACATCCTAAGAGGCAGGCTACTCTCCTAACTATAGTATCCACATCACAACTTGTATGCTCAAAAATACTCTCCTTTCATTCTATCCATATTTCTGCATACACCATCCTAAAAACATGAGTTGATTGTGATTTTCTCTTAGAATTTTATATACTCTATTGCAACTGTTGGTTCAATGTTGAGTATAGACAAGACTGTTGCTTCATTCATGTCAGGATACAGCTCCATACACTTTTTGCGTAGTCACATGCAGCAAATAAGCGATCTCTAGTTTCCTCATGAATCTGACAGAGTGAACACATAGGATTCACAGAAAGATCCAGAAAGACCCCATCTATGAAGTCTATTAGTAGTGAGAAGTTTAGCTTGTAACTGCAACCACATTATGAATATAATTGAGTTTGATATTTAGCAGCATTACTCAGGGACAGACCCACATTGGTTCTAGGGGATTTAATTGAATTCGCTTTGTAATATTTTTTTACTATTTTTGTATTGAAGTTATCATTATATGTGTCACGACCTGAATTTCCCGCCGCCGGGATCGTGATGGCGCCTAACTCTTGAATGCTAGGCAAACCAACAATTTTGGTTTTAACACATTAACAATTAATTCAAACAGAAATAAATAATAACTAAAGCTAAACAGATATAAAGTGCGAAAATGTTAAAACAGTTCAAAATACTCCAATACATGTCTACCCCAATAATCTGGTGTCACAATTCACAAACGTCTAAGAAGTTCTGCAGATACTGGTTTAAAAGGATTACAATTGTTCTCGAAATGGAAAGAGACAGAAAGTCCAAAATAGAGGGAAGGGGACTCCAGAGTCTGCGGACGCCGGCAGATCTACCTCGAGTCTCCCGTGGACTGAAGGCAGCAACCTCAACACTACTCACGAGGTCCGGCACCGAAATCTGCACAGAAAGTGCAGAGTGCAGTATCAGTACAACCGACCCCATATACTGGTAAGTGTCGAGCCTAACCACGGCGAAGTAGTGACGAGGCTAGGGCACGACAACAATGTAAACCTGTGTTTAAATCATATACGAGAAGCAGTAATAACAGAAATTTAATAGATAAAGACGGGAAAGGGAAACATGCTGAGGGAAATATCAAATTCTGACAATAATAAAGTAAAGAAGCAAGGTAAATATCAAACTTTGAACCAACAGAAATGATAACGCAGTAACACGTGCACGACATCACCCTTCGTGCTTTTACTCTCGTCCTCACCCTAAAATCAATAGAAATGGCACGACATCACCCTTCGTGCATTAACTCTCTCATAAACATGGCACGGCATCACCCTTTGTGCATTAACACTCACAGAAATATGGCACGGCATCACCCTTTGTGCATTAACGCTCACTGAATATGGCACGACATCACCCTTCGCGCATTAACATTCTCTCACAATATCGTGCACGACATCACCCTTTGTGTTTTACACTCTTCCTCACCCAAACAATAAAAACAATAACATCCCGACAAGGGAATTAGCTATAACCAATCTCATTTCAACAGTTAATTTTACAATGTAAGTCTCCACTCGAGTCAATACTCAACAATTATCCAATGCTAAGTAAAATATCACAAGACTTGTTCAACATGGAGAATCATCAGTTTAAACATGAATAGTACATAATAAGAAACAAAACGGCCACAATTTAAGACTCACTTGCATGCTCAACATCAACGTATAGATACTCGTCACCACACCTATACGTCGTACTCAACACTAACACGTAGCAAATAAGACAATAACACCTATTCCCTCAAGCTAAGGTTAGACCAAACACTTACCTCGATTCCACGGCCAAACTCAAGCCTCTAATATCGCTTTTCCTTTGGTTTCCACTTCTAAACCGCCCGAATACATGCGTAATTTACTAATTAACATCAATTAATGCTAAATAAACCAATTCTAATGAATGAGTATAGATTTCCCAATGTTTTCCCCCAAAAGTCAAAAACCAACCCCTGGCCCGCTTGGTCAAAACTCGAAGTTCGAACCAAAACCCGATTACCCATTCACCCACGAACACAAATATGCAATTGGTTTTGAAATCCGGCCTCAATTTGAGGTCTAAATCCCCAAATTTCGAAATTCCTAAATTCTACCAAAGAACACCTAACTTCCCATGAAAAGCCCTAGATTTTGAGATGAAATCATGTAAAAGGATGAAATAGATTGAAGAAAATGAGTTAGAAATCGTATACCTATGATTTGGGGAAGAACTCTTCTTTGAAAAATTGCCTATGGGAGCTTAGGATTTGAAAATTTGAGAAATGAGTTCAAAATCCCGTCTAAGTGATGTTTTGATCAGTTGCAGATGTCGCATTTGTGACAAAAGCTTCGCAATTGCGAAGCTCGCAAATGCGAGACAGGCTTCGCAAATGCGAACCTGCTGCATGTCTGCTACTGTCGCAATTGAGAACAATTTGTCGCAATTGCGAAGGTTGACCCTCCCTGTTGACTTTGCAAATGCGAAGGGGTGTTCGTAAATGCGAACTAAGCTTGCCCGGGCTTTTGATCGCATTTGCGATGAAAGGCTCGCAATTGCCAAGCCTGTGAAGCTCGCAATTGCGAAACATGATCTCGCAATTGCGAGATCAGTGGCGTGCAACTCTGCTGAAGCATACCAGCAAATTCCCTATGTTCAAAATCACTCCGTAGCCTATCCAAAACTCACCCGAGCCCTCGGGGCTCCAAACCAAACATGCACACAAGTCTAAAAATATCATACGGACTTGCTCGTGCGATCAAATCGCCAAAATAACATCTAGAACTATGAATTCAACACCAAAACTCATGAAATCTCAAGATAGTTCAAAATTTCTAACTTTTCAACCAAATGTCCGAATTACATCAAATCACCTCCATTTTTCACCAAATTTCATAGATATGACTTAAATATTATATTAAACCTGTACCGGGCTCCGAAACCAAAATATGTGCCCGATACCAATGAGATCACACACTATTCCATTTCTAAAAATCCTTATATTTTCCAGCAAACAATTTTCTTCGAAAATTCATTCCTTGGGCTAGGGACCTCGGAATTCGATTCTGGGCATACACCCAAGTCCCATATTTTACTACGGACCCTACGGGACCGTCAAATCATGGGTCCGGGTCCGTTTACCAAAAATATTGACCAAAGTCAACTTTAATCCATTTAAAAGGCAAAATTCAACATTTTTCTTAGATTTCACATAAGAGCTTTCCGGAAACGCGCCCGGACTGCGCGCACACATTGAGGAGAAAGAAAATGAGGTTTTCAAGGCCTCGGAACCCGGATTCGGATTCTAAAACAAAATATGACCCCTTGGGTCATCACATTCTCCACCTCTAAAACAACCGTTCGTCCTCGAGCGAACATAGAAAAGTACCTGAGTCGGTGAAAAGATGGGGATATCGGCTCCGCATATCGGACTCGGACTCCCAGGTAGCTGCCTCTACAGGCTGACCTCTCCACTGAACACGAACAGAAGGATAACTCTTTGATCTCAACTGACGAACCTGCCGGTCTAAGATAGCTACCGGCTCCTCCTCATAGGTCGAATCTCTGTCCAACTGGACAATGCTGAAGTCTATCACGTGGGACGGATCGCCGTGATACTTCCGAAGCATGGACACATGAAACACTGGATGCACAGCTGATAAACCCGGTGGCAACGCAAGTTTGTAAGCCACCTCTCCCACTCGATCAAGGATCTCAAAAGGTCCAATGAACCTAGGGCTTAGCTTGCCCTTCTTCCCAAATCTCATCACGCCCTTCATGGACGACACCCGAAGCAACACTCGTTCTCCGACCATGAATGCCACATCACGAACCTTACAGTTGGGATAACTTTTTTGCCTGGACTGAGCTGTACGAAGCCTATCCTGAATGATCTTAACCTTGTCCAAGGCATCCTGTAATAAATCTGTACCCAACAACCGAGCCTCTCCCGGCTCAAACCATCCAACCGGCGACCGACACCGTCTACCATATAATGCCTCATAGGGAGCCATCTGGATGCTCGACTGATAATTGTTGTTGTAGGCAAACTCCGCTAACTGCAAGAACTAATCCCACAAATCTCCAAAGTCAATAACACATGCTCGGAGCATATCCTCCAAAATCTGAATAGTACGCTCGGACTGTCCGTCCGTCTGAGGATGAAATGCTATGCTCAACTTGACCCGCGTACCCAACTCACACTGCACTGCCCTCTAGAAATGCGAGATAAACTGCGTAGCTCGATCAGAAATGATAGAAACGGGCACACCATGGAGACGAACAATCTCACGGATATAAATCTCTGCCAACCGCTCCGACGAATAGGAAACCGCCACCGGAATGAAATGTGCCGACTTAGTCAGCCTATCCACAATAATCCATACTGCATCGAACTTCCTCTGAGTCCGTGGAAGTCCAACAACGAAGTCCATAGTGATACGCTCCCACTTCCACTCAGGAATCTCAATCTTCTGAGGAAAACCACCAAGTCTCTGATGCTCGTACTTTACCTGCTGATAATTCAAACACCGAGCTACATACGCAACAATATCCTTCTTCATCCTTCTCCACCAGTAATGCTGCCGCAAATCCTAATACATCTTGGCGGCGCCCGGATGAATAGAATACTGAGAACTATGGGCCTCCTCTAGAATCAACTCGTAAAGTCCATCCACATTAGGCACACAAACTCGACCCTGCATCCTTACAACTCCATCATCTCCAACAGTAACCTGCTTGGCACCACCGTGCCGCACTGTGTCCCTAAGGACAAGCAAATGAGGATCATCATAGTGCCGATCCCTAATACGCTCAAATAATGAAGACCGTGCGACTGTACAAGCTAGAACACGGCTGGGCATAGAGACATCCAACCTCACGAACTGATTAGCCATAGCCTGAACATCCAAAGCAAGCGGTCTCTCAGCGACTGGAATATATGCAAGGCTACACATACTAGCCGACTTCCTACTCAAAGCATCGGCCACTACATTGGCCTTCCCCGGATGGTACAAGATTGTGATATCATTGTCTTTCAATAGCTCCAACCACCTCCTCTGCCTCAAATTTAGCTCCTTCTGCTTGAACAAATACTGCAGACTATTGTGATCCGTGAACACCTCACATGACACGCCGTATAAATAATGCCTCCAAATCTTCAGTGCGTGAACAATGGTTGCTAGCTCCAAATCATGAACTGGATAATTCTTCTCGTGGATCTTTAACTGCCACGAAGCATATGCAATAACCTTGCCATTCTGCATTAACACCGCACCAAGTCCAATATGAGATGCGTCACAATATACTGTATATGGCCTTGAACCTGTGGGCAAAACCAACACCGGCGCCGTAGACCGTAGTCAAAGCTATCTTGAGCTTCTGAAAGCTCGCCTCACACTCGTCCGACCACCTGAACGGCGCACCCTTCTGGGGCAACCTGGTCATCGGGGCTGCTATAGATGAAAACCCCTCCACAAACCGACGGTGGTAGCCTTCCAAACCCAGGATACTCCGGATCTCTGTAGCTGATGTAGGTCTAGGCCAATCCTTGACTGCCTCAATCTTCTTAGGATCCACCTGAATACCCTCCGCTGATACAACATGACCCAAGAACGCAACTGAACTCAACCAAAATTCCCATTTCGAAAACTTAGCATATAACTGGTTGTCTCTTGGAGTCTGAAGAACGACTCGAAAGTGCTGCTTGTGCTCCTCTCGGCTGCGGGAGTAGATCAAAATATCATCAATGAAGACAATCACGAAGGAATCTAAATAAGGCCTGAACACCTGGTTCATCAAATCCATAAATGCTGCTGGGGCATTTGTCAACCCAAAGGACATCACTAGGAACTCATAATGCCCGTACCGAGTGCGAAAAACTATCTTAGGGACATCGGATGCCCTAATCCTCAATTGATGGTAACCAGATCTCAAATCAATCTTCGAAAATACTTTGGCACCCTGAAGCTGTTCAAACAAATCATCAATCATCGACAATTGATACTTGTTCTTGATGGTAACTTTGTTCAACTGCCGATAATCTATACATATCTTCATCGATCAATCCTTCTTCTTAACAAGCAACACCAGCGCACCCCAGGGCGAGACACTAGGTCTGATAAAGTCCTTATCAAGCAAGTCCTACAACTGTTACTTAAATTCCTTCAAATCTGGCGGGGCCATGCGGTACGACGAAATAGAAATGGGCTGAGTGCCGGAGCCAAATCAATGCAAAAGTCAATATCCCTGTCGAGTGGCATTCCCGGCAAGTCTGTAGGAAATACCTCTGGAAACTCACGAACAACTGGTATGGAATCCATGGAAGGAACCTCTGCACTGGAATCGCGAACATAAGCCAAATAAGCCAAACACCCCTTATCAACCATACGGCGAGCCTTTATATAAGAAATGACCCTACTGGTAGAATGACCAGGAGTTCCTTTCCACTCCAATTGAGGCAACCCCGACAAGGCTAAGGTCACAGTCTTGGCGTGACAGTCCAATATGGCATGATAAGGTGACAGCCAATCCATCCCCAAGATGACATCAAAATCGATCATATCCAGAAGTAGGAGGTCTACCGGGTCTCAAGACCCCCCAATAATAACCACACACGAGCGATAAACACGATCTACAACAATATAATCACCCACCGGTGTGGACACATATACAGGAGCACTCAAAGAATCACGAGGCACAACCAAATACATAGCAAAATAAGATGACACATAGGAGTACGTAGACCCTGGATCAAATAGAACTGAAGCATCTCTACTTCAAACTGAAATCGTACTTGTGATAACGGCATCGGATGCCTCAGCCTTAGGCCCGGCTAGGAAAGCATAACATCTGGGCTGGGCTCCACCACTCTGAACTACATCCCTAGGAAGACCTCCTGTTGGCTGGCCTCCACCTCTAGCGGCCTGACCTCCACCTCTAACACCTCTACCTCCACCTCTAGTTGCCTGACCCCTGCCCCTAGCTGGCTGAGCAGGCGGTGGAACACCTGGTGCCTAAACCATGGCACGAGAACCCTGATGTTGAAAACTCCTCGACGCTCGAGGGCAAAATCTAGCAATGTGCCTCGGATCGCCACAAGTATAACAAACCCTCGGCTGCTGGGACTGCTGACCCTGAAACTGACCCTGACAGCCTGAGTAACCACCCTGAAAACTCTGGAGCAGAGGTGCACTGATAGGAGCTGGTGATACACTGTAAGGTAGCTGATCATAATACTGCATATGAGAACCATTGCCACCTGAAGCACCGTGAGAAGCCTGAAGTGCTGAATGAAACGGCCCTGGAGGATGGCCCCTACCAAAAGAATCCCTGCCACCAGACGAGGCACCACAGAACCTACCAGAATGATGAGGCCTCTTGTCAGACCCATGACCACTCCCCTGAGGTAGAACTGCCTCAACTCGCCGGGCCACATTGGCCGCATCTTGAAAAGAAATCTCTCTACCCGTCTCCTTACCCATATGCAATCTGATAGGCTGAGCGAGTCCCTCAATGAACCTCCTCTCTCTTTCTTTCTTGGTGGGGAGTATAAGAAGAGCATGATGAGCCAAATCAACAAACCTAGTCTCGTATTGAGTGACAGTCATAGATCCCTGCTGAAGATGCTCGAACCGCCTGCGGTAGTCCTCTTTTTGGGTGACAGGAAGGAATTTCTCGAGAAATAGCTAAGAGAACTGGTCCCAAGTCAAGGCAGGCGACCCAGCTGGTCTAGTTAACACAAAATCATTCCACCATCTCTTGGTGGACCCTATAATCAGGAATACAGTGAAGTCGACCCCATTGGTCTCTACTATCCTCATGTTCCGCAACACCTCATGGCAGCGGTCAAGATAATCCTGGGGGTCCTCAGAAGCTGCCCCACTGAAATGAACCGGGAAAAGGTTGGTGAACTTGTCCAACCTCAAAAAAGCCTCTGAAGACATAGATGAGCCACCAACGGCCTGAGCTGCAACAACTGGCTGAGCTACTCCCACTGGCTGAGCTGCTGGAGTCTGGAACTGAGGAGCCATCTGCTTCGGAGTGTGAGTAGCAGAAGTCTGTGCTCCTCCCCCAGCCTGAGAGACGGCTGGTGCTATAGGAAGTATGCCTGCTTGAGTGACACTCTCCATAAGGCCCACTAGACGGAGAAGAGCATCCTGAAGTACCGGGGTAGCGATGAACCCCTCTGGAACCTGGCTTGGCCCTGCTGGAACGGTCTGGGCCGGAACCTCATCCTCAAACTCTACTTGAGGCTCCGCTGCTGGTGCTGCTGCTCGAGCTCTAGTATGAACCCTGCCCCTGCCTCGGCCTATAGCACGGCCTCGGCCTCGTCCTCTGCCCCTCGTAGGAGATGCCACTGGGGGCTCGGGCTGCTGATCAGCGGATGAAGCGGTACGTGTTCTCGCCATCTGCGAAAGAACAGAGTAGAAATTCAATTAGCATTGAGAAGTCAAATCGCACGACAGAGAAGAATAGATGTGAAGTTATTCCTAAACTCTGTAGCCTCGGGGGAAGCACAGACGTCTCCGTACCGATCCCTCAGACTCTACCTAGCTTGTTTGTGAATTGTGAGACCTAGGCAACCTAGTGGTCTGATACCAACTTGTCACGACCCGAATTTCCCACCGTCGGGATCGTGATGGCGCCTAACTCTTGAATGCTAGGCAAGCCAACAATTTCGGTTTTAACATATTAACAATTAACCCAAACAGAAATAAATAATAACTAAAGCTAAACATATATAAAGTGCGGAAATGTTAAAACAGTTCAAAATACCCCAATACATGTCTACCCTAATGATCTGGTGTCACAATTCACAAACGTCTAAGAAGTTCTACAGATACTGGTTTTAAAGAATTACAACTGTTCTCGAAATGGAAAGAGACAGAAAATCCAAAATAGAGGGAACGGGACTCCAAGGTCTGGGGACGCCGGTAGATCTACCTCGGGTCTCCCGTGGACTGAAGGCAGCAACCTCAACACTACTCACGAGGTCCGGCGCCAAAATCTGCACAGAAAGTGTAGAGTGCAGTATCAGTACAACCGACCCCATATACTGGTAAGTGTCGAGCCTGCCTTGGCGACGTCGTGACGAGGCTAGGACACGATAACAATATAAACCTGTGTTAAATCATATACGAGAAACAATAATAACAGAAATTTAACAGATAAAGACGGGAAAGGGAAACATGCTGAGGGAAATATCAAATTCTGACAGTAATAAAGTAAAGAAGCAAGGTAAATATCAAACTTTGAACCAACAGAAATGATAACATAGTAACACGTGCATGTCATCACCCTTCATGCTTTTACTCTCGTCCTCACCCTAAAATCAATAGAAACGGCACGGCATCACCCTTCGTGCATTAACTCTCATAATCATGGCACGGCATTACCCTTCGTGCAATTAATACTCAAAGAAATATGGCACGGCATCACCCTTCGTACATTAACGCTCACTGAATATGGCACGGCATCACCCTTCGTGCATTAACACTCTCTCATAATATCGTGCACGACATCACCCTTCGTGCATTACACTCTTCCTCACCCAAATAATAGAAACAATAACATCCCGACAAGGGAATCAACTATAACCAATCTCGTTTCAATAGTTAATTTCAAAATGTATGTCTCCACTCGAGTCAATACTCAACAATTATCCAATGCCAAGAAAAATATCACAAGACTTGTTCAACATGGAGAATCATCTGTTTAAGCATGAATAGTACATAATAAGAAACACAACGGCCACAGTTTAAGACTCACTTGCATGCTCAACATCAACGTATAGATACTCGTCACCACACCTATACGTCGTACTCAACACTAACACGTAGCAAATAAGACAACAACACATATTCCCTCAAGCTAAGGTTAGACCAAACACTTACCTCGATTCTACGACCAAAGTCATGCCTCTAATACCGCTTTTCCTTTGATTTCCACTTGCAAACCGTCCGAATCTATGCATAATTAACTAATCAACACCAATTAACGCTAAATAAACCAATTCTAATGCATGAGTATAGATTTTCCAATGTTTTCCCCAAAAAGTCAAAGACCGACCTCGGGCCCGCTTGGTCATAACTCGAAGTTCGAACCAAAACCCGATTACCCATTCACCCACGAACACAAATATGCAATTGGTTTTGAAATCTGACCTCAATTTGAGGTCTAAATCCCCAAATTTCGAAATTTCTAAATTCTACCCAAGAACACCCAATTTCCCATGAAAAACCCTAGATTTTGAGATAAAATCATGTATAAAGATAAAATAGATCGAAGAAAATAAGTTAGAAATCTTTTACCTATGATTTGGGGAAGAACTCTCCTTTGAATAATCGCCTATGGGAGCTTAGGGTTTGAAAATTTGAGAAATGAGTTCAAAATCCCGTCTAAGTGATGTTTTGATCAGTTGCAGATGTCGCATTTGCGACAGGAGCTTCGCAATTGTGAAGCTCGCAAATGCGAGACAGGCTTCGCAAATGCGAACCTGCTGCATGTCTGCTACTGTCTCAATTGCGAACAATTTGTCGCAATTGCGAAGGTTGACCCTCCCTGTTGACTTCGCAAATGCGAAGGGGTGTTCGCAAATGCGAACTAAGCTGGCCCAGCCTTTTGATCGCATTTGCGATGAAAGGCTCGCACTTGCCAAGCCTGTGAAGCTCGCAATTGCGAAGCTTGATCTCGCAATTGCGAGATCAGAGGCCTGCAACTCTGCTGAAGCATACCAGCAAATTCCCTAAGTTCAAAATCACTCCGTAGCCTATCCAAAACTCACCCGAGCCCTCGGGACTCCAAACCAAACATGCACACAAGTCTAATAACACCATACGGACTTGCTCGTGCGATCAAATCTCCAAAATAACATCTAGAACTATGAATTCAACACCATAACTCATGAAATCTCAAGATAGTTCAAAATTTCTAACTTTTCAACCAAAGGTCCGAATTACAACAAATCACCTCCGTTTTTCACTAAATTTCACAGATATGACTTAAATGTTATATTAAACCTGTACCGAGCTCCGAAACTAAAATACGGGCCCGATACTAACGAGATCACACACTATCCCATTTCTAAAAATCTTTATATTTTCTAGCAAACAATTTTCTTCAAAAATTTATTTCTCGGGCTAGGGACCTCGGAATTCGATTCCTGGCATACGCCCAAGTCGCATATTTTACTACAGACCCTATGGGACCGTCAAATTACGGGCCTGGGTCCGTTTACAAAAAATATTGACCGAGGTCAACTTTAATCAATTTAAAAGGCAAAATTCAACATTTTTCTTAGATTTCACATAAGAGCTATCCGGAAATGCGTCCGGACTGCGCACACAAATCGAGAAGAAAGAAAATGAGATTTTTAAGGCCTCAAAAACCGAATTCGAATTTTAAAAGAAAAGATGACCCCTTGGGTCATCACAATATGAAACAATTTTCCGTTAAATAAAAGTCGTTGAACCCTCTTGATCAAAGGGATGCCTTGGTCGGATAGTTTAAGCGAGTTCAACAAATGCAGATGGTTGTGTATTCGATTTCTTATGCTAAATCAAGGATAGCTAATATTACTAAATACTTCCAATATCGTACACGATTGTAACATTCTGTCTTAGTAATTCTTTGAAATAATGATTCCGTAATTTTTACTTTTTTCAAGTTTAAGAATGGAGCGTGTTTTTACATTTTTTTCATTTTTAAATGTAAAAATATTGAATTTTGTTTTTTTATTTTTCCTTCATATTTTGTTCTATCCAAACAGCCTTTAGATATGAAACTTCCATATCGCTTCTTCGTCTTCTTTCTTGTATTATTTATTTAAATTATTTTCTCACTATAAAAAACTGGGGTAATTGCGGCGATCATAATTGTTTATAGAGGCGGTTAAGAACCGCTGTTATTATCACTAATGGCGGCCAACATACCCGCCGTAACCGCTTCCGCCAAAAGGTGTAATACGGCGATTTTCGTCGAACCACCGCAATATGCAGATAAAGCGCCGCAATATGCATATGTAAGTACGACTAGTTACTTTCCTTATTGTGGCAGTTTGTAACCGCCGTAATTGCTCTCTTTCAAATTTTAGCCATTTTATACTACCATAATTGTAATATTTTTAATGTTAATTTTCAATTCCACATTTAGATCCTTTATCCTTTCTAATGCACAAAATCCATCATAATATGTTATCAAGCACCCATCATAATAATTAACATAAATTATAGTAGAGAATTAGATAAGCTAAATATTCATCATATTAAAACATACCCAAAATCCACATCATCCAAGATTCAAGTTTAAGTTGCAGAGAGTTATTCAATAGTTACAACACAAAAAAACGTAATTCATCCTAACAATGATTACTAATTGTTGTTTGCTCAGTTTTCATATACTTCCGCCAAAGGATCTTCTTGGCCCAGTTGGTGACAGAAAGACATCTCCTAGATTGGGTGCCGGCATAATATAACATTAAATACCAAGTTAACATATATTCAGATCTAAATAAGCAGCACATATAAGTAGGAACGAAAAACACAGCACAGAACTTATTCAAAATTGTCAGAACTATTCAGTCAGTATCTAATGGAATAAATTCCTGAAAAAAAAGGAAAAAACAAAATACAATGTACAAGTCTTTGCGACAAGTTTTCAAACATCGCTGAATCAGACTAACAATGTCATTATAGAAATTCAGAACTATAACTAACTTGAGAAAAATATTCTTCTCTCTCCGGTGGGAATAATTTGAACTACACTGAATTAGCAGAAATTCAGAACTATACTGAATCAGAGAAAAATATTCATCAAGGTCACATAATAAACTATTGATACTAACTTGAGACACACAATACCAAAGCATAACAATCCGACTCAAGGGCAACTCCGACTCAATTGTCGACTGATTGAAAAAAAAATGTTGATTAATGGAACTTCATATCCTTAATAAATCTGACCCGATTGTCAAATCACAAGAGAAATAAAAATTGCTAATAGAAGGAACTTCCTATTTTGTCGACGTGGATCCCAATAAAAGAAAGGATAAAGTAAGGATAAAGTTAAGTATACCTATCAAATATAATTTTGTCGACATCGATCCCAATAGCTTTACCAGCTGTTTTAGATCCCTCGGCTACCTATCAAAGCCATAAATGATATTTTGGTTAATATTAGCAGAACAAAAACTAAAAATGTCAAAATTTAAACAAACACAAACTTAATTGAACAAAAAAGTAACAAAACTTGACACAAAAATAAAAGAAAAAAGAAATAAAACTATTAGCAGAAATGGACAGCTAAACCAGTGAAATCGACGGCCGAATCAAAAAAATTTACTGCCAAACAGTGAAATTGATGGCTTAAGCAGTGAATCGACAGCTAAAATCAGTGATTTAAACTGATCTTCGTCCAATACCCACACATGCACGCCTAAGATCAATGAAATCAATGGCTAAATCAACAAAATCGAAACCTAAATCAGTGAATTCACGGCTAAAATCAGTGATTTAAACTGATATCCATCCAATACACACACATGCACGCCTTAAAACAGTAAAATCAATGGAATTTTGGAAGGAATTACACGAACGACTTGAAACCGGATTATTAGAAAAGGGCTATCGTCTCAAACACATTACCTTAAACGACTTGAAATCTGATCTCCTTACATAAAAGCTATGGCAAAATGTCTGTTTGTTTAGACCTTAAACGATATGGGGGAATGAATTTGATACATATTTATCTAGGGCTTTAGAGAGAAAGAGAGAGAAGGTGTAGAGAGAAGGTCTATGGTTTAGAGAGAAAGAGACCGTCTGTTTGATGGCTTAATGTTTTAATAAAGTTCTTAATATTAAACATTAGTGGCGGTTTTGAACTGCCGTAATTGTTAAAAAAAAAATGCCATTTTAACATATGCACTAATGACGTCTGGAACGCCGCCGTATTATGATATATATTGCGGCGGTTTTGATGAACCGCCGTTATTTAACCGCCGCAATAATTCCGGTTTTTTGTAGTATCTTTTCATAGTTTTGGAACTTTTTATTATAAAAGTATTAATTTAGTTTAGTTTATAGCTCTCTTTCATTGTTTTTTGTTTACAATTAGCACAGGCTAAATTAAAATTAATAAGTAAGTAATTTTAGTATTTCTATATTAATCACATTGATGATTGTTACGGTAAAACTTGTAAAGAGTTTCTAAAGTCTTAAGAGATTATTAAGTTTGTAAAGGTAAATAGATTTATTGTTAAAATTTAGGTATAGATATAAATTATTTTAAGAAGTGTGATTTTGAAACAAAATAAAGAGTAGCGGGCATAATCTTTTTTAGGTAAACTCTATTTGTTAACTTAATGTTAATTGTACTATCGATTTTCGCTGAGGATTTCAGATGTGTTTGAACCCACTTGCATAAAATTTTGGATCCGCAAGTGATATAACTGAACAAAAAGCATTTTAAGTTGACTCTAGGATAGTCACGAAGAAGCTGCAAATATATTTGTCTAATAATGCTCTGTCTCTCCTTTAAAGTTTGTTGCACCTGCTCCAATCTTGCCTTTAGAATCTTTCTTATCATCCAACTAGCTTGTTGAAGCATAGAGATAGTATCTAACTGATTGCCTCTTATATAGTAACGTATGAATTCACCTAATCTATAACTTATCTTGCTTGTGAGCAAGATCTTAGTCACTCTTGGCAATAGCTGTTCCGTTCCAAAATTGAATATTAGTTAGATCTGAGTCCCCCAATGAATTTAGGTGTATATACCTTATCCCAAGCTACTAAAGCCTCTTAGTAATAGTATTAGCTCCAAACCAAATATAATATTGCAGAAGATCGTGGGTTAACAAACACATAATTACAAACAAAGTAAATAGAGGAAATAATCAACATAAGAATTTAACGAGCTTTGGCTAAGCCTAATCCTCGGGGCAGAAGCAGAGAGAGTTTTCCACTATGATTGAGAAGAGAAGCACAATACAATTTATGAAATTCCCAACTACAACCCCTATATATAGATCCCAAATAGTCTCAAACCTATTAGAGAAAGGTTTCCCAATCCGACAAGGGCAATAAGTTTTCCTTTTCCAAATCTATTAGAACAATGGATTTTCCCAAACCTATAGAATTATGGGTTTCCTAAAAATACAAGGAAATAATTCAAGTCACAAATAATAGATTTTTCCCTTGGCTTGAATTATGTTCATCAACAGAAACAACGTCTCTCTACCTTGCCCTCAGCCCTTGCAAGGGCTCTACCCATTACCGCACACATCAACCAGGTCTAGGCAACACCTAAACTTGTTAAGAGACTCAATCTCTTCAACACTAATCCGCCGATTTGGTTCTGTAATCAGAATAGGTTCTAGATAGCTATAACACTCAAACGCATCAAAGGTCTTTGCAACTGCCAAAGCTAATCCCACATGATTCGTAAATCTAAGAAGATTTCCTCAAGTACGTTGCGGTAGGTTGATCACTCTCTTCTCTCTACCTGTTACAATGCTATATGGTTGGTATTGATCAATATGATATATTAATGCACGCGTGCAACATCAACCATAAAGCATTGCAACAAGCAGAGAGAAGAGAGTGATCAATCGAGCGCAAAGGTTTGCAAACGTAGTTGAAGAGAATTTTCTTGGATATACGAATCCTTTGGGATTGCTATGGCAGTTGCAGAGACCATTGATGCGTTTGAGTGTATAGCTATCCAGAAGCTATTCTGAGTACAGAACCAAATCGAAGGATTAGTGCTATGACGACCCTATTTTTCCTCCGTAGGATGCCATGACGACACCTAGTCTCTAAGACTAGGTAAGCCTAACAATTATACCAAATAACTGAATATAAGCGAAAACTCAATATCTGGAGTAAATAAAACTACAATTAAAAATAATTACAATTCCCAAAACCCGGTAGAAATAAGTCACAAGCTTCTAAAAATAATAGTAAATGTCTCTATACATCAGAGTCTAATGAAGATAAGGGAAGAACAATATCAAAAAGCAAGAGGGGGACTCCGAGCTTTGCGGAAGCTGGCAGATATACCTTGAAGTCTCCACGAAATCACTGCTCATTGATAGTGAGGCTGGTAGGAGGTACCTAGATCTGCACAAAAAGATGTGTAGAAAAGTATCATGAGTACACCACAACGGTACCAGTAAGTGCCAAGCCTAACCTCGGTAGAGTAATGACGAGGTCAGGGGCAGGGCCCTACTGGAATAAAAGAATCAAGGCAAAAGAGCTAATATAATATGATGAAACAACTAAGAATTTAACAATGAGAAATACATAAAGGAAACTACACAACAAATAGGAATAACAACAAGGGCACTCCCGAGGTGCCGCCTTGTAGTCCCAAAAGTAAATACACAATAGAGGATCTCCCGAGGTACCGCCTCCTAGTCCCAAAAGTGAATATGAAACAGGGGGATCTCCCGAGGTACCGCCTCGTAGTCCCAAAAGTAAATATGCAACAGGGGATCTCCCGAGGTACCGCCTTGTAGTTCCAAAAGTAAATATGCAACAGGGGATCTCCCGAGGTACCGCCTGAGGTACCGCCTTGTAGTTCCAAAAGTAAATATGCAAGAGGGTATATCCCGAGGTACCACCTCGTAGTCCCAAAAGTAAAAACGCAACTCACAACTTAAGGAGCAATGAATTTACAGCAAGAAATCCTACAATTAAAGACTGAATACAAATCAAGGAAATAGGTAATTCAATTAAGCATGTTGCACAAATTGCAAGTAAGAGTTTAAAAAAGTAGTCATGCGACATTAGGCTAAACATGATGACTACACAGGCTAGGACAACTCAGTTAAGGAATTAAAAGAGAACTACTCAGCAAAAACCAGATTTTTCAACATATATCTCGTGTACGCACTCGTCACCTCGCGTATACGGCCTTCACGTATTTCAAATATCACAACAATGCCAAAACCTAAGGGGAATTTTCCCCACACAAGGTTAGACAAGTCACTTACCTCAAATCAAGCTCAATCAGTCAATAAGGATGCCTTTCCCTCGACTTTCTAACTCCGAATGACCCAAATCTAGCCAAAAGCAATTTCATACTATAAATATAACTATAAGAAACTAATCTAATTAATGAAATCAAGACTTTAACAAGAAATTAGGACATCGCCCCAAAAAGTCGATCCGGGCCCACGTCTCGGAATCGGGTAAAAGTCACAAAATACGAACACCCATACGATATCGAGTTCACCCATACTAAAATTACTCAAATACAACCTCAAATCGCCTTTCAATTCCCAAAAACTTGGTCTAAGAACTCTTATCATTTTTCTCCAAATTTCACACCCCAAATTCTTAACTAAATGAAGAAATTAACGATAGATTAGTGGATATAATAAAAAAAAATGAGTGTAGAATCCTTACCCAAATGTTTCCTATGAAGATCCCTTAATTATTGCCTCAATATGAGCTCTCTAGGTCCCAAATGAAAAATGAGATCAAACCCTCGATTCATCCTTTTTCTACCTAGTTAATCCGCTTCTGCAAGGGCTTCACCGCATCTGCGCACCTCCGGAATTCCCATTGGAGGTGCGGTTCTCACTTAGCCCAGGAACGACCGCATCTACGGTACAAAATGCGCTTCTGCGGACCATGTCCACTCTGCGATCAATAGGCCTCCCAGGCCTCTCAGCTTCTACGCTCATTGTTCCGTAGAAGCGACTCCGTTTCTGCGGCCTTCTCGTCGCACCTGTGACCACATTCCATTTCCCGCAGCCCCGCATTTGCGCCAAAAAGCTTGCTTCTGCGGGCTCGCACATGTGGTCAATCTTGCGCAGGTGCGATTGCACCAGAACTGGTGCACTTCAACAAATCTTCCAACTCCAATTCGATCAGCTAACCAATCGAAATCTACCCGAGGCCCCCAGGACCTCAACCAAATACACCAACAAGTTCTAAAACATTGTATGAACTAAGTTGAGCCTTTAAATCACATCAAATAATGCTAAAAACATGAATTGTGCATCGATTCAAGCCTAATGAACTTCAAAACTTCAAACTTCTACATTAGATGCCGAAACCTGTCAAATCAAGTCCGATTGACCTCAAATTTTGCACACAAGTGATAAAAAATATTGCTGACCATTCCAACTCTCGGAATCGAAATCTGACCCTGATATCAAAAAGTCCACCCCCGTTAAACTTTCCAAAAATCATCCAATTTTCCAACTTTCGCCAATTAACGCCGAAATGACCTACAGACCTCCAAATCAGCATCCGGACACGCTCCTCAAACCAAAATCACCCTACGGCCAACGGAGATGTTCGAACCATAAGAACTCTATTCTAGAGCCGTCTTAATACAATTCAAGCTACGGTCAATTCCTACGACTTAAACTTCCATATTAGGGACTATGTGTCTCATATGACTCCGAAACCAAAACCCAAACCTCCCGGCGAGCTACATAAGCATAAAATGAAATAGAGGGAGAAATAAATAAGGGTTCGGGGTTAATAGTTTCAAAACAACCGGCCGAGTCGTTTCAAGTGCTATAGCTAAAGAGATTGAGTCTCTTAACAAGTTTAGGCATTGCCTAGACTTGGTTTATGTGTGTGGTAACGGGTAGAGCCCTCTCGAGGGCTGAGGGCAAGGTAGAGAGACGTTGTTCCTATTGATGAAAAGAATTCAAGCCAAGGGAGAGATTTTATTATTTGTGGCTTGAATTATTTTCATGTATTTTTAGGAAACCCTTAATCCCTATAGGTTTGAGAAACCCCATTGTTCTAATAGATTCGGGAAAGAAAAACTTATTATCCTTGTCAATTTGAGAAGCCTTCCTCTTATAGGTTTAGGCTATTTGGATCTATACATAGGGATTGTAGTTGGGGATTCTATAGATTGTGTTGTGCTTTTCTTCTCATTCATAATGGAAAACGCTTTCTACTTCTACCCCGAGAATTAGACTTAGCCGAATCTCATTAAATTCTTGAGTTGATTTTTCTTCTTTATTTACTTTTTATGTGATTGTGTGCTAGTTAAGCCATGTTCTTCCACTAACATATAACTTCTGATGGTAGTCAATAGTTCTACCACTTTACTAGGTAACATGAACACCAATGACCAATATGATTGTATACCAAATAAGACAGTTTAGACCAACTTCACTCTAGAGTCCGGAACCAAAGTGTGGTTCTTTTGGACTCAAACGACGCAAATAGGTAAAAAAAAATTGAGTACCATTTTTTGTATAGCGTGGTTATTCACTGTGCTACACCTTAACATCACGTTTGTCCGTTAAGGTATAGTACGGTGAATAACCGCGCTATATATAAAATGGCCTGCCCCACCAATAATACATTTGCACTTAAGTGACCCACCAATAATTCATTTGGGTATAGGGCATGCAAGATACACGCTAAATATATAGCGCCTATTATGCATGCTCTATACCCCAATTATTTTACCCACCAGACTGGTTTTTTTCTTATTTAAGGAGTTTCAGAATTTGGTAAAAATTCATTCAGGATCCTTCAGGTCTTCCTAAATATTTGTTCGTTAAGTTATTTTGTATTTTGTCATAATGTCCAAAGAGCAAAAAATTAGGGTTCATTATATTGGGGGAGTGAGGTTGTTGTAGAGAACAACTCAGTACGTTATAGTTGTTCTCCACAGTGTCATGTTAAGTTGCCATGAACAATGGAGTACGATAAATTGGTATCGTTGTTATGTAAAAAATGAGTGTGAGCAAACGTTTAGTGAATATTAAAGTAACCGGATGATATCCGTATTCTGTTACTCCACAAGGGGTTGCTTGATATGCTGAGTTTAACATCGAAGACGATGAAACTCTAAAAGATTTTTTGAGGACTCCGGATGAACACCGGGAACTTCTTGTGCTAAAAATATTGGAAATGTACGTCAAGTCTGAAGACGTTCGTAATAATGAGGTTCCACAAAGTAGGGATATCCCTCAATCATCGGGTGATTATTTTGGAGCAGTTTTATCCGAACAATTTCCGGGTGAAAGAGTTTGGCCAGATCTAAATTTATCTCCACGAGCAAATGAGACATAATTTCTCCCCAAGTTTTACATAATCCACAAGACGAGTGGTAAACTTCAATTTTCCTTTGTGTTACGATTTATTTTTATGTATTGAATTTGTATTAACATTCATATATTCCACATGGGGTACTGGCCAGATATGAATTTTACAAGTTTTGAACCAAAAGACAGTTGGAATATACCTAGTTTTGATGTGTTGGATCATGGTGGTCCATCCGGGAGTCATCATCAACATGATAATGTGCATCATGGGATATCAATACATTATGATTTGTAAGTGAAGTGATAAAGTTTATATGTAATGTTTGGATGAATTTGAGAAACTCATTATTTTATTGGTTGTGCAGTGAAAACGAGCAACTTGAATGTCCTGTCCTTACTCAATTGCCCGAAGACGGCATATTTAATCGGGATCTAGCCGATGCGCAGAGTCAGGAAGATGATAGTGATTATGATAACAATGCTGATGAGTCTGAAGATGACACACCCTTCCCTGATGAGGGTGACGATGATGAGGACGAGAACGATGAGCCTGATTTGACGAGACACATTGAAGTGTCCATAAGGTACAAGATCAAAGAGTGTATAACATCTGTCCACCAGGTGTATGTGTGTACCATTACCAAAAGAAAGGAATTTCTCGGGCGCAAATGTGCATTTGAAATTGTTTATGGTAACTGGGATAAGTCCTTTGCCTCTCTACCCAGGTACATGGCTTCATTGCAACACTTTAACCCCGAGACTGTTGTTGAATGGAAGTTTGAGCGGAGTCCAGGAATACCAGAACAGATTTGACGAGACACATTGAAGCATCTATAAGGTACAAGATCAAAGAGTGTATAGCATCAGTCCACCAGGTATATGGGTGTACCATTACCAAAAGAAAGGCATTTCTCGGGTGTAAACGTGCGCTTGTTCTGGGCATTTAAACCAGCGATTGATGGTTTTCTGCATTGTTGACCGGTAATATCGATAGACGGCACTCATGTCTATGGAAAGTATGATATTAAGTTATTGATCTCCGTTGCAGTAGATGCTAATGGAAGTATATTTCCCCTAGCATTTGCTGTTTGTGCCAATGAAAGCCAAAAGACGTGGACATTGTTTTTGAACCACTTGAAGGAGTACGTTGTCAGACAATGTTCAGGTATTTGTCTAATATCTTATTGTCATGGCGGTATTTTAAGTTCTGTACAGAATTTGCGTGCATGGCAGGAACCGTATGCCTACCACCGTTACTGTGTTAGGCTCTTGAAGGCCAATTTCCAGAGGGCTTATCCGAACAAGGACTTGCATGATTTAATGTGGATGGCTGCAATAGATCATCATGGGTGTAAATTCAGGAGGCGAATGGAACTGATTAGGAAGGAAGACCAAGAAGCCTATCGTTGGTTGATGCGACATGAGCTTGACAAATAGACTTTGCATGCAGATGGTGGTAGAAGATGGGAATTCTAACTACAAATGTGTAAGAGTTTTTCAACGAGTTATTGAAGTCTGTACGTGGATTTCCTGTCACTGCCATGGTGCGGATGTCATTCAAGCAGATGGCGGAGAGGTTTCTCGAAAGATCTAGAGGTGCATCGTCATTGATGGAAAGGGGTGTTGAATTTATGCCACAACCATTGAAACAATTTGAGAAATGTAGGAAGCGAGCACAAATGGCATTCATATTTTCAGTATTGCCATGAGCGAAATATTTTTGAAGTTTGCACTAGTCTGCATCACAACCGGGAGAACAATACAAACACCGTCAGTGAAGCCAGAAGATTATGCTCCTGTGGAAAATGGTCAATCTATCACTTGCCATGAAGTACTTTCATCATACAGGTTTCGCGGCAACGCGTATGTTGATAAAGAATATATTGTTGCTGCATACTTAAACACCTGTAGTGGACAGTTGCAGCCAGTGGGTGCTAAGCATTATTGGCCGCCAAAACCATTTAAAATGGTGTGTAACAAGAATTATGTGCGTCAACGGCAAGTGCAAAAAAGAACGCAGATACAGAACCAAATGGATGTTGGTGATTCCGTTTATGTGCGTAAATGTGGTATATGTTCCCAAACAGGACACGACTTCCACAAATATCCTTCAGCTGGTTTGGGAAACGGTGGTAATTCAGCTCCAGGTAGCAGTTCATCCACTGTTCCCAATTATCAAGGATAAATGTAGTGTTTTATTGCAGTAATTTTGTTGTACTAAATGTCTGTAAATGTTCCATTTGCAAAATTTATGAAATAAAATTATTTTTCCAATGAGGTTAAATCTAATTGATATTTAGCATTTAATTTAACATACACCCTAAGAAATATATAACAATTTTCATTCGCCATTATCATCACTGTCTAGCAATATTTCATTGTCACTATCTTCATCTTCTTTGTCATCATCTTGTACGCACCCGTCCGGACCGAGGGCATCATAATCTAGGCCCTAGTTGACACACATTTCTCGTAATTCATCTCTATCATCAATAAGATCACTTGCTTGATTTCTACAATAATATGAGACTCCTACATCCAACGTCTATATAGAAACTTAGGTAGTCCCTCCCACTCGACTACTGTTGGGAAAATAGGATAATCATTGTCTCTGTGCAATTTTTCAGTTTCTAATAAATCCCAGTACTGATCCTCCTTTCCTCCTAGTCTATTCGTGTTGGATGGGATGAGGTCATCGTACCTAGAATGGGGGCTATCAGATCTGATTGCGGTGTATTTGGAAGGATATTGTGCTGATTGGCTTGGATATTTGCTAAAGTTCCTATCGAAGGAGAGGGAGTTCCACAACTTGTTGATCTGACGAATGGTTATGAGTTTCGACGTGTTTCTTTCATCATCGGCAGTATATGAAGGTGTTAGAATGAGGCTTTGTTTGATAAGAGGTTTATTACCGGTATTTGGTTGTTTTGAGCAGCTACTGTGATTAGAAATTATCTATGAGTGTTTGAGTTATGTGGTATATCATGTGATTCCATTTGGGTTATGACTATGGCTTGTCACAGCTTGTTCTTACTTATACAACGTGAAGATGCGAGATTGTAGTCTTATAGAAAAATTTCGGATGTGGAAATTGGATTCTAAGGCTTATGGGCTAGGTTGGATTAAGAAATTTCAGTCATGTTGTGTTATCGGACCTATATGGATAGGGTGACGTCCCACGGGTATGTGCATAGCAAGATTATTCAGCGAGTTGATAGCTTTTGGAACAACTCTGGGCATGTTCGAGGATGAACATATGTTTAAGCGGGGGAGGATGTAACGGCCCGACCGGTCATTTTGAGCAATTGCACTTTGCTCGGTTTTTTGAGGGCATGAGTAGCTATGTATTATGACTTATGTGAACGTCGGTTTTGGTTTTCAGGTTATCCGGAATTGATTTGGAAGAATGATCCTCAGTAGAAGCCTTAAATTTGAAAGGTTTGACCAAGTTTTGACTTTTTAGTATTTGACCTCGAATTGGATTTTTGATGGTTCCGTTAGATCCGTTGGGTGATTTTGGACTTAGGAGAGCATCCGGATCGTGGTTTGGAGGTCCGTGGTAGAATTTAGCTTGAAATGGCAAAAGTTGGAATTTTGGAAAGTTTGACCGGGAGTGGAATTTTTGTCGGGGTCGGATTTCGATTAAGGAAGTTGGAGCAGGTCCGCAATGTCTAATGTGACTTGCGTGCAAAATTTAAGGTCAATCAGACGTGATTTGGTAGGTTTCGGCATCAGTTGTTGAAGTTGAAGTTTCAAAGTTTAATGATTCCGAATTGAGGTGTGATTTGTCGTTTTGATGTTGTTTTGAGTGATTCGAAGGTTTGACTAAGTTGATATGGAGTTATATGACTTGTTGGCATGTTTGGTTCATGTAACGACCCGGCCGGTCGTTTTAAGAATTAATGCCCCGATCCCCTATTAACTGCTTTTCCCGTGCTTATTTCTGCTATTGTGAGTTGCCGGGAGGATTCATTTTGTGTTTTGGAGTGTTTTGGGACACTTAGTCCCTAAATGAGAGTTTTAGCCTTAGAATCTGGACCGTAGTCGGAGCATTATGAAGACGGCCTCGAATGGAATTCCGTTGGTTCCGTTAGCTCCGTTGGGTGATTTCGAGCTTAAAGGCATGTTCGGATTGTGTTTTGGAGGTTCGTAGTTTAATTAGGACTGAAATGCCGAAAGTTAAATTTTTGAAGTTTCCGGTTCGATAGTGAGATTTTGATATCGGGGTCGAAATGAAATTTCGGAAGTTGGAGTAGGTCCGTTGTGTCATTTGGGATGTGTGTGCAAAAGTTTAGGTAATTCGGACGAGGTTTGATAGGCTTTTTGATCGAAAGCGGAAATTTGAACTTTTGGAAATCCTTAGGCTTGGATTGGAGAGTGATTTGTGGTTTTAGCGTTGTTTGATGTGATTCGAGGGTTGGAATAAGTTCGTATGATGTTTTTGGATTGGTTGGCAGGTTCGGTTGAGGTCTTGGGGGCCTCGGGTGAGTTTCGGGTGCTTAACGGAAGTTGAATTGGACTTAGGAGAAATATGAAGTTGGCTGAACCTGTCATAACCGCACCTGCGTGTATTGGACCGCAGGTGCGGCACCGCAGAAGTGGTAGGAGAACCGCAGGTGCGCTCTGAGGCATTTTGGGCGTAGGTCGCAGATGCGGCCCATGCATAGCAGAAGCGGTACCGCATCTGCGTAAAGGGGGTCGCAGGTGCAGAATTCTTGGTTTAATGAAAAGTCGCAGGTGCGACATGGTCTATGCAGAAGCGGGACCGCAGGTGCGGTCCCAGAGACGCAGGTGCGGTTCCACTGGTCAGAAAAAGGGGGCAGAATCGAGGGTTAAGTCTCAAAACCTTAGAAATTGATTTGGGAGCTCAGGATTGGCGATTTTTGGAGAGAATTTTACCTGGGTTTTTTGAGTAAGTAATTCTTACTCGGTTTTGATTAATTTCCACGAATCTATGCTTAAATTCATCCTTTAAATTCAAATTTGGGGTGAAAATTTGGAGAAAAATTGAAAAAGTTCTTAGGCCTAATTTTGGAGTTTTGATCAAGATTTTGATGTCGGATTGGAGTAATTTCTGTATATCTGAACTCGTGAGAGTGTGAGGATTCTGAATTTGTAAATTTTACCCAATTCCGAGACGTGGGCCCGGGGGGCTTTTTGGGCGATTTTCCTAATTTCGCGTATTAGCATCGAATTAATTAGTTGAATTAGTTACTTGAAGTTATATTTATATTATGCAATTACTTTGAATAGATTTGGGCCATTTGGAGTCGGATACTCGTGGCAAGAACGTGGTATTGAGTTGATTGAGCTGGTTCGAGTTAAGTGGCTTGCCTAACCTTGTATGGGGGAACTCCGTTAGGAATTGGTACTGTGATATATGAAATACCTTGTACGTGAGGTGATGAGTGCGTATATGTGCTAATTGTTGCAAATCCTGTTTTCATTAAGTAACTATAACTGCATTTTCTTCCCTGTTTTTACTAGTTGCAATTTAAGCCTACTGTTAGCTTAAGGAAGCATTTCTAAGTGACTTAACTGCTTTACTTGCTCAAACTGCCTTATTTGAATTCTGTGCAACATTCTAGGCTAGAAATACCTGTTTTACGTTGGTATAAATTTGATTGAATTGAATATTCTTCATGTTGCTGCTGTGTGTTTACTTTGGGACTGCGGGCGATATCCCGGGAGATCCCCCTTGCCTGTTTATTTGGGACTACGGATGTGGTATTCCGGGAGATCCCCCTACACATTTACATTGGAACTACGGGACTGCACCCGGTAGATTCCCCCAGTACTGAGTATTTACATTTGGGACTATGGATGTGGTATTCCGGGAGATCCCCTGCGCGTTATGAGTTGGACTACGGGACGACACCCGGGGGATCCACTGGATATTTATATTTGGGGACTACAGGACGGTATCCTGGGAGATCCCCGGTTGTTATCTCTGTGTTGAGCTGTACTCCTTCTGTAATTATTGGTCTCTGTTGTAGTTGTTGCACTCTTATTACCCTGTGTTACTTTAATACTTGTAACGACCCGGCAGGTCGTTTTAAGAATTTATGACCCGATCCCCTATTAACTGCTTTCCCCTGTGTTTTCTTCTGCTATTGTGAGTTGCCAGGAGGATTTATTTGGAGTTTCGGAGAGTTTTGGGACACTTAGTCCCTAAATGAGAGTTTAAGTGTAAAATTTGGATCGTAGTCGGAGCAGTGTGAAGACGGCCTCGGAATGGAATTCCGTTAGCTCCGTTGGGTTATTTCAGGCTTCGGGGCACGTTCAGATTGTGTTTAGGAGGTCCGTAGCTTATTTAGGCTTAAAATGCCGAAAGTGGAATTTTTGAAGTTTCCGGTTCGATAGTGAGATTTTGATCTCGGGTTCGGAATGGAATTCCGAGAGTTAGAGTAGCTCCGTAGTGTTGAATGTGACGTGTGTGCAAAATTTCAGGTTATTCGGGCGAGGTTTGATAGACTTTTTGATCGAAAGCGGAAATTTGAAGTTTTGGAAATCCTTAGGCTTGGATTGGAGAGTGATTTGTGGTTTTAGAGTTGTTTGATGTGTTTCGAAGGTTAGAATAAGTTCGTATGATGTTTTAGGATTGGTTGGCAGGTTTGGTTGAGGTCCCGGGGGCCTCGGGTGAGTTTCGGGTGCTTAACGGAAGTTGAATTGGACTTAGGAAAAATTTGATGTTGGCTGAACCTGTCATAACCACACCTGCGTGAATGGGACCGCAGGTGCGGCACCGCAGAAGCGGCTTAGTGACCACAGAAGCGGATTTTGGTCCAGGCTCCAGAAGCTGCAGGTGCGGGAAGTCGAACGCACCTGCGAGAACGCAGGTGCGGCAAGAGAGTCGCAGGTGAGACTTGGTCTACGCAGAAGCGGGACCGCAGGTGCGGTCCCAGAGCCGCAGATGCGGTTTCACTGGTCAAAAAAGGGGAAGAACGAGGGTTTGAAATCAAAACTTGGAAAATTGAATTGGGAGCTCGGTAGGAGGCGATTTTTGGAGAGATTTTCGGAGGGAGTTAACTGGTAATGATTATTAACTCCTTTTTGCTTATAACCCATTAATCTAATCATGAATTCATCATCTAATTTCGGATTTGGGATGAGAAATCGGGAAAAATTTGGAAAAGGTTCTTAGGCCTAATTTTGGGGTTCTGATCAAGATTTTGGTGTCGAATTGGAACAATTTTGGTATGTATGAACTCGTGAGAGTGTGAGGGTTCTGAATTTGTAAATTTTACCCGATTCCGAGACGTGGGCCCGGGGGCGTTTTGGTCATTTTTTCCTAATTTCGCGTATTAGCTTAGAATTTATTAGTTGAATTAGCTACTTGAAGTATTATTTACATTATGTAATTACATTGAATAGATTTGGGCCATTTGGAGTCGGATACTCGTGGCAAGAACATGGTATAGATTTGATTGAGCTGGTTCGAGGTAAGTGGCTTGTCTAACCTTGTGTGAGGGAACTCCCCTTAGGATTTGGTACTGTGATATTTGAAATGCCTTGTACGTGAGGTGACGAGCGTGTACTTGTGCTGATTGTTAAAAATCCTGTCTTTCATTTAGGTACCTATATTTCGTATTTTACTTTACTGTTTACACTACTTGAACTTTGAGCTTACTGTTAGCTTAGGAAAGCATGCCTAAATGACTAAATTGCCTACTTGCTCAAACTCCCTCATCTGAACTCTGTGCAACAAGCTAGGTTAGAATTACCTGTCTGTTTTGATATTAAATTGAATTGAGTAGATTATTCTTGTGTTGTTGCTGCGTGTTTACATTGGGACTACGGGCGGTTCCCGGTAGATCCCCCTTGTCTGTTTATTTGGGACTACGGTTGTGGTATTCCGGTAGATCCCCCTACACAGTGATATGGACTACAGGACAGCACCCGGGAGATCCACTGATTATTTACTTTTGGGACTACGTATATGGTATTCCGGTAGACCCCCTACACAGTGATATGGACTACGGGACAGCACCCGGGAGATCCACTGATTATTTACTTTTGGGGCTACAGGACGGGATCCTGGTAGACCCCCGGCTGTTATCTCTGCGTTGGTTGTATACCTTCTGTGATTATTTGCGTTGGTTGTAGTTGTTGTTTCTCTTATTATCTGTATTTCTTTGCTACTGCTCATCTTCCTTATATTTATTGTATATGACCGGTAGGGCCCTGACCTTCCTCGTCACTGCTCGACCGAGGTTAGGATTGGCACTTACTGGGTTCCGCTGTGGTGTACTCCTGCCCTTTCCTGCACATGTTTTTGCGTGTGCAGATCCAGGTGCTTCCACTTAGTCTTATCACCCTTGAGGCGAGGCGCTTTCTATAGAGACTTCGAGGTATATCTGCCGCGTCCGCAGACTGAGGAGTCCTTTTCCATTCTCTGTAGTAGTATAGCCCTTCTGTATCTTCGTTGTTATTAGACATTTCTGGAGTTAGAGCATTTTATGTACTCTTAGCTTGTGATTCATGGGGTTCTGGATTTTTGGAGTGATAGGTTAAATTCTTGGATTGTTATATGCCGGGCGGCATCTTAAACACTATTATACTTTGTTATCTCGATTTTTATTAGTTTCTTTTCCGCAATTATTTCCTTTCTGCATTTGTTAGGCTTACCTAGTCGTAGAGATTAGGTGCCGTCACGACTGTTCATGGAGGGCGAACTTGGGTCGTGACAAGTTGGTATCAGAGCTCTAGGTTCATAGGAGTCATGAATCAAAAGCCGATTTATTAGAGTGTCGTGGATCGGTACGGAGACGTCTGCGCTTATCCACGAGAGGCTATGTAACTGTTAAGAAAATTTAACTTCATTTGAATTCCTTGTCGTGCGAGATTTTTGATATCGAAATTCTAAACTTCTATCTTCTATTCTCTCATAGATGGTGAGGACACGTGCTACTGGAGGTGACCAGAGACCCGTGCCCCCTGCGAGAGCCGTCAGAGGTTAGGGCCGGGGTAGAGTCCGAGGATGCGCACGCGGTGCAGCTAGAGCACCCGCGCGAGCTGCTACCGAGGAGCCACCAGCAGTTCCAGCTGGAGCCCAGACGCTTGATACGCCTACAACTACTACTACTCTAGCACTACAGGAGACTCTTGCTCAGTTTATGAGTATGTACACCACTCTCGCTCAGGTAGGGCTGCTTCCCCTTCCTGCAGCCACATCCCAAGCCGGGGGAGGAGCACAAACTCCCGCCGCCCGCACTCCAGAGCATCGAGTGCATATTGAGCAGATTCCAGAGATTGTACTGGCACAGAATGTAGCCCCAGTTCAGCCCGAGGAGAGGGCAGTAGCTTCAGAGGAGGAGCAGAAGAGGCTTGAGAGGTTCCAGAAGTATCAGCCTCCTATGTTCTGTGGACTAGCATTAGAGGATGATCTAGGATTTCTAGAGGGGTGTCACCATATTCTCCGCACCATGGGTATAGCAGGATCGAGCAGGGTTTCTTTTACTACCTTCCAGCTTCGAGGAGCCGCCTGTGAGTGGTGGCGTGCTTATGAGTTAGACAGTCCGGACGAGGCAGATTCCCTGACTTGGACTCGGTTTTTAGATATGTTCATGAGCGAGTATGTTCCTCAGAGCCTCAGGGACGCATGGCGGGCGGAGTTTGAGCGCTTGCGCCAGGGTACTATGACAATCTCATAGTATGCTGTCCGTTTCACCGATATGGCTAGACATGCACCAACCCTAGTTTCTACTGTTTGCAAGAGGGTTCGCCGGTTCATTGAGGGGCTTATTCCCAGCATCAGGTCCAGCATGGCTCGGGAGTTGGAGATAGACATCTCTTATCGGTAGGTGGTGAGCATTGCTAGGAGAGTAGAGGGTATGCATGCTAGAGACCGAGAGGAGAGGGAGGCCAAGAGGTCTCGAGAGTCGGGCCATTATTCGGATGCCCGTGCCCCAGCTTCAGCTCGTCATGGTAGGGGTTATATGAGTCGCCCCGTCCATTCAGCTCTTCTAGCAGCCAGTGGTATTCCAGCTCCTCCTAGACCTTAGGAGCCTTATTACGCACCTCCAGTATCTAGTGTGCCTCCTGCACGGGGTGCTTCCAGTGGTCAGTCCAGCAGGCCTGGCCCGAGCCAGTCATAGCCGCCACGTCCTCCCAGGGCTTGTTTTGAGTGTGGCGACACACGCCATATGGTGAGGGATTGCCCTAGACTTGGGAGGGGTGCATCATCACAGACTTCTCAGCCACAGCAGGCTCCGCAGAGTTCTCAAGCCATGATTACAGCACCAGTTGCTACCCCACCTGCCCTGCCAGCTAGAAGTGGAGGTCGGGGAGGTAGAGGTCGCCCTAGAGGGGGAGGCCAGGCCAAATACTATGCACTTCCTGCCCGTACTGAGGCTGTTGCCTCCGATTCTATCATCACAGGTATTATCCTGGTCTGTCATGGAGATGCATCGGTTTTATTCGATCCAGGCTCCACTTATTCTTATGTGTCCTCTTATTTTGCCCCGTATTTGGGCGTATCTCGGAATTCTTTGAGTTCTCCTGTTTATGTTTCTACTCCTATTGGATATTCTCTTGTTGTGGACCGTGTTTATCGGTCGTGTTTGATTGCTCTTAGTGGTTTTGAGACTAGAGCCGATTTATTATTGCTCAGCATGATAGACTTTGATGTTATTCTGGGCATGGACAGGTTGTTGCCCCATTATGCTATTCTTGATTGTCACGTAAAAACCGTGACGCTGGCTATGCCAGGTGTACCGCGAGTAGAGTGGAGGGGTACCTTAGATCATACTTCCAGTAGAGTTATTTCATTCCTTAGGGCTCAACATATGGTTGAGAAGGGGTGTGATGTGTATCTAGCTTATGTGAGAGATGTCAGTATTGATACCCCTACAATTGATTCGGTCCCAGTAGTACAGGATTTCTCTGATGTGTTTCCAGCTGATCTTTCGGGCATGCCGCCTGATAGAGATATTGATTTTGGCATTGATTAGTTGCCGGGCACTCAGCCCATTTCTATTCCTCCGTACCGTATGGCTCCTCCTGAGTTGAAGGAGTTGAAGGAGCAACTACAGGAATTTCTTGATAAGGGTTTCATTCGGCCCAGTGTATCACCTTGGGGGTGCTCCTATCTTATTTCTGAAGAAGAAGGATGGTTCTATGCGTATGTGTATTGATTATCGCCAGTTCAACAAGGTTACAGTGAAGAACCGTTATCCTTTGCCTCGTATTGATGACCTGTTTGATCAGTTACAGGGTTCTCGTGTGTTTTCTAAGATTGACTTGCGTTCAGGCTATCATCAGTTGAAGATTCGGGAGCCAGATATCCCGAAGACTGCCTTCAGGACTCGGTATGGTCATTACGAGTTTCTCGTTATGTCATTTGGGCTGACCAATGCCCCAACAGCCTTCATGCATTTGATGTACAGTGTATTGTGGCCATATCTTGACTCATTCATCATTGTCTTTATTGATGACATTCTGGTATATTCCCGGAGTCGGGAAGATCATGAGCAGTACCTGAGGATAGTCTTTAGACTTTGAGAGAGAAGAAATTATATGCTATGTTCTCGAAATGTGAGTTTTGGTTGGATTCCGTGGCAAACTTGGGTCACGTGGTATCTAGCGAGGGGATAAAGGTGGATCCAAAGAAAGTACAAGCAGTGCAGAGTTGGCCCAGACCATCCTCAGCTACGGAGATTCGTAGTTTTCTTGGCTTGGCGGGTTATTACCATCGATTTGTTGAGGGATTTTCATCCATTGCAGCACCTATGACCAGACTGACTCAGAAGGGTGCTCCTTTCCAGTAGACGGAGGAGTGTGAGGAGAGCTTTTAGAAGTTCAAGACAGCATTGACTACAACCCCAATTTTGATATTGCCTACAGGTTGGGGGTCTTATACTGTCTATTATGATGCCTCGAGGATTGGCCTTGGAGCGGTATTGATGCAGGACGGTAAGGTGATTGCCTACGCGTCTAGATAGTTGAAGGTACATGAGAAGAATTATCCTGTCCACGATCTCGATTTAGCTGCTATTGTTCACGCCTTGAAGATCTGGCATCATTATTTGTACGGTGTGCCTTGTGATATTTATACTGACCACCGGAGTTTGCAGCATCTGTTCAAGCAGAAGGACCTTAATTTGTGTCATAGGAGGTGGTTAGAGCTGCTGAAAGACTATTATATCACTATTTTGTATCACCCGGGCACGGCCAATGTGGTGGCCGATGCTTTGAGTCGCCGGGCAGAGAGTTTGGGGAGTTTGGCTTATTTACCAGCAGTGGAGAGGCCCATGGCGATGGATGTTCAGGCCTTAGCCAACTAGTTTATGAGATTGGATCTTTCGGAGCCTAGTCGGGTCCTTGCTTGTGTGGTTTCTCGGTCTTCCTTGTTTGATCGTATTCGAGAGCGGCAGTTTCATGACCTTCATTTGCATGCCCTCAGGGACCGGGTTCTGCAGAGTGATGCTAGAGATGTGGCCATTAGTGATGACGGGATATTGAGGATGCAGGGTCGGGTTTGTGTACCCAATGTTAATGGTCTTCGGGACTTGATTCTAGAGGAGGCCCATAGTTCGCGGTATTCCATCCATCCGGGTGCCACGAAGATGTATCAGGATTTGAGACAGCACTATTGGTGGAGGGGAATGAAGAAAGATATAGTTGGGTTTGTAGCTCGGTGCCTCAATTGTCAGTAGGTAAAGTATTAGCACCAGAGGCCGGGTGGATTGCTTCAGCGGATAGAGATTCCGGAGTGGAAGTGGGAGCGGATCAGCATGGACTTCGTAGTTGGGCTCCCACAGACTTTGATGAAGTCCGACGTCATTTGGGTGATTGTGGATCGGCTGACCAAGTCCTTGCATTTCATTCCTATGTGTACCACCTATTCTTCAGAGCGGTTGGCGGAGATTTATATCCGGGAGATTGTCCGTTTGCATGGTATTCCAGTTTCTATTATTTCAGATAGAGGTACTCAGTTCACATCACGGTTCTGGAGGGCCGTACAGCATGAGTTGGGCACTCGGGTGGAGTTGAGCACAGCATTTCACCCCAGACGGACGGACAGTCCAAGCGCACTATTCATATTCTTGAGGATATGCTCCGTGCGTGTGTGATGGAGTTTGGAGGTTCTTGGGATCAGTTCTTGCCACTAGCTGAGTTTGCTTACAACAACAGCTATCAGTCCAACATTCAGATGGCACCGTATGAGGCCTTGTATGGTAGGCGGTGTAGGTCCCCGGTGGGTTTGTTCGAGCCGGGCGAGGCTAGATTATTGGGCACAGACTTGGTACAGGATGCTTTGGAGAAAGTCAAGGTGATTCAGCATAGACTCCGTACAGCCCAGTCCAGACAGAAGAGTTATGCGGACCGGAAGGTTCGTGATGTTTCCTGTATGATTGGAGAGCGGGTCTTGCTGCGGGTTTCGCCTATGAAGGGCGTTATGAGATTTGGGAAGAAAGGGAATTTGACTCCGAGGTTTATTGGCCCTTTTGAGATATTGCGGCGCGTTAGGGAGGTTGCTTATAAGCTTGCCTTACCTCCCAGCTTGGCAGGAGTTCATCCGGTATTTCATGTCTCGATGCTCCGGAGGTATCACGGTGATCCGTCGCACGTGTTGGATTTCATATCAGTTCAGTTGGACAAGGATCTATCTTATCTTGAGGAGCCAGTGGCGATATTGGACAGGCTGGTTCGAAAGCTGAGGTCAAAGAACATTGCATTAGTGAAAGTTTAGTGGCGGGGTCAGCCGGTCGAGGAGGCGACTTGGGAGACCGAGCAGGATATGCGCAGCCGTTACCCTCATCTTTTCACTACTTCAGGTATGTCTCTATGCTTGTTCGAGGACGAACGAATGTTTAAGTGTGGGAGGATGTAACGACCGGACCGGTCATTTTAAGAATTTACGCCCCGATCCCCTATTAACTGCTTTCCCCCGTGTTTGTTTCTGCTATTGTGAGTTGCCGGGAGGATTTATGGAGTTTCGGAGAGTTTTGGGACACTTAGTCCCTAAATTAGAGTTTAAGTTCTAGAATTTAGACCGTAGTCGGAGCAGTGTGAAGACGGCCTCGAAATGGAATTTCGTCGGTTCTATTAGCTCCGTTGGGTGATTTCGGGCATAGGGGCTCGTTTGGATTGTGTTTAGGAGGTCCGTAGCTTATTTAGGCTTGAAATGCCGAAAGTGGAATTTTTGAAGTTTCCAGTTCGAAAGTGAGATTTTGATCTAGCAGTCAGAATGGAATTCCGAGAGTTGGAGTAGCTCCGTAGTGTTGAATGTGACGTGTGTGCAAAATTTCAGGTCATTCGGGCGAGGTTTGATAGACTTTTTGATCGAAAGTAGAAATTTGAAGTTTTTGAAATCCTTAGGCTTGGATTGGAGAGTGATTTGTGGTTTTAGCGTTGTTTGATGTGATTCAAAGGTTGGAATAAGTTTGTATGATGTTTTAGGATTGGTTGGCAGGTTTGGTTGAGGTCCCGGGGGCCTCGGGTGAGTTTCGGGTGCTTAACGGAAATTGAATTGGACTTAGGAGAAATATGATGTTGGCTGAACCTGTCATAACCGCACCTGCGTGAATGGGACTGCAGGTGCGGCGCCACAGAAGCGGCTTGGTGACCGCAGAAGCGGATTTTGGTCCAGGCTCCAAAAGCCGCAGTTGCGAGAAGTCGAACGCACCTACGAGAACACAGGTGCGGTAAGGGAGTCGCAGGTGCGGAAATTCCTGTTTAATGAAAAGTCAAAGGTGCGACTTAGTCTACGCAGAAGCGGGACTGCAGGTGCGGTCCCAGAGCCACAGATGCGGTTTCATTGGTCAGAAAAGGGGTAGAACGAAGGTTTGAAATCAAAACATGGAAAATTGAATTGGGAGCTCGGTAAGAGGCGATTTTTGGAGAGATTTTCGGAGGGAGTTAACTGGTAATGATTCTTAACTCCTTTTTGCTTATAACCCATTAATCTAATCATGAATTCATCATCTAATTTCGGATTTGGGATGAGAAATTGGGAAAAATTTGGAAAAGGTTCTTAGGCCTAATTTTGGGGTTTTGATCAAGATTTTGATGTCGGATTGAAATTATTTTGGTATGTATGAACTCGTGAGAGTGTGAGGGTTCTAAATTTGTAAATTTTACCCGATTCCGAGACGTAGGCCTGGGGGTGTTTTGGTCATTTTTTCCTAATTTCGCGTATTAGCTTAGAATTTATTAGTTGAATTAGCTACTTGAAGTGTTATTTACATTATGTAATTACTTTGAATAGATTTGGACATTTGGAGTCGGATACTCGTGGCAAGAACGTGGTATAGATTTGATTGAGCTGGTTCGAGGTAAGTGGCTTGTCTAACCTTGTGTGGGGGAACTCCCCTTAGGATTTGGTACTGTGATATTTGAAATGCCTTGTACGTGAGGTGACGAGCGCGTACTTGTGCTGATTGTTGAAAATCCTGTCTTTCATTTAATTACCTATATTTCGTATTTTACTTCACTGTGTACACTACTTGAACTTTGACCTTACTGTTATCTTAGGAAAGCATGCCTAAATGACTAAATTGCCTACTTGCTCAAACTGCCTCATCTGAACTCTGTGCAGCATGATAGGTTAGAATTACCTGTCTATTTTGATATTAAATTGAATTGAGTTGATTATTCTTGTGTTGTTGCTGCGTGTTTACATTGGGACTGTGGGCAGTTCCCGGTAGATCCCCCTTGTCTGTTTATTTAGGACTACGGATGTGGTATTCCGGTAGACCCCCCTGCACAGTGATATGGACTACGGGACAACACCCGGGAGATCCACTGATTATTTACTTTTGGGACTACATATGTGGTATTCCGGTAGATCCCCCTACACAGTGATATGGACTACGGGACAACACCCGGGAGATCCACTGATTATTTACTTTTGGGGCTACAGGACGGGATCCTGGTAGACCCCCGGTTGTTATCTCTGCATTGGTTGTATACCTTCTGTGATTATTTGCCTTGGTTGTAGTTGTTGTTTCTCTTATTATCTGTATTTCTTTACTACTGCTCATCTTCCTTATATATTATTGTATTTGACCGGTAGGACCCTGACCTTCCTCGTCACTACTTGACCGAGGTTAGGCTTGGCACTTACTGGGTACCGCTGTGGTGTACTCATGCCCTTTCCTGCACATGTTTTTGCGTGTGCAGATCCAGGTACTTCCACTCAGTCTTATCGCCCTTGAGGCGAGGCGCTTTTTATAGAGACTTCGAGGTATATCTGCCGCGTCCGCAGACCGAGGAGTCCCTTTCCATTCTCTCTAGTAGTATAGCCCTTCTGTATCTTCGTTGTTGTTAGACATTTTTGGAGTTAGAGCATTTTATGTACTCTTAGCTTGTGATTCATGGGGTTCCGGATTTTGGGAGTGATAGGATGAAATTTTTGGATTGTTATATGCCGGGCGACATCTTTAACACTGTTATACTTTGTTATCTCGGTTTTTATTAGTTTCTTTTCCATAATTATTTCTTTTCCGCATTTGTTTGGCTTACCTAGTCGTAGAGACTAGGTGCCGTCACGACTGTTCACGGAGGGCGAACTTGGGCCATGACAATACTGCTTCTTTTTCTTATATATTATTGTATATGACCGGTAGGGCCCTGACCTTCCTCGTCACTACTCGACCGAGGTTAGGCTTGGCACTTACTTGTTACCGCTGTGGTGTACTCATGCCCTTTCCTGCACATATTTTTTGTGTGCAGATCCAGGTACTTCGACTCAGCCCTACTACCCTTGAGGCGAAACGACTCTCTAGAGACTTTGAGGTATATCTGTCGCGTCCGCAGACCAATGAGTCCCTTTCCATTCTCTCTTGTAGTGATAGCCCTTCTGTCTTTTCTTTTGATTTAGACATTCCGGAGTTAGAGCATTTTGTCGTATTCATAGCTTGTGATTCATGGGATTCCGGGTTTTGGGAGTTGTTCGGTTTTGAGATCTTGTATTGTATATGCCGAGCGACATCTTAAACACTTTTATATTTGTTATCTTTGGTGTTTATTAGTTTTTTCGCATTTGTTTCTTTTTCCGCAATTGTTATGCTTACCTAGTCGTAGGGACTAAGTGCCGTCATGAGATGTTCACGAAGGGAGAACTTGGGTCGTGACAAGTAGGTATCAGAGCTCTAAGTTCATAGGAGTCATGAATCACAAGCCGATTTATTCGAGTCTCGCGGATCGGCACGGAGACGTCTGTGCTTATCCACGAGAGGCTATGTAACTGTTAGGAAAATTTCACTTCATTTGAATTCCTTGTCGTGCGAGATTTTTGATATCAAAATTCTAAACTTCTGTCTTCTATTCTCTCACAGATGGTGAGGACACGTGCAATTGGAGGTGACCAGATGCCCGCGCCCCCTGCGAGAGCCGTCTGAGGTCGGAGCCGCGGTAGAGGCCGAGGACGCGCACGCGGTGCAGCCAGATCACGCGCGCAAACTGCTACTGAGGAGCCACAAGTAGTTCCAGTTGGAGCCCAGGCGCCTGACACGCCTACTGCTACTACTACTCCAGCTCTCAAGGAGACTCTTAGCATTTTATGAGTATGTACACAACTCTAGCGCCACTACAAGAAATCGGACTTTTAGTGGTGACAATAGTCGCTACCAAATCATTCAAAGTCGCTGCTATACACTTTTAGTGGCGACTTTCTGGTCGCTCCATGTATTACCATTACTAAATGTCTTTTGTGACGACTGCTGAAAGTCGCCAAAAATAAGATACGTTTGTGGCGACTTAATTCGCCACAACAAGTGCAGTAAATACCCACCCACAAAATAGGTTTGAGGTAGGTTGCCACTGATGAACGACTTTTAGTAGCGATGATAGTCGCCGCAATAGGAATTATACCTTAAGTGGCAGCTCTTGTCGCCACAATAACATGGGGTTTAGTAGAAATATTGGTCGCCACAAATAGTAACTATTTTGTAGCAAAGTTTGGTCGCTCCTAAAACCTATTTTTTCCAACATAATTTAATTTTAAAAAAATAATTAAGCAGCAACAATATTTTTAATAATATTACACAAGTGTATTAGAGCAACTCATTAATGTAAGAAGAGACACCATTAAATCTCTTATCAAACAAAAAGATCAACAAACTTTTTATTAAAATTCAGAACATATAGGAATTGTCCATACACATGAAATACCCCGAAAAAAAAAATAAAAACAAAGAAGCAGCAAAAGTAAAATGTCTTCAAGCTTCTCCTTGGCTAGTATCTTGTCATCTTGAACAATATGGCCACATAATGCAATAACAAACTCTCATAAGAGAATAATATTGGTTGCTCTCCAAGTGCGGCTCCTGTTGTACTATTCCATACGAAGGCATATTATTATCTTTTGCACACACTGGACAGAGTGGTTACTACCTACAAAAGAAATTCAGGGATTTTTTTAAAAATCGTCAATATATTTTAAGAAATTCACAATAACAATGATGAATAAATTACTTTATTTCATGTGTAGCTGCCCAAACTATTAAAATTGATCAGCACATATCAATAACTGATGGTAAATATAAAGAATCACTTAATCATACTCCCTGTAAAAGAACAAACTTCCTCACTACCATATCTAGTGCACATTGTTGGAAGTATAGTTTGACAACACTAACATTTGAAATAATTCCTGAGTTGATGGTTTAAAATGAGTCATGTTTTACATGCCAAGTCTGTCCTAGTTCGCATTAAGCCCTTTTTCGGTTTCTTCTTCTAATAGGTGCTCTTCCAACTATAGTTTATTAAATTCAGACGGAAACCACTAGATGGAGAAGTACAAAGTGAACTCCCCTGTGTAGGAATATAACTCTATCTTGTTCTCCGACATGGTGTATCTTATGAGTTATGAGTTTTTCACCAGATCTAGCATAGATATTTTCAGAACTTCTCAATAATATCTATGTGAAATTTTTAAGACTATTAAAGTCTTATAATTTACTTAAGGTGCTAAAAACTTGTACAAATATTTACTTTTCAGACAATGTTGCACAAATTTTTTGCGCCTCAATACTGGTTGAAAACAATACTTTTCTAAGAAAGAAAATTAAGTATTTCAAAAACCTATATGTACACTTATGAATAACAATTAACTTCAGAAAGTATCTAATGAAAAAATAAGAATAGGCTCCATACAAAAAAGAAAGAACTAAGAATAAAAAACATACCTTTGCGTAATATAAATTATCAGAATGGAAAAAGTAGAACCATCATGTAACATTCTGATGTATTGACTGCATTTTCCAGTAGAGTCTTCTTTTTTCCTTCTTTTTTTCTTGTTGGGAACGGGGACAACTGCATATAATGTCGTGATCTAATAAAATAGAGTTACCTATTTCAACTTCTAGGAACAATGGCTTCACTATTAGTAGATCAAAGTCATAAAAGAGAGAACTACATTGTACCACAAAAAAATGAGAAAACAGGATAGTGAGCAAATATCATTTAAGAACGAGCTTTAGATGAACTCTAGAGTTATACGTGACATCTATGTATAGCAAAAAGGTAGACCAACTTCAATTAATCCTAGGCATAAGATATGAGCAAGCCAATTTGGGAGCCTCTTCTTCTTTGTTTCACTATGATTTAAAGGACTGATGGAGAAAGTCCAAGAAACGAACTCTTCTTGCATGAGTAGCAGCAATAGAACAGAAAAGATAAGAAGGTCTTGTATACTTGCAATAAAAGCTCATCAAAGAGCCCAGAACATAAGGAATATTTCTCTGGATCATATTTGACATTCTAGCTTTATGATTTTAGCACTTATATGTAAACTCTTAGACAAATTTTGGTAGAAATTATTCTACATAAAGAAAACCTAATATAGATATGTATAGAAAGGAATTGAATTGTTACCTTCCTTTTTCACTTTGTGAAGAAAGAATATGGCAGAGTAGGAAAATGTTATCTTGTGGACTACCTTAGGAAAAAAGCGGCTAAATTGAAAACTGGAGACACAATAATCTAGTCAGTTGATATTTGCTACAAGATGATTATGACGACAACTATGAAAGTTTTAGGTGACACCAAGAAATGAAAAGAAAAGAGAGAATTCCTTGTTAATTGAAATGCTTATTATTTTAATGAAACCGAAGTAGCTGCTTCCACTTGAGAAAACAAAGACATCTTTGGAAAAAGAGAATAGCCATTCCTACTTAACAGGGAATGACATGTGTTAATCTAAAACTAGACCAATGCCCTTAATACAATGAAAACACCAGGAGATATCCTTTCGACATTCTCTATGAGGCTTTACATCCCAAAGCATTCATGATGAACATAAACCATTGCATGCGACAGAGATATAAACAAAGTACTGGTCCACCAAAAATAATGAATACAAGCAGGTCAAAAGTCAACTTATAAAAAAGACACCAAATATGTAGCGTTCGACCACAAAGGTTGTCTGCGGTTGCAGTGGTTATTTAAGGTTTGCTTAGAATACTAAGCAAGCTATTAACGATAACACGGTTTTATCATTCTCAAACAACAATAGAGATGGCAGAATTAAAATTGATGAAAACATATAGGCCTGGAAGCATGATCAATTTCACTTTCAGAAGACTAGCTAAACTTGCGGAGAAATTCGAAATTCCATCAAAGAAATTCGAAGACTAGCTAAACTAGCATAGAAGTCTTCTCATCTTTGCAAAAGAAGAAAACAAAAGGGACTAATCTGCTGTTTTGACTAAGTTAACTATAACAAATTATAAAATTTTAATAATTGTCACGTAACTCCAGAGATTTCTCTCAGGCATTTTTTCAAACACTACATATGTCATAGAAAAATCCAGATTTCACATAAACAAAAAACAGCCCAATAGTCTATTATCGAGGATGAAAGTTAAAGAAGGAGACGTTGAAAAGAAGATAGAGAGCAAGTGACAAAAGAATTATCAAGAAAGAAGAATTGTCCAGAAGGAAGGAAGAAGAAATGCTGAGAAGGAAGAAAATTGTTAAGAAGGAGTGGAGCAAGTACCTGTTGCATTCTGGTCATGAAACTATCAAATTGTTCATGCATCCTCTAGTTGGATCCTCTTTTCTACTTCTACATTTTCCTCTTACACACCCTTTGATTAACAAGGAAAATAAATAGTTTCATAAAAAGAATTTATACACTACCACATAAAAAAGAATTTAATGAATTTATTGATCTCTAAAAGATCCATTAAAAAAGTGGATGATGTTGAAGTTTACAGGCTTGATATTCCAAAGCTGTTGAGAGTTAAGCTGTAAAGCCTTGGGCATAGAACATTGTTTGTGGAGGAAGAATGTTGTATGTGGATTAATGTCAGTAAGCAATGTAGAAGTATGTAGGAGTAATTGCATATATTTTACTCAGCTAGTAAGTGGAAAATGGTGTCTATTTGACATGCAAGTAAAAGCAATATCAACAGCTCCTAAAAGCAACCTTTTTGGTATTGAATCTTTGATGTAGAATTGATCACCAGGAGCAACCAGTAATTTTCTTTTTCCTGATTACTCACTATAATATTTGGATTTTCTATGGGGGCAAAACATAGAAAATGGTCACTTTTAACACAAGACTAAATAGGTGTACTTCTTCAAATTCTAATGTAAATTATTCTCTCAATACAACACGAATAATCAACCAAGTACTATTACTCAATCCCTCCTTACTAAAAATTTTGCAGCATTATGTTATACACGACATGGTATTGCTACTTAGCATCTTATAACCATATAAGAACAAAATAAGAATGGAATGGCAACATGTGAAATGTCTCTCAAGAAGAAGATTTTAACTTACCCAGGAAAACAGATAGCTGAGATTCTGTCAAGACCGAGAATCGGCAATAAAAACACCAAATACGCTTCAAATGATTCTTTCTGTGTGATTTTTTTGTATTCCTGTAGATTATCAAATGGCTCAGGAGAAATTTGAGATGAAATCCGAAAATACAAATGTGAAATTGCTGAAAAAATAATTATCCCTAACTGCATGTTGAAAATTTTATCTTACAGAATTATTATAAAAAAATACCCAAATGTACATATATCTTATATAAATCTTTATGGGGTTTTAGTTAGATATGAGATAGTAACAAATAAGAAGGAAAGGATGCACAAAATCGATTAGCAACAGAAATCGTTTCTTTGATTCTTCATCCACGAAATCGATTGATGAACGCAGAGCAGCTTCTTTCCAAAACAAACGAAAATATTAGGGATTTGAACATACCTGACAAATGAGATTCATATTTTGATTTGAGGGACTTTGATTTGAGTGAAATTTTAGCTGAGAAGAGCTGATTTGTAGAGAGGGAGGGCCGATTCTAGAGAGAGTTTTGTGCTCTTCTTTCACTTCGTGAGCTTCTGTCCAGACAAGAGAGAGGGCCGACTTGAGGGATATTAAATTTTTGTTTTCTTTTCTATTTTAGAAGTAAAAATCTAGGTATAGGAGCGACCCAGTCGCTTTAATAGAGTTTTAGCGGCGACTACGCAAAAGTCGCCACAAATATTATGGAGCCAAAATTTTATTCTTAGCGGGACTGAAAATTTCAGCCACATCAGAAGTGACCTAAGAAAAGTCACTGCTAAATATTACACTTCTGTGACGACTTTAAAAGTCGCTACTAATAATATAGATGTTGTAGCAACCTATAAGGTCGCTGCTATATGTTGCCACTAATAATGTAATTTCTTGTAGGGTTGCTTCCCCTTGCTGCAGCCACATCCCAGGCCGGGGGAGGAGCACAGACTCCCACCGCCCGTACTCCTGAGCAGCGAGTGCATGTTGAGCAGGTGCCAGAGATTATATCGGCACAGCCTGTAGCCCCAACTCAGCCCGAGGAGAGGGCAATAGCTTCAGAGGAGGAGCAGATGAGGCTTGAGAGGTTCAAGAAGTATCAGCCTCCTATATTCAGTGGACTAGCATCAGATGATGCTCTGGGATTTCTAGAGGAGTGCTACCGTATCCTCCATACCATGGTATCAGGATCGAGCGGGGTTTTCTTCACTACGTTCCAACTTTGAGGAGCCGCCTATCAGTAGTGGCGTGCTTATGAGCTAGACAGTCCGGACGAGGCAGCTTCCCTGACTTGGACTCGGTTTTTAGATATGTTCCTGAGGGAGTATGTTCCTCAAAGCCTCAGGGACACATGGCGCGCAGAGTTTGAGCATTTGCGCCAGGGTACTATGACTATCTCAGAGTATGCTGTCCGTTTCACTGACTTATCTAGACATGCACCAGCTTTGGTTTCTACTGTTCGCGAGAAGGTTCGTCGGTTTATTGAGAGGCTCATTCCCAGCATCAGGTCTAGTATGGCTCGGGAGTTGGAGATGGATATTTCTTATCAGCAGGTGGTGAGCATTGCTAGGAGAGTAGAGGGTATGCATGGTCGGGACGGAAAGGAAAGGGAGGCCAAGAGGTCTCGAGAGTCGGGCCATTATTCTGGTGCCCGTGCCCCAACCGCAGTTCGTCATGGTAGGGGTTATATGAGTCGCCCCGTTCATTCAGCTCTTCCAGCAGCCAGTGGTATTCCAGCTCCTCCTAGACCTCAGGAGCCTTATTATGCACCTCCAGTATCTAGTGCGCCTCCTGCACGAGGTGCTTTCAGTGGTCAGTCCAGCAGAACTGGCCCGAGCCAGTCACAACCACCACGTCCTCCCAGATCTTATTTTGAGTGTGGTGACACATGCCATGTGGTAAGGGATTGCCCTAGACTTGGGAGGGGTGCACCTCCACAGACCTCTCAGCCAGAGCGTGCCCCACAGAGTTCTCATGCTATGATCACAGCATCAGTTACTACCCCACCTGCTCAGCCAGCTAGAGGTGGAGGTCGGGGAGGTAGAGGTCGCCCTAGAGGGGGAGGCCAGGCCAGATACTATGCCCTTCCTGCCCGTACTGAGGCTGTCGCCTCCGATTCTGTCATCACAGGTATTATCCTGGTCTGTCATAGAGATGCATCTGTTTTATTCGATCTAGGCTCCACTTATTCTTATGTGTGCTCTTATTTTGCCCCGCATTTGGGCGTATCTCGGGATTCTTTTAGTTCTCCTATTTATGTTTCTACTCTTGTTGGAGATTCTCTTATTGTGGACCGCGTTTATCGGTCGTGTTTGATTGCTCTTAGTGGTTTTGAGACCAGAGCCGATTTGTTATTGCTCAGCATGGTAGACTTTGATATTATTCTGGGCATGGATTGGTTGTCGCCCCATTATGCTATTCTTGATTGTCACGCAAAAACCGTGACGCTGGCTATGCCAGGTGTACCGCGAGTAGAGTGGAGGGGTAACTTAGATCACACTCCTAGTAGAGTTATTTCATTCCTTAAGGCTCAGCGTATGGTTGAGAAGGGGTGTGACGCATATCTAGCTTATGTGAGAGATGTCAGTATTGATACCCCTACAGTTGATTCAGTCCCAGTAGTACGAGATTCTCTGATGTGTTTCCAGCTGATCTTTCGGGCATGCCGTACGATAGAGATATTGATTTTGGCATTGATCTGTTGCCGGGCACTCAGCCCATTTCTATTACTCCACATCGTATGGCTCCTCCTGAGTTGAAGGAGCACTTACAGGAATTGCTTGATAAGGGTTTCATTCGGCCCAGTGTATCACTTTGGGGTGCTCCTGTCTTGTTTGTGAAGAAAAAGGAAGGTTCTATGCGTATGTGTATTGATTATCGCCAGTTGAACAAGGTTACATTGAAGAATCGTTATCCTTTGACTCGTATTGATGACCTGTTTGATCAGTTACAGGGTGTTCGTGTGTTTTCTAAGATTGACTAGCGTTCAGGCTATCATCAGTTGAAGATTCGGGAGCCAGATATCCCAAAGACAGCCTTCAGGACTCGGTATGGTCATTATGAGTTCCTTGTTATGTCATTTGGACTGACCAATGCCCCAGCAGCCTTCATGTATTTGATGTACAGCGTATTACGGCCATATCTTGACTTATTCGTCATTATCTTTATTGATGACATTCTGGTATACTCCCGGAGTCGGGAAGATCATGAGCAGCACCTGAGGACAGTGCTTCAGACTTTGAGGGAGAAGAAGTTATATGCTAAGTTCTCGAAATGTGAGTTTTGGTTGGATTCCGTGGCATTCTTGGGTCACGTGGTATCTAGTGAGGGGATAAAGGTGGATCCGAAGAAAGTGGAAGTAGTGTAGAGTTGGCCCAGACCATCCTCAGCTAAAGAGATCCGTAGTTTTCTTGGCTTGGCGGGTTATTACCGTCAATTTGTTGAGGGATTTTCATCCATTGCAACACCTATGACCAGACTGACCCAGAAGGGTGATCCATTCCAGTGGACAGAAGAGTGCGAGGAGAGCTTTCAGAAGCTCAAGACAGCTTTGACTACATCCCCAATTTTGATATTGCCTACAGGTTTGGGGTCTTATAGTGTCTATTGTGATGCCTCAAGGATTGGCCTTGGAGCGCTATTGATGCAGGACGGTAGGGTGATTGCCTATGCGTCCAGACAGTTGAAATTGCATGAGAAGAATTATCCTGTCCATGATCTCGAGTTAGCTGCTATTTTTCTCGCCTTGAAGATCTGGCATCATTATTTGTACGGTGTGCCTTGTGAGATTTATACTGATCACCGGAGTTTGCAGCATCTGTTCAAGCAGAAGGCCCTTAATTTGCATCAGAGGAGGTGGTTAGAGCTGTTGATGGACTATGATATCACTATTTTGTATCACCCGGGCAAGGCCAATGTAGTGGCCGATGCTTTAAGTCGTCGGGCGGAGAGTTTAGGGAGTTTGGCTTATTTACCAGCAGCGGAGAGGCCCATGGCGATGGATGTTCAAGCCTTAGCCAGCCAATTTGTGTGATTGGATCTTTCGGAGCCTAGTCGGGTCCTTGCTTGTGTGGTTTCTCGGTCTTCCTTGTTTGATCATATCCGGGAGCATCAGTTTGATGACCCTCATTTGCGTGCCTTCAGGGACAAGGTCCTGCAGGGTGATGCCAGAGATGTGACCATTGGTGATGACGGGGTATTGAGGATGCAGGGTTGGGTTTGTGTACCCAATGTTGTTGGGCTTCGGGACTTGACTCTAGAGGAGGCCCATAGTTCGCGGTATTCTATCCATCCGGGTGCCGCGAAGATGTATCAGGATTTGAGATAGCACTATTAGTGGAGGCGGATGAAGAAGGATATAGTTGGGTTTGTAGCTCGGTGCCTCACTTGTCAGCAGGTAAAGTAAGAGCATCAGAGGCCGGGTGGATTGCTTCAGCAGATAGAGATTCCGGAGTGGAAGTGGGAGCGGATCACCATGGACTTCGTAGCTAGGCTCCCACGGACTTTGAGGAAGTTCGATGCCATTTGGGTGATTGTGGATCGGCTGACCAAGTCCGCGCATTTCATTCCTATGTGTACCACCTATTCGTCGTAGTGGTTAGCGGAGATTTATATCCGGGAGATTGTCCGTCTGCACGGTATTCCAGTTTCCATTATTTCAGATAGAGGTACTCAGTTCACATCACGTTTCTGGAGGGCCGTACAGCATGAGTTGAGCATTCGGGTAGAGTTGAGCATAACATTTCACCCCCAGACGAACGGACAGTCCGAACGCACTATTAAGATTCTTGAGGATATGCTCCGTGCGTGTGTATGGAGTTTGGAGGTTCTTGGGATCAGTTCTTGCCACTGGCTGAGTTTTCTTACAACAACAACTATCAGTCCAGCATTCAGATGGCACCGTATGAGGCTTTGTATGGTAGGCGGTGTAGATCCCCGGTGGGTCGGTTCGAACCGGGTGAGGCTAGATTATTGGACACAGACTTGGTATAGGATGCTTTGGAGAAGGTTAAGGTGATTCAGGATAGGCTCCGTACAGCCCAGTCCAGACAGAAGAGTTATGCGGACCAGAAGGTTCGTGATGTTTCCTATATGGTTGGAGAGCGGGTCTTCCTATGGGTTTCGCCTATGAAAGGCGTTATGAGATTTGGGAAGAAAGGGAAATTGAGTTCGAGGTTTATTAGGCCTTTTGAGATATTGCGGCGTGTTGGGGAGGTTGCTTATGAGCTTGCCTTACCTCCCAGCTTGGCAGGAGTTCATCCGGTATTCCATGTTTCGATGCTTTGGAGGTATCACGGTGATCCGTCGCACGTTTTGGATTTCAGTTCAGTCCAGTTGGACAAGGATCTATCTTATGTTGAGGAGCCAGTAGCGATATTGGATAGGTAGGTTCGAAAGCTGAGGTCAAAGAACATTGCATCAGTGAAGGTTCTGTGGCGGGGTCAGCCGATCGAGGAGGCGACTTGGGAGACCGAGAAGGACATGCGCAGCCGTTACCCTCACCTTTTCACCACTTCAGGTATGTCTCTATACTCGTTTGAGGACGAGCGAATGTTTTAAGAGGGGGTGGATGTAACGACCCGGCCGGTCGTTTTAAGAATTAACGCCCCGATCCCCTAATAACTGCTTTCCCCATGCTTATTTCTGCTATTGTGAGTTGCCGGGAGGATTCGTTTTGTGTTTCGGAGTGTTTTGGGACACTTAGTCCCTAAATGAGAGTTTTAACCTCAGAATTTGGACTGTAGTCGGAGCACTGTGAAGACGGCCTCGGAATGGAATTCCGCTGGTTTCGTTAGCTCCGTTGGGTGATTTCGGGCTTAGGGGCGTGTTCGGATTGTGTTTTGGAGGTTTGTAGCTTAATTGGGCTTGAAATGCCGAAAGTTGAATTTTTTAATTTTCCGGTTCGATAGTGAGATTTTGATATCGGGGTCGGAATGGAATTCCGGAAGTTGGAGTAGGTCCGTTATGTCATTTGGGACGTGTGTGCAAAATTTCAGGCAATTCGAATGAGGTTTGATAGGCTTTTTGATCGAAAGCGGAAATTTGAAGTTTTGGAAATCCTTAGGCTTGGATTGGAGTGTGATTTGTAGTTTTATCATTGTTTGATGTGATTCGAGGTTTGGAATAAGTTCGTATGATGTTTTAGGATTGGTTGGCAGGTTCGGTTGAGGTTTCGAGGGCCTCGGGTGAGTTTCGGGTGCTAAACGGAAGTTGAATTGGACTTAGGAGAAATATGAAGTTGCTTGAACCTGTCATATCCGCACCTGCGTGTATTGGACCGCAGGTGCGGCACCGCAGAAGCGGTAGGAGGACCGCAGGTGCGGTCTGAGGCATTTTGGGCTTAGGTTGCAGATGCGGCCTATGCACCGCAGAAGCGGTACCGCATCTGCGTAAAGGGGGTCGCAGGTGCGGAATTCTTGGTTTAATGAAAAGTCGCAGGTGCGATATGGTCTACACAGAAGCGGGACCACAGGTGCGGTCCCAGAGACGTAGGTGTGGTTCCACTGGTCAGAAAAAGGGGCAGAATCGAGAGTCTCAAAACCTTAGAATTGATTTGGGAGCTTGGGATTGGCGATTTTGGGATAGAATTTCACCTGGGTGTTTTGGGTAAGTAATTCTTACTCGGTTTTGATTAATTTCCACGAATCTATGCTTAAATTCATCCTTTAAATTTGAATTTGGGGTGAAAATTTGGAGAAAAATTGGAAAAGTTCTTAGGCCTAATTGTGGAGTCTTGATCAAGATTTTGTTGCCGGATTGGAGTAATTTCTGTATATATGAACTCGTGAGAGTGTGAGGATTCCGAATTTGTAAATTTTACCCGATTCCGAGACGTGGGCCCGCGGGGCTTTTTGGGCGATTTTCCTAATTTCGCGTATTAGCTTCGAATTAATTAGTTACTTGAAGTTATATTTACATTATGCAATTACTTTGAATAGATTTGGGCCATTTGGAGTCGGATACTCGTGGAAAGAACGTGGTATTGATTTGATTGAGCTGGTTCGAGGTAAGTGGCTTGCCTAACCTTGTGTGGGGGAACTTCCCTTAGGAATTGGTACTGTGATATATGAAATGCCTTGTACGTGAGGTGACGAGTGCGTACATGTGCTAATTGTTGCAAATCTTGTTTTCGTTAAGTAACTATAACTGCGTTTTCTTCTCTGTTTTTACTAATTGCAATTTAAGCCTACTGTTAGCTTAGGGAAGCATGTCTAGGTGACTTAACTGCTTTACTTGCTCAAACTGCCTTATTTGAATTCTATGCAGCATGCTAAGCTAGAAATACCTGTTTTACCTTTGTATAAATTTGATTGAATTGAATATTCTTCGTGTTGCTGCTGTGTGTTTACTTTGGGACTACGGGCGATATCCTAGGAGATCCCCCTTGCCTGTTTATTTGGGACTACGGATGTGGTATTCCGGGAGATCCCCTTGCACATTTACATTGGAACTACGGGACTGCGCCCGGTAGATTCCCCCAGTACTGAATATTTACATTTGGGACTACGGATGTGGTATTCCGGGAGATCCCCTGCGCATTATGAGTTGGACTACGGGACGACACCTGGGAGATCCAGTGGATATTTATTTTTGGGGACTATAGGACGGCATCCTGGGAGATCCCCGGTTGTTATCTCAGTGTTGAGCTGTATTCCTTCTGTAATTATTTGTCTCTATTGTAGTTGTTGCTACTGTTATTACCCTGTGTTACTTTAATACTGCTTCTTTTCCTTATATTATTGTATATGACCGGTAGGGCCCTGACCTTCCTGGTTACCGCTGTGGTGTACTCATGCCCTTTCCTGCACATGTTTTTCAAGTATAGATCTAGGTACTTTGACTCAGACCTACTATCCTTGAGGTGAGACGACTCTCCAGAGACTTCGAGGTATATCTGCCGCGTCCGTAGACCGATGAGTCCCTTTCCATTCTCTCTTGTAGTGATAGCCTTTCTATCTTTCCTTTTGATTTAGACATTCCGGAGTTAGAGCATTTTGTCGTATTCATAGCTTGTGATTCATGGGATTCCGGATTTTGGGAGTTGTTCGGTTTTGAGATCTTGCATTGTATATGCCGAGCGACATCTTGAACACTTATATATTTGTTATCTTCGGGTTTTATTAGTTTTTCCGCATTTGTTTCTTTTTCCGCAATTGTTAGGCTTACCTAGTCATAGGACTAGGTGCCATCACGACATGTTCACGGAGGACGAACTTGGGTCGTGACAGTTCAGGTCTCGGGGGCCTCGGGTGTGTTTCGAGTAGCTAACGGATCAAGTTTGAAGTTTGGAGAATTTGCTGAAGTTGGCCTGTTGCTAGTGTAATTGCACCTGCGAGGGTATTGCCGTAGGTCTGACGCCGCAGGTGTGGTGGGATGGACGCAGGTGCGGATGTGTGTTGGATTGGGGAAGACCGCATGTGCGAGGTCTTTTCCACACCTGCGAGGTCGCAGAAGCGGATAGGGAGCGCAAGTGCAGAGATGCAGATTTAAGTGGTTTCCGCAAAAGCGGAGGTTTTGTCGCAGAAGCGACGCCGCAGAAGCGGCTAATATACAAGGGTTCGTGATTTTGGCTTCATTTTAACATTTCCAAGCTTGGATTGAGGCAATTTTTCGAGCAATTCTCACTATATGAATTGGGGTAAGTGTTCTACACTCGATCTTGGCTATATTTCATTAATCTATCTTCGATTTTAGCTTTTGGTTGATGAATGAAAGAGGAAATTGGGGTTTTGTCCTAAAGTTTCATAACATGAATTTTTGAGTTTTTATCACCAATTTGGAGTCGTATTTGAGTGAAACTAGTATGGATGGACTCTTAATTGAATGAGTTGTCGAATTTTGTGAGTTTTATCGAGTTTCGAGGCGTGGGTCCGGTGTGATTTTCGGCCGGATTTGGGATTTGATGTAGAATTCGATCTTTATCAATTTTAATTGCTTCCTTGGTCTTTATCTGATGTATTTGAGTTGCTTTCGGCTAGTTTTGAGACGTTCGGAGGTCGCTACGTACGTGATGGCATTCTTGGAGCACTGCTTGGCTTGCTCAGCTTCGGAATTGGCTGGTTTAAGATAAGTAACTCTTCTAAATTTAGTGCTGAGGGTATGAAACCTCGAATTTATGTGTTACGTGATTGATGTTGAGGTGACTCACATGCTAGGTGACGGGCGTGTGGGCGTGCACCTTGTGAGTTGTGACTTTGTTGTTTCCAGGACACTGAATAGTGGCCCTATTTTATTGATATCTGTGTTTTCACCATGTGATAAGATAAATGAGCTGTACATCATGCTAGATATCATGTTTAGGCTTTATGTTGATATTGTTGGGACCCATAGTGGTTGTTTCTTGCTGTCATCTCTTTGAATTCTTTGATATTTCGTACTTAGTCACATTCATGCATTCATATCATATCTCAGTCTCAGTTGTTACTTATTGATACATCATATCATTGTTCCCAGTAAGTTTTCATGACATTGTGAGCCCGTGGGTGAGACTGGAGAGATTGACGACTGAGTGAGGCCGAGAGCCTGATTATGAGTGACAGTTATAGGATCGGGCTGCACGCCGCATGTTTTATTTATTATTGAGTATGGCCGAGGGCTTGATTGATTTATGCCATGATTGGCTTGTTATAGCGCTTGGGCTGAAGGAGCCCCTCCGGAGTCTGCACCCCCCTAATGAGCGCGGTTGATTATATTCAGGGATGGATCTTCTTGGTATAGAGATGGATCTTCTCCATAAGGCTGGATTGACCTATTTCCTCGGTACTGGGCAACTTATAGTCAGTGATGTATATATTCCGAGATGGATCTTCCCTGGGCCGTATGAGCCATATACAGTATCGAGTGGTTGAGCATTTATATGTATACCTGGAGATGGATCTTCTCTTTGGAGCCGGAATGGCTATTCCTCGGTACTGGGTAACTTATAGTCAGTGATCTATATATTCCGGGTTGGATCTTCCCTGGGCTGTATGGGCCATATACAGTACCGAGTGGTTGATTATGATGAGTGGAAGGTGTGATACAGTGAGGTTGAGTACTCTGAGAGTGTGAGTACATGGTTTATCTCTGAGGTACATGGCATTGGCATGCATATATGGCATACATGCATAGAGACGCATTTTTTCTCATGCTGTACGGTATCACGTCATTCATGACTTTTTGCATACATTTATATGTGGTTATAGAGAGGTATTTCACACTTGTTATTTGAAAAAGGAAACCAAACATGTTTACCTATTGTCGAAAGGATTTTCAGGAAAAAGTTACAGTTTTCAAAACTTACTCATATTTTTAAACGATTTCGGTAGAGGATTTGGGCTTTCATTGGTATACTTGAAAAGTGGAATTGTTTTTGGAAAACAATGAAAAGGATGAGCACTTTACTTCTGAGCTATTTATTTACTTATTTGATGTACACTGTATGAACTACTGTTGGTTATTTGTGTTGGACCCGACCTATGTACCAGCTCGTCACTGCTTTCAACCTAAGGTTAGGTTTTTTACTTTTTGAGTACATAAGGTCGGTTTGTAAGGCCCTGGAAAACTTCACTATGTAAATTAAGGTTTGTGGTGTCAAGGTAGGCTAACACGTTGTATTTTCAGAGTTTTGGGTTGAACAATGCGTTGGGGAGTAGAAATTTTCATCACAGATAGACCAGGCTTTAAGCTGGTGGGGCCTGGATAAAGCCAGGTTGGACCAGGCTTTAAGCTGGTGAGGCTTGGATAAAGCCAGGCTGGACCAGGCTTTAAGCTAGTGAGGCCTGGATAAAGCCAGGCTGGACCAGTCTTTAAGCTGGTGAGGCCTGGATAAAGCCAGGCTAGACCAGGCTTTAAGCAGGTGAGGCCTGGATAAAGCCAGGCTAGGCCAGGCTTTATGCTGGCGACGCCAGGCCTGTAGCCCAGTCCGAAAATTTTGGACTATCCATTTTTCTATCCTTGTAACCCGACCCAACTTCTTTTATACACGCACTATGTCATTTTGATGAAAAATCTGATGCCTAGAGTGAGAGAGTGAGACCTAGAGTGAGAAGGTAATCTTCATCAAATCCTTCTTCAATTCTTCCTCAAATCTTTGAAGATTAGCAAGGAGAACACACTAGATTATCATCGTTGAGCTAAGATTCTACACCCTAACCCTTAATTTCGAATTTTAGCAAAATATGCGTAATTAACAAGTGGGTTCATGGGTGTAAGGGTTGATTATCCCGCATGCATGTATGATAAGAGGGTATGGGGAGATTGTGAGCTAAAAATGTAACAAATGGGATGTAGGATGATGGAATCTCTCACAAAAAGGTCTTAAAATCATAATGCAATGCTTGATAATGTGCTCAAATGAGTTGGAATCTTGATTATCTCTCTTATTCTTGGTTCAACTTGTAATTCTCATAAAATAGATCGAAGTTGCTAGGAGTTCCGCAATTATTGTAAGAATTTAAGGAAAGCACTATTGAGGTATGTATGGCTAAAACCCCTTCTTCTTAGAAATTGAGATCCCATGGTGTCCATGCAAATATTGTAAGTCCGAAATTTGATTGATGTAGTACTTGTTATTTCGAAGGAATTGGTGTTGCAAGAATATATGTGAAAGGTGTATCTCAATGTGTTCAGTATGCTATTCTTGGTAAATTGAGGATATGTGAAGAATGTGAACTATGTGCTAAAATGCCTAGATTTCAAGTCAAGTTTTAATTGTGATTATTATGCCGAATCATGTGAATTCCTCTCTATGCATACAACTTGAATTGCTCTTGTATGTGCCCATTATCTTAAATTGCAAGGTTAATGTTGAAAGTGAAAGTGATGTGAAATGTGAGATATGAAGTGTGGCCTAGTGCCAAGTATGATGTGATAATTGTGGCCCCAAGTGCCGACGAACTGATAAATGCGAAATAAGGATTGAAACGAGATGATTGATGGAAAAAGGAAAAATGTCATGGTAGGACGGCCTAGCCGGTCGGGCCGTGATCGGACGCCATGCCGCACACATGGTGGAATTGTGCTGATATTGAAACCAGAAAGTGAGAATGAAATTGTGACTGAGGTACATGTCTCAAATGAGGCAACCTAGCTGATCGGGTCGTGATCGGACTCCGCGCAAGAAACCGGTGGTATTGTGAATGATGATGTAACAATATTAAATGTCCCAACCTAAAGCTATGGAAATTGTGTGAAAGCTATGTGATCCCTTATTTGATGATGTGGTGATTATTTAAAGCTTTGTTGATCCTTATGACTTCTTTATTCTTGTATGGTTGTTCTTTCTAATGAGATGGTGTTTAGTTATACATACTAGTACTATTCCACGGTATTAACGTTCCTTTTGCCAGGGAAGCTACATCTTTAAATGGATGTAGGTGGTTCCATAGCAGGCAGTGTAGGTCGCACCTAGTGACACATCTTCCTTTCTGCTGACTTGGTGAGCCCCACTTCATTTCGGGGTCCTGTATCGTTTTTTGTCATGTACTTTATATTTTGGGGTATAGTCGGAGCCTTGTTGCCGGCATTTCCATATTACTCTTCAGTTGTATTTAGAGGCTCCGTAGACAGGTTGTGGGTAGTGTTTGATGTCAGGAACTGTATTGGTAATGTTGGTATTTGGCAAACATGTTTTTCAATAAATATATAAACTTGTACAGTTTTGGAAATATTGAACGATGTTGTTAATGGGAATGAAGTGGAAGTGATTAATGAAATCTTTTCAGTATTTGATTAATGGAGTACATCTCCTCTTTATTTAGGGATGAAATTGGGTAGAATGAAATCTAACAGGCTTGCTCAGTCGGGTTCACTCGGTTGAGTGCCGGTCGCGCTCCTCGGTTTTGGGGCGTGACAAACTTGGTATCAGAGCCTAAGGTTTTAAAGTGTCCTAGGATGCCTCGGAGCCGTGTCTAGTGGAGTCCTTCTTATCGGAGTGTTGTCGACCACATCTATAAGTTAGAGGCTACATGGACATTTAGGAATGTTACCCTTCTTCAACACTCTATATCGTGCGATAAAGCTTGACTATGAGATTGTCTTCTAACTCGTGCGTTGAGATTCACGTCAAGTTTAAACGCTCTTTCGTATATTCCAAGTAATGTTCTCATATGACCTGACAAATGGGCAAGGGCCTAAAAATTAAGGAGATAGGACGTGTATCTTGTTGAACGAATGGTATGGACATATAGGATAAGTATGAAGTACCATGAATATACTTTAATTGAGAAAATATGTTAAAAGTGACCACCCACATCCAAGGAGACGTTGACTTGATAAATAAGAAGTAAGCTTGAACAACACACGTGTGTAGTGTGGGAAGCATGTCTCTGAACCTAAGGTGTAAAAGAAAATTTGTTATATAAGTACGTGATGTATGGAAGGCATGACCATGAGATTAATGATGGGAGTGCAAGTCTCTTCCAGGAGACAAGAAGTTATGAAAGGAGAGTCGATCGAACCCTCAATGAGAAGACCCTTGTACTATGAATTTCAAAAGAATCCAAAAATGTACGAAGTTGTATTATATTACTAAAGGTTATTGAAATGATGAATTAGAATTTCAAACCCGTGTGTCTAGGTCAGAGTAGAGGACTTATGAGGTTAATACCATGGCGACTTAAATGTCCCTAATAGTCGAACATATATATACGAGGGCTAGAGACATGAGGCATATGCCCCTGATGTTGCTAAATTCAAGACTTGTGTCGAAATCCGGGACGTTCACCCCAAGTAAGGGAGGAAGGGCCACAATGAGGCCACTTAAACACCATGAAACAAGATTAAGACCATGTAGCTATGATGTTTGACTAATTTGTTGAGGACATGGGTAGTATAGAAAAGTGATAATTAGTAACGTGATTCTCTGAAAGGATATGCTAATAATAGGCAACTAGTACCCCATGAAGGTGGAAGGTCAAGGAAGGTGAATTCTTCATGCATGGCGATGTGAATGATAGGGCCCTATAAACTAGGAGTAATGTTTGTAAAGGTGATTTTATTCTTGTTAGAGGGCCGGGAACAATGGAACCCAAGGAAGTACTATAGATCGAAAGTGAAGGGTTGTGAGTTTTTAGAATGGGTTAATCATGGATTTGCGATTTAACCAAAGTTCTAAGGCGTTAAGAGAGGCGGAACGAGTGGGAGAAATAAATGTGATGCTATAAGAACCCAATAGTACATTTGGACTTGATGAAGAGCCTCTTAAAGATCTTACAAGCAAGGAGGTGTTTAGCGATACGCGGGTGAATACAATTTCCCGCAGGTATCCCAGCAAGCGTTGTGAGGTGAGCAAGACGAATTCCTAACTAAAGAAAGGGACCACGTAACATATGGAGGAGTGCTTAACTATTCACTAATCAGGATGGGTGAGGCAAGAAGAAATGGGAAGAAAGTCCATGAAAAGAGATAGTCATGGTTATCATAATATAGTTTGTATCAAAATGGTGGAATCGCTTAGACGAGTTTCAAGCAGTAAGGAGGGAATGACCCCGCCATTGAATCCGAGGGAGACTGCCCAAGAGTTTGTTAGGAGAATGTATCGAGCCATGGAGGGATTGGTAGAACTTGTTACTAAGGGGAGTACCCTTGTTCCTATAAATGTCACTGCACCACCAGATAATGTAGTATGTTAGTATGTTACCAACGTGCATTAGGGATGTGTACTCGGGGGGCATCGATAAAGTTATTTCCCTATAAACCTAAAGTCTTCAAGTAAGTCACTCCTCAGTACATCATTGTGAACAACACAAAATTTTACTTGCTATACATGTACATCCATATTGAAGAGTTCTCATAAACATGGACTTAACAAGATGTTGAATCACGAAACATTGCATGCACCTACTTTTTGAACGAAACGCATTATTCGTGAATCCACTCTATCACAAATTCTCTTATTTACACCCTTTTAAGGAATTAAGTTTTATAATTATGTCCTTGAATTGAGTTATAACTGTAGGATTAATACTTCTCACGTACTTTCCTAAATTCTCAACAAGGGACTATACCCGATAAATTTCTTACAAATTCTTTTTATTTAAACGGACAACATCTACTCGCTTGTGCCTATACATGCACCGTCGTAAAGTTTACCTATGTGGTGTCAAGTTCCATGTAAAGCATCCCACTGTTGCGATCCTTCTCGAGTCACTCTTTTTCTCACTGGTGTATATGGCTTCTAGGATTTGAATAGTAACTCCACTCTCTTGCGAGTATCATCATGAAACCTTTTCACTGTGTAGTAACATGAGAGCATATCCCAACTCCAATCATATGTGCACATGTCGATTGAAGTGGTCGCTTGTCTGTATAGAATTTTTGAGAAATTTGGGATTTTTACAAATCTATCACAGGAAGATCTTTTGTTTGCCCATCTCAGTATGACTTTCATGTCCACTAAGATCATTCCTCAGTAAGAAGCTCACTTTGTTCCTAGTATTTTGGTTGCCCGTGACGTGGTTGTATATTGCAGTTAGAAGTTAGCATAGCAGAAGCATGTCACGCTCATAACAAATGATTATCTTCTCTTTATACCTCCACAACATGCGTTAATTGTGTTCCTTAGTTACTGAATTCATTGGGCTACTTTCCCAAGACTTGTTCGATAACCATGAGAGAACGTGTCCTTCTATGTGTCACTATAACACTTCCTTTCTCATAAGTACCCTTAATAGGATCTCTGTCAGGACCCAATGCACCTTTGGGGGTTATTATAGCAAAACGCCTACTTCTTATGTTCTCCTGTCTTTCAGTAGCATCTGGGTAATTCTCAAGTCTGAATCCATGGAGAACTCATTATGAACATCTGTAAACCATCCATGATTATTTTATACTATCTCATTGGGTTCCTTTGTCTTTACACACTCGACTTCTAGAATCATTAACTATGTTATTATCATGTGCGGGGAGTTTTTCTATCCTTGGCATTCCACCACCCTGGGTGGATAGGAGTTTTAGTTGTCTTTCTCCCTGGAGCATCATGTTAACCATTAGAACCCCTCTAACCAATACATGATTTTATCTCAATACTAAGATGTCCTAGCTATGTGGTTTCACTCGTGAAAGGTTGAGATTAGATGCTTTCATATTTTTGCACATATCATGAGCATATCGATTGGGAAGACAAGTTGTCGTATCTTTAGTTCTCTCATATAGGATCAATTATCGGGAAGGGTTAAGCTGTTTGAATTATGATAATCTCATAAGTGTTCAACTTCTTTTTTTCATCCTCATGGGTTTGTGGCATAGATTCCTTGTGTCAGTTAATGTTAGGAGTGTAATTCAACTTCATGTATTTTGAAACCCATATCGCATTCAAGGTACTAGAGTATTCTCAATCTTGATAAACTGATCTTCCCCTACACTCCAGGAGACGACTGGGTCACATACTTGAATATTCCTCTTTTATGATTTCTATTGCCAATATATTGGTTAACTCTATGCCTCATTTGTCAAATCTATGTTGTCATCACAATGAATAATCATGTCAGCGTTATCAGTAGTAAGCATCATGACTCTTAGGGTATATAACCTCACGAAATACTCTGCTTAGCACATTGATGGATCCTTGAATAATTCCAGCCCAATCTCGGACCTCACTGTTCCTACTTATAGTAATCTATCGAGGGTGTACGTTCAAGCATGTAAAAAGGGAAGCATCATTCCATGATCAATCATATTGGGTAGGAACTTTATAGTCATATTCATTCTAGCCCATCATAGAATAATGGTTGAAGGTCGCCAAGGGTTTAATTTGGGTGTCCGACATAGATATTTAGAGTTAAAGAAAGTGAGCAAGTTGTTCTCAAGATTTTCTCCATGAAGATACTATGTGAAATGCTAATAAAGGTGAAGTAGGTGTAATGAACTTTGGGATTTGTGGAATCGTTAAAGAAGTAGACTGAACTACGAGTATGGTGTTTCCCCTATTATTGCCCTCCGTGTACCCCGTGTTTTCATGTGCCTATGTCTAGGGAAGTTAGTTGGAGATACTTTATGTATAATCCCCGTGGAGCTACTGAAGGTGAAGTTAATGATAATAGTCTTATGAGGGGTATCTATTTGTCATCCTTATTAGATAAGTCTAGGAGTTGAGATTGTTTCCGTCAATGAGTTATGGAGAGGTCTGTAAGTTGTAGAGGCCACCTTGAGGCCGAAAGTGTTATGGAGAGAAAATATTTTCGCTTGATTGTATAGCAATTGGTTTTAATTTGAAAGGTACCCTCTAGGTGTTATGATTTAAAAATGTGCCGCCCATGTCCAGGTATAATAATGATAATGTAGTGCTTGTAATGCTGATATTAGTGTAATTGATATATAAATGTGGTGCTTTGTTGAGTTGTGGATGTGTTGTTAGGATGGTTCTGTTGGTTCTCTGGTAGGTGGATAGGCCTAGTAACAAAGGTGACGATGCTGAAATTTCAGAAAAATTTGGGAGTTAGTCAAAATTTAGGGACTTGAGGTATGTGAGAAAAGGGATATATTATGTTAAGTGTTTGGGGGCGGACTCTTCTCCTCATTCGAGGACCAATGATCCTAAGCGGGGGAGAATGTAAGGCCCCGGAAAACGTCACTATGTAAATTAAGGTTTTGTGGTGTCAATGTAGGCTAACACATTGTATTTTCCGAGTTTTGGGTTGAACAATGCGTTGGGGAGTAGAAATTTTCATCACAGCCAGACCAGGCTTTAAGCTGGTAAGGCCTGGATAAAGCCAGGTTGGACCAGGCTTTAAGTTGGTGAGGCCTGGATAAAGCCAGTCTGGACCAGGCTTTAAGCTGGTGAGGCCTGGATAAAGCTAGGCTGGACCAGGCTTTAAGCTGGTGAGGCCTGGATAAAGCCAGGCTAGACCAGGCTTTAAGCAGGTGAGGCCTGGATAAAGCCAGGCTAGGCCAGGCTTTAAGTTGGCGCTGCCAGGCCTGTAGCCCGGTCCGAAAATTTTGTACTATCCATTTTTCTATCCTTATAACCCGACCCAACTTCTTTACATACACGCAATGTGTCATTTTTGATGAAAAATCTGATGCCTTAGAGTGAGAGAGTGAGACCTAGAGTGAGAAGGTAATCTTCATCAAATCCTTCTTCAATTCTTCCTCAAATCTTTGAAGATTAATAAGGAAAACACACTAGATTTTCATCCTTGAGGTAAGATTCTACACCCAAACCCTTAATTTTGAATTTTAGCTAAATATGCGTAATTAACAAGTGGGTTCATGGGTGTAAGGGTTGATTATCTCGCATGCATGTATGATAAGAGGGTATGGGGAGATTGTGAGCTTAAAATGTAACAAATGAGATGTAGGATGATAGAATCTCTCACAAAAAGGTCTTAAAATCATAATGCACACTTAGTGCTTGATAATGTGCTCAAATGAGCTAGAATCTTGATTATTTCTCTAATTCTTGGTTCAACTTGTAATTCTCATAAAATAGATCGAAGTTGCTAGGAGTTCCGGAATTATTGTAAGAATTTAAGAAAAGCTCTATTGAGGTATGTATGGCTAAAACCCCCTCTTCTTAGAAATTGAGCTCCCATGGTGTCCATGCAAATATTGTAAGTCCGAAATTTGATTGATGTAGTACTTGTTATTTCAAAGGAATTGGTGTTGCAAGAATATATGTAAAAGGTGTATCTCAATGTGTTCACTATGCTATTCTTGGTAAATTGAGGATATGTGAAGAACGTGAACTACGTGCTAAAATGCCTAGATTTCAAGTCAAGTTTAAATTGTGATTATTATGCCGAATCATGTGAATTCCTCTCTATGCTTACAAGTTGAATTGCTCTTGTATGTGCCCATTATCTTAAATTGCAAGGTTAATGTTGAAAGTGAAAGTGATGTGAAATGTGAGATATGAAGTGTGGCCTAGTGCCAAGTATGATGTGATAATTGTGGCCCCAAGTGCCGACGAACTGATATATGCGAAATAAGGATTGAAACGAGATGATTGATGGAAAAAGGAAAAATGTCATGGTAGGACGGCCTAGCCGGTCGGGCCGTGATCGGACGCCATGCCGCACACATGGTGGAATTGTGCTGATATTGAAACCAGAAAGTGAGAATGAAATTGTGACTGAGGTACATGTCTCAAATGAGGCAACCTAGCTGATCGGGTCGTGATCGGACTCCGCGCAAGAAACCGGTGGTATTGTGAATGATGATGTAACAATATTAAATGTCCCAACCTAAAGCCATGGAAATTGTGTGAAAGCTATGTGATCCCTTATTTGATGATGTGGTGATTGTTTAAAGCTTTGTTGATCCTTATGACTTCTTTATTCTTGTATGGTTGTTCTTTCTAATGAGATGGTGTTTAGTTATACATACTAGTACTATTCCACGGTACTAACGTCCCTTTTGCCGGGGCGCTACATCTTTAAATGGATGTAGGTTGTTCCATAGCAGGCAGTGTTGGTCGCAGCTAGTGACGTATCTTCCTTTCAGCTGACTTGGTGAGGCCCACTTCATTTCGGGGTCCTGTATCGTTGTTTATCATGTACTTTATATTTTGAGGTATAGTCGGAGCCTTGTTGCCAGCATTTCCATATTACTCTTCAGTTGTATTTAGAGGCTCCGTAGACAGTTTGTGGTTAGAGTTTGATGTCGGGAATTGTATTGGTAATGTTGGTATTTGGCAAACATATTTTTCAATAAATCTATAAACTTGTACAGTTTTGGAAATATTGAACGATATTGTTAATGGGAATGAAATGGAAGTGATTAATGAAATCTTTTCAGTATTTGATTAATGGAGTACATCTCCTCTTTATTTAGGGATGAAATTAGGTAGAATAAAATCTAACAGGCTTGCTCAGTCGGGTTCACTCGGTTGAGCGCCGGTCGCGCTCCTCGGTTTTGGGGCGTGACAAACTTGGTATCAGAGCCTAAGGCTTTACAGTGTCCTAGGATATCTCGGAGCCGTGTCTAGTAGAGTCCTTCTTATCGGTGTGTTGTCGACCACATCTATAAGTTGGAGGCTACATGGACATTTAGGAATGTTACCCTTTTTCAACACTCCATATCGTGCGATAAAGCTTGATTATGAGATTGTCTTCTAACTTGTGCATTGAGATTCACGTCAAGTTTAAACGCTCTTTCGTCTATTCCAAGTAATGTTCTCATATGACCTGAAAAATGGGCAAGGGCTTGAAAATTAAGGACATGGCACGTGTATCTTGTTGAACGAATGGTATGGACATATAGGATAAGTATGAAGTATCATGAAATACTTTAATTGAGAAAATTTGTTAAAAGTGACCACCCACCTCCAAGGAGACGTTGACTTGATAAATAAGAAGTAAGCTTGAGCAACACACGTGAGTAGTGTGGGAAGCATGTATATGATCCTAAGGTGTAAAAGAAAATTTGTTATATAAGTACGTGATGTATGGAAGGCATGACCATGAGATTAATGATGGGAGTGCAAGTTTCTTCCAGGAGAGAAGAAGTTATGAAAGGAGAGTCAATCGAACCCTCAATGAGAAGACCCTTGTACTATGAATTTCAAAAGAATCTTGAAATGTACGAAGTTGTATTATACTACTAAAGGTTATTGAAATGAGGAATTAGAATTTCAAACCTGTGTGGCTGGGTAAGAGTAGAGGACTTATGAGGTTAATACCATGGCGACTTAAATGTCCCTAATAGTGGAACATATATATACGAGGGCTAGAGACATGAGGCATATGCCCCTGAAGTTGCTAAATTCAAGACTTGTGTCGAAATCCGGGACGTTCACCCCAAGTATGGGAGGAAGGGCCACAATGAGGCCACTTAAACACCATGAAACAAGATTAAGACCATGTAGCTATGATGTTTGACTAATTTGTTGAGGACATGGGTAGTATAGAAAAGTGATAATGAGTAACGTGATTCTCTGAAAGGATATGCCAATAATAGGGAACTAGTACCCCGTGAAGGTGGAAGGTATGTGGCCGGATTTATTTGTCCGGTAGTGTCCCTATTAGTAGAATTTGTGGCCGGATGGCTACGAAATGACTATGATGTGATTGCGAAATGTGTTCATATTGTGGAATGTGATGAGAAGGGTCTGCTTGATGTGTAGAAAGAACTATTTGGTGCTTGATTTCCATCTTCATATGATGTATAGTCCCGAGTAATGGGTGTGTTGAAGGATCTTTTCATATCGTTTAGTTGAGGAGTGAAGTAGATTTCATGTTGTGAGATGAGTTCAAACTCAGGAGGATTAAGTGATTGCGTGATGTTTATGACTGTGGAAGGGTATAGAGAGAGGTTAGTTTGAGGCAAAGCAGGTGGGCTATCTCCTGCGGGGTGTCCTGAGGTTTGTGTGATCCCTGTGATTGTTTGTTGGGAGTTCTCTTTTACTAGTGAAATATATGTGTTGCAATTTGAGTTTGGATCGGTTTTGAGAGTGGGATTGACTGTTACGAGGATGAGTACGAGATTTGCAAATGATTTGAGGTATTATATGGTTTGTGCTGCATGAACTTATGGAGGATTAAGTTGAATCTCACTGCGGTATTATGGCTGTAATAAAGTATGGGCATTGGGAGTTATGGTGTGTTTTGATCTATGGCTTTGAGCCAAGTGGGGGAGTCCGCTATTGATAAGTTGATTTAACGTTTATGTGTTGTAATGGTTTCAGTTGAGGTATATTTGTGAGAGTTACGTTCTTCAGAGGGAGAGATCGAGGATGACTTGAGTAAAGAAATTTTTGGGTACGAGTTGTATTAGGCTTTTTGAGTATATGAGAATCATGAAACGATTTGAGTTGTTATTGGTGAAGGATGTGATGTGCATGTAGCAGGAATTTATTTGGTTGCATTAAGGTGGGGTCACTTCCTTGGGTGTTGGAGTGCTAATGGGGCACAGGTCATTGGTCCGTTTGGTCAGTCTAATTGAGATTTGAGCAGAGTGGATGACTCTCGAGAATGGTTCCAATGAATTCAAGATTTATACGTGACAATTGGGAATCTTTAGGATGTGTATTTGGCTAGAAACTGAGATTTATATTGGAGGATGTCAGGACTTGTGGCATTTCTATATCATTATGGATTTTACATATCAGTATTAGGAAGGCGAAGGTAATGGCTTTAGATTCGCAGAAGGTCTCTTCAAAGCGGGTATCTCGGTTGTGGTACTTTTGGGGGTGCTTAAGAAGGAATACAATGGTTTATGAGCCTTAGGGCGGTGTGGTTTTATGCTAAAGTTCCCGGGGCAAAGTTTTAGTTAAGGATAGTAGTGTACTAGCAAGGAAAAGTATCAATTTGAAATTTGGGCGTCAATCCTGAAAATAGCGTCCGTGGGGATGCTCGAATAGCCGATCAGAACGCATAGGGTGGTGAGAAGGCGGGATTAGCCTTCGAATGATGTTTGAAATGTTTCAGACCCAGCAAGCCGCCATAGTGCAACTCCAAAATCAGAACTGTGCACCAAGCAGGATCGAGTTCAATCCATCACATGAAATTGTTCATAGAGCCAAATCGGTGGCAAAGAGATTGAATGGAGGAGAATTGGAGACCAATCCTGCTATTGTAAAAATGCTCGAGGAACTGGCAGAGCGAATCGAGACAGGGGAAAAGAAGATCGAAGTAAATGATAAGAAAGTGGAAACTTATAACTCTAGGGTCAATCAAATCCCGGGGGCACCACCAATACTGAAAGGACTTGATTCCAAAAAGTTTGTCCAAAAACCTTTCCCCCCCGAGTGCGGCTCCGGCCAATCCCAAAGAAGTTCCGTATGCCCGAGATTCCGAAGTATAACGGGACGAAGATCCAAATGAACACGTCACCTCAAATGCATGCGCCATCAAGGGAAATGACTTGGAAGATGACGATATTGAATCCGTGTTGTTGAAGAAATTCGGGGAGACTTTATCGAAGGGTGCTATGATATGGTACCACAACTTACCACCTAACTCCATTGATTCATTTGTTATGCTTGCAGATGCTTTCGTAAAGGTACACGCCGGAGCCATTAAGGTCGCTACCAGAAAGTCGGACCTCTTCAAGGTAAGGCAGAAAGACAACAAAATACTCAGGTAGTTCGTATCTCGATGCCAAATGGAGTGAATGGATTTTCCACCGGTCACCGACGATTAGGCTGTTCAAGTTTTTACTCAAGGTCTCAAAGCTCGAAGTTCTGTCGCTTCACACCAATTGAAACAGAATTTGATCGAATATCCAGTTGTCACCTGGGCCGATGTACATAATCGGTATCAGTCGAAGATCAGGGTCGAGGATGATCTACTAGGGGCTCCGATCGGGTCGATTTATCCTAACAGGTCTATGGACAGAGTTAAAAGGGACGTCGACCGGGAACCACAATCAAAAAGAGACCGATATCAGCCATACGGTGGAGATCGGAGAAATAACGGGCCCGGGCGCAACCCTGTTAGGAATGATAGGAGGAATGATCGGGGACAGAGCTCCCGAGGGCTCATGAGCAAAAGTGGTTTAGGTAGGGATGTCGGGACCAAAGAAGCACCTCGATTATCGAAATATAACTTCAACGTAGATGCTTCCGTGATAGTGTCAGCCATTGGAGGTATCAAAGATACCATGTGGCCTCGACCTATGCAGACTGAACCGGCACAGAGAAATCCAAACCAAATATGCAAGTACCATGGTACCCATGGCCATAAAATAGAAGATTGCAGGCAGCTAAGGGAGGAAGTAGCCTGATTGTTCAATGAGGGTCACCTTCGAGAATTCATATGTGATCGGGCCAAGAATCACTTCAAAAATAGGGATTCGAACAGACAGAACGAGCAGGAGGAGCTACAGCACGGGATTCACATGATCGTTGGAGGGGTCGATATTCCTCAAGGACCAGTATTTAAACGCACCAAGGTGACGATCACAAGGGAAAAACGGACGTGAGACTACTTACCGGAAGAGACCTTGTCTTTCAACGACGAGGATACGGAAAGGATCGAACAACCTCATAATGACGCATTGGTAATATCTGTCCATATGAATAAAATTCAAGTTAAACATGTTTTGGTTGATCCAGGTAGCTCGACCAACATTATTCGATCGAGGGTCGTGGAATAGCTCGGCCTACAAGATCAAATTGTGCCCGCAGCCCGAGTACTTAACAGTTTCAACATGGCGAGCGAAACCACCAAAGGTAAGATTGTTTTGCCAGTGAATGTGGCCGGGACCATCCAAGAAACAAAATTCCATGTGATCGAGGGCGACATGAGGTACAACGCCTTACTCGGAAGGCCCTGGATCCATAACACGAGGGTGGTACCCTCGAGCCATTATTAAGTTCTGAAGTTCCCGACATCTGAAGGAGTCAAAACAGTGTACGGGGAACAGCATGCCACCAAGGAGATATTTGCGATTGATGAGGTAATACCGGCGTCAGTACTTTCTTCGGCAAAGGGATCGGACTCGAAGGGAAAGCATGAGGCTAAATAGAAACCACAGATACCGGCCTCGACCCAACCGGAGAAGCGGGAGAGCAATGAGGACGATGACTATGGGATACCTCGATCTTTCATAGTTTTCGACGACTCCGACGCTACCAAATCAACGATCGAAGAGCTGGATCAAATCACATTGACCGAACATCAGCCAGAACGAGAGGTATGCCTGGGCACGAGGCTAACCCCCGGGCTCAGGAACAAACTTATTCATTTCCTTACAGCTAACATGAATTGCTTTGCTTGGTCCCATCTCGACATGACAAGGATCCCACCAGAGATCACTACCCACCGACTAAGCTTGGACCCAAAGTTCTGCCCAGTAAAGCAAAACAGAAGGCCCCAGTCCGAGGTTAAGCATGCATTCATCAAGGACGAGGTAACTAAACTTCTCAAAATAGGGTCCATTCGGGAAGTAAAATATCCCGAATGGTTAGCAGATGTAGTGGTGGTCCCTAAGAAGGGAAATAAACTTAGAATGTGCATAGACTATAAGGACTTGAACAAGGCCTTCCCTAAGGATTCTTTTCCTTTGCCAAATATCAATTGCATGATCGATGCCATGGTCAGCCACGAGATTCTCATGTTTCTCGATGCCTACTCCGGGTACAATCAAATACAGATGAACCCGGAGGATCAGGAAAAGACCTCATTTATCACTAAGTACGGCACCTATTTTTACAACATAATGTCGTTCGGACTAAAAAATGCTGGTAAAACTTATCAACGCCTAGTAAATTGAATGTTCGAAGAACAAATATGTAAATAAATGGAAGTTTATATTGATGACATGTTAGTTAAGTCGCTGCGAGCAAAGGACCATTTGAAACATTTGCAGGAGACCTTCGACATATTAAGAAAGTACAACATGAAGCTCAACCCAGAAAAGTGCTCATTCGGGGTCGACTTGGGCAAGTTTCTCGGCTTTATGGTGTCCAATCGGGGATCGAGATCAACCCCGATAAAATAAAAGCTATCGAGGATATCAAGGCCGTAGATAGTGTAAAGGCCATACAAAGGCTTACCGGGCGCATAGCCGCCCTGGGGAGATTCATTTCGAGGTTCTCAGACTGGAGTCATCGATTCGTCTTGCTGCTTAGGAAGAAGAACAATTTTGCATGGAACCCGGAATGCCATCAGGCCTTAGAAGAACTAAAATGATATCTGTCGAGTCCACCATTACTTCACACCCCAAAAGCGGACAAACAACTCTACTTATACTTGCAGTCTCGGAAATAGCGGTAAGTGGGGTCCTAGTTCGAGAAGATCAAGGTATGAAATTCCCTATTTACTATGTTAGTCGGTCCTTAGGCGAGGCCGAGACCCGATACCCACACTTAGAAAAATTAGTGCTTCCTTTAATAAGCGCCTCTAGGAAATTAAAACCATATTTCTAGTGTCACCCGATTTGTGTTGTAACTACCTATCCCCTTCGTAATATTTTGCACAAACCCAAACTTTCGGGTCGACTGGCCAAGTGGGTCATCGAGACCAGCAGGTACGATATCGAATGTTAATCCCGAACGACCATCAAGTCTCAAATCTTGGCAGACTTCGTGGCCGACTTCACGCCACCCCTCGTGCCCGAGGTTGAAAAGGAACTATTATTGAAGTCGTGTACATCATCGGGGTTTTGGACGCTTTTTAAAGACGGCGCTTCGAATGTGAAAGGGTCTGGGCTAGGCATTATTCTGAAGCCACCCACGGGTAACGTAATTAGACAATCTATCAAAACTTCTAAGTTGACTAATAATGAGGCCGAGTATGAGGCCATGATTGCAGGTCTCGAGCTGGCTAAAAGTTTGGGAGCAGAGGTCATCGAGGCCAAATGTGATTCCCTACTTGTGGTAAACCAAGTCAACAGGACTTTCGAAGTTCGAGAAGATTGAATGCAGAGGTACTTGGACAAGCTACAGGTGACATTGCATCGATTTAAAGAAAGGACCTTACAACATATACCTTGGGAGCAGAACAACGAAGCCGATGCCCTTGCAAACTTGGGGTTATCGATCGAGGATGACGAACTTAACTCGAGGACTCTGGTACAACTCTCGAGGTCAGTAATCGAAGAAGGTCATGCCTAAATAAACTCTACAAGTTTGACTTGGGATTGGAGAAACAAGTACATATTGTACTTGAAGAATGGAAAGCTCCCATCAGATCCAAAGCAGTCGAGGCTCTGCGCACGAAGGCAGAACGTTTCACTTTGGCCGAGGATGGAACGCTATCCGGGAGGATGTTCGATGGGCCATTGGCGATATGTTTGGGACCGGGAGACACCGACTACGTCCTATGGGAGATTCACGAAGGTACATGTGGGAACCACTCCGGTGCCGAATCACTGGTTCACAAAGTTATTAGAGTAGGCTATTATTGGGCTAATATGGAAAAGGATACCAAAGAGTTGTTCGAAAGTGCGACAAATGTCAAAGATATGCGCCGATGAATCACCAGCCCGAGGAGCAGCTCCACTCGGTCTTATCCCCATGGCCATTCATGAAGTGGGGGATGGACATCGTCGGCCCCCTTCCATCGGCCCCAGGTAAAGCTCAGTTTATTTTATTTATGATTAATTATTTTTCTAAGCGGGTTGAAGCGCATGCTTTTGAGAAAGTCAGAGAAAAAGTAGTCATAGACTTCATATGGGATCACATCATATGTCGATTCGAGATGCCCTCCGAAATCATATGCGATAATGGAAAGCAATTCATCGGCAACAAAGTGTCTAAGTTTTTCGAGGATCACAAGATCAAAAGAATCCTATCGACACCTTATCATCCCAGCGAAAATGGACAGTCTGAATCGACCAACAAAACCATCATTCAAAACCTTTAGAAAAGTTTGACCGATGCCAAAGGGAAGTGGAAAGAGATATTGCCCGAGGTTCTATGGGCATACCGCACTACGTCGGAATCCAGTACCAGATCAACACCGTTCTCGTTAGTCTATGGCGCCGAAGCTTTAATCCCGATCGAAGTCAGAGAACCTAGCATCAGGTTTTGATACGCGACAGAAGAGTCAAATAACGAGGCCATGAATACGAGTTTAAAATTGTTGGACGAGAGACGCGAAGCTGCCCTCGTCCGATTGGCCGCTCAAAAACAGCAGGTCGAAAGGTACTACAATCGAAGAGCCAATCTTCGACATTTTAACATCGGGGACTTGGTGCTAAGAAAGGTCACCCTCAACACTCGAAATCCAAAATGAAGGGAAACTGGGTCCAAACTAGGAAGGACCGTACTAGGTTCTCGAAATTACCAGAAAGGGGTCGACATGCTCGGTACAATGAACGGCGAACAATTACCGAACAATTGGAACATATCACACCTAAAACGATATTCCTGCTAAGGTACGACCTTCTCCATTTTCATTTTTATTTTAAACTAACTCCTACAGGTGTTCGATTAGAAACGGCAATGGACTCCTCAACACGAAGACTTTAGGTCTGAAAGCACGTGTTGCACTCTTTTTCCCTTAGATCGGTTTTGTCGCAAAAGGGTTTTTCGGCAAGGTTTTTAATGAGGCAACCATTGATCGTGCTCACTTAGAACGAGTCAACAATATCCGAGGCTTATTTACAATAAACCTCGAATAGTGGGGGGCACTACCCTCGAATGACAACTTTATTGCAAGGAAGTTACTTCGTGACGGCAGGGTCTCGATAAGTAAATTTTGTAAGGGCCAAATGGTCGGATGAGCCATGCCCACATAGGTTGCTCGAGCCCTGACATCAAACATGTATTCATGTATAATCATCTATTAAGAGAAGTATTTTCCTTGCCAAATATCTCATGCCTCAGAGAAGTTTTACTTTACAATTTCATACTCTTGATCTATTTTATAAACAGGCTTAAGGGTCGGTCACAACTGAAGTTCGAACAATTAATCCCACACTCGGGGACTGCCGTCCAAAAAATAAACAAGATTGAATTATTAAAGCCTCAAGATCATAAGACCTTAAAAAGGCAACCCTCAATTTTTATAGGCCACGGCCACCCCATTCGGGGACTGACACTTCGAGCAAGCTCGAAGTATAACGGGAAAACAAGCCCAAGAGGCAAGTCCCAAACTAAAAAGGCTACTGCCAAATTAACACGGTTCAGAGACGTTCGAATTCCGTAATAAAAAAAGCCTTTGAATATTATAATAAACCAGTTAAAAAGGCTACCCTTGACAAAATTATAAAGGGTTTCATGCTAAGTCATAACACGTTTTGTATAATTAACAATGAACTTCTTAAGCCCAAAAGGGGGAAAAGCCAATCTTTTTACTAAGGCCACATCAGCCCAATACAAAAGCATAAGGGCCATATTTTATTTTGAGTTCGAGGGATCATCCCACTCAATTAAAACCTAAGGGTTACCCTACTTCGAGTTCGAGGAAGCACTCACTCGACAATAAGTTCGGTTTTGGTCCAAATTGCCTAAGCCTCGAACCTATGAATGCAATTTAATAAGGCATAAATAGAACAAAATTAAGTAAAGACAAGACAAGGGAAAAGATGAAAGATTCAGAAAGGAAAGGAAATTTTTTATATATCGAAGTTTTTCTTACAAGGGCCACATGGCCCGATAAAAAATTCTTTACAAAGGTCGATCGGCCTCGAAGCAAAAAGATAATTACTAGGCCTAAGCAGCACGGTCACTATCAGAGGAAGCTTCTTCGCCCTTGGAGTCTTCTCCACCCGATCTTCTCTCATTCTCAGAATCTTCATCAGGAAATGCTAGCTTCCGAACCTTTGCTTCCTCAGCCTTGGCGATCTCAAGTTCGGAAGATATGTCAAAACTTTGGGCAATGACTCCCTCGAGAGCCTCCCTTCAGGCTTGCCACTTCGAATGATCCAACATGCCCTTGGCCTGCTCGAGAGTGGCTTCGGCTTCGATTTTGTATTGGGCCGCAGTAGCCTGGGCCTTAGAATTTGCCGCAACCACTTCAGATTTGGCAACCTCGAGCTCTTTGACCAAACTGGCCATATTGGACTCGAGCTCTTCGACCTTCTTCGTCTGAACTGAAGCATTCTATTTTACATGTCGAAGCTGTGACTTGGCCGAATCCAGCTCTGCTTGAACAATTTCCTTCTGTGCGGCCAGAATATCCATGCATCCTTAGAATTCTTTGGCCTCGGCTAGCACTTTATCTATTTACCTTTGGAAGTCCTTGATCTGTTCAAGCCTTTGTTGGACCTGCAAAATTAGATCGTTAGTCGTTATCTCCAACACAGCATCGTTATCACGAAGAACTCAAAATACCTGCTCGGCCATCTCAACACACTCATCTCGAGCCTCCACCACGTCTACTAGAAGCTTCTCACTAAGAAGCTTGTAGGTACCACATTTCTCCGTGAGGCCCTGGACCTCGGCCTTGCGTTCCTCCCGAATTCGGAGAAAGACCTCATGGTGCAACACCGAAGCCTGCAAGAAAGGAAGAAAATGTTAGATATACCTACAATTCAAAGTCATAGAAGGATAAAGTCCCTAAAACGTACCCGATTCAAAGCGTGCTGGGCCTCGTTGAACAAACAGGCAACGTCCACTGCATTCATTTTTTCTTGGTCCTCTTCAGTGACCAAGCATCGAAGATAACTTGTGATGTCACCCAAACTCACACCACAAATATAGGTTATGAGGCGGTCGAAGCAATAATAAAAACCCAACGCAAGTCGGGGTCGAATCCACGGGGAGTTAGATATGGGATTAGGTATATACCTAGACTAGGTGTATGATATGCCCAAGATTGCACTTCCACATATTTGGTTGTTTCCTTCTATTTCTATTGATTATGCCAATGTTTGCAAATGAAAAGCTTAGAGATAATTTTTTTTGGTCGTTTTTCAAATTGATAAAAGGTCTAGGGTCGTGACTTCCACCTAGGTGGTTACCTAAGGGGTTGTAAACTCTAGGGCAAGTTTGATTGGTTGGGGTTGTAATATAGCAATCACACACAATTGCCCACTCTATACCTCTCGGTAGTTTGAGTGATTTTGCCCAATTTGGCTTTCTCAAGTCCAAATGGATATTGCACCAAACAAGTGATAAATGCTCAAGTCGAGTCTTACTATCTCTAGATTCAACCCTTTAATTGGGGCTATCAATTTCTTGAGTTCACCCCAATTTCTTATTAGCCAAGTTTTCCTAAACTTAGTCTCTCTTTCTCAAGTAGAGACTAAGTCAATTAGGCATGTGTATGTTTGCAACCATTAATTCTTAAATTCAAGCAAGAACTAGGCTAAATATCACTAACCCAATCACAAACAAGCCCTAATTCAAACACCCATTAAGTGCCCACACTAGGGTTGGGCTACAACCCTAGCTAGAAATTTAGCTACTCATGAAAAATGAAGAAATTAAAGAAGAAACTAGGATAGAATTCATAATAGATGATTAAAGAAAGAAAATCTAATGTCAAAATGTTAAACTAATACAATGTTGCCCAATACAGTAAATAAAAACGGCTCAGGTGCTCTCCCAAAACAAAACTAAACCTAAAAATAACAAAAAGTTCTATTTATATTAAGCTGAAAATATCTGACAAAATTGCCCTGCGGAGGTTGTGCGGCCGCACAATTATGTATGCGGTCCGCACAATGAGACTTGGCTTGACAGGTTCCAGTTCTGTGACCGCACAATTCTACATTGCGGCTGCACACCTTCAACTTCTGTGGACCGCATATAGTGCGGTCCGCACACCTTGGTCTTGAGCTTTGGCTGTGTGAGACTTCTGCGGACCGAATAAAAATGAGTGCGGCCGCGCTCTTGATTATGCGGCTGCACAAAAATAGTGCGGTCCGTATTTCTTCTTGAACTTAAAATGCCATCTCTCTTATCTTTGTCTTCTGCGGGTGCACCAGAATTTTGCGGTCCGCACTTTGCATGTCATTTCTTGTTAGAGGCTTCTTCATGATCTGTGGCCGCACTCAATATTGTGCGGTGCGGCACAGTGCCCTTTTAGCCTTGTTTTTGTCCTTATCGAAAATTACTCCTTCTTGAGTTGATTTTTCATCTCTTTAGCTCATATTCTAACACTCCTGCAAGCAAGCACATTTCATTAGTTTTCGGGAATACCTTTAAGCAATTTTGAGCTAAAATGAAAGTAAAAGAGTGCAAATAAGTGGTCAAAATCCCTACTTATCAACTCCCGCAAACTTAAGCTTTTGCTTGTCCTCAAGCAAACAAGGTAATTCCCACCTTTACAAGATAAGAACTATTTCAGCCGACCTAAGGTGAATCAATCACACATCAATTGGGACCAATAATTACCCACAACACGTATGAATTATCAACAATGCAATGATTTGACTTTTTGAGTACAATAGTTCTAATGTGACACTAGGGCATCAAGAGTTGACTTTATTCATCAAGGAGCTCGCTCTTTCATGTAGGTCATTGTGGATCCCAAACTCCTCCTCCTTTACTCTCCGTCAGAAAATCTCACTTTAGAATGTAACACTCAATTCAAGGATATAGAAAAGTTCGGGGAGGCAACCCATGTGTCTTTTTCTTTTTCTTGGTTTTCTTCTTTAGATTAGGTAGGCTTTGTTTTGTGCTAACTAGTTTTGAAGTGGATGCAGGAATGGGTGTTCATTGCATGGACTGTGCAAGAAAACTTGGCTAAGTGTCACAAAAGTGCGGACCACACCAAAATTATGCGGCCGCATAATTTTGTGAGCGGTCGCACAACTGGACGACCAAAAGTGCATGTTCTCTGAAGATTGGCCTGTCAAATTTCCTTAATAATATGCGGCCGCACACAAAATTGTGCGGTCCTGACAAATTCTACGGCCGCACTCACTTTTCTGCGGACCACTGAACTTCTTCAAAGGATCAGGTAAAGAGTGCGGACCGCACTTAAAATTGTGCGGCCGCACTCAGGTAAGTCTGGGGCCGACTGGGTCGACCTATAGAAAGGAATTTCATGTACTATTCACACTTTACACTTTTTGACTTCTGGATCCGTAAGCAAACACAATGCATATTCCATTAGCTCTAAATCTTCCCTCATTTCATCAAGTTAGATTCTCACCTGCATCATTCACTACTGGTATGTTCAATCCATGTTAGATTTTTGTTCATTCTTCTTAATTTTTGTTTTTGTTTTCTTCGATTGGTGTAGTTATTATTAGGCCAAAAAAAGTCAAATGTGCTTAATATGTGCTTCAAAATCATGTGGGTAGCTTCGTATATGTTAATTAGGGGCTGGGCAGACTACTAATCTTTTCAATTTGTGCAAACCATGTCTAATTTGTGAAAAATTGCATGAACCCTAGTTTACTGCCCCGTGAAATTCAAATTTTGCGGCCGCACACACTTTTGTGCTGTCCGCAGCTCTCTAAGTTAGGGCATGTGTGTGCTTGAATTGTGCGGACCACACTCAAAAATATGCGGTCCACACTGAGATTATGCGGTCCGCAGTGAAAATTGTGCGGTCCGCACTGTTAAATGATCAGAGACACATAGTCTGAACCTGGGGTTGTGCGGCCGCACTCAAAATTGTGTGGTCCGCACTTTTGGTTGTGCAGCGGTGTCGCGCCCCATTTTTCCTTCGCGGGGAAGTCCGGGTTTCGACATTCATGGGGGAACAACTCGTTTCCTTTTGGGAATTGGGAGTTTGAAGAGTCGCCACCTAACAGATTAAGGTGCGTTAGGGCACCTAGAGCAATTAACTCATGTAACCAGTTTGCATTACCAGAGATTAGGGTAAGGGCTCGAAATAACCTTGAGGGGAAGGTGTTAGGCACCCCTCGCGGTCCACAACGGTGGGTCCCGGCCGAACTTAAACTATGTGAATTAGTCAGTTAACAAGTAAGCAGTCTCAGCACATATTTGCAAATAAAGGTAGTTTACACAGTCTAAATACATAGATGATCAAGGAGGTTTAGATGGTCCAATGCACATATATGAAAGTAAAAGAGATTTAGACAGTTTAAACACATATATGTAAAGAAAAGAAGTTTAGATAGTTTAAACACATATGAATTGGGAAAGGAAAGTCCTAAGTTTTTTAGCCTATAGGATCAATCTATGCAATGCCCGGTAATCCTCCTCAACTAGAGGGGCTACACGTGACATTAGCGCGCAGGTCATCATATGCTTTTACTACCCATTACCCTCCCCTTAGTGGTTATAAGCGAGTTTAATTAACAAACTCTAAGCGCACTATACCCGTCCCTTCCTTGTAGTCCCGGAGGAGTTTAGGACCTCTAGACTTAGGCAGTTCTAGACAATCCTAAGGTGTTTGAAAGGCAAAAGTCTAGGCTACAACAAATAACACATAGGACTGTCAATTAAGGAAACAGATAAAAGGCTCATATTTACCTCCACATATACATAGGCAAATAAGCAGCACGTCTCAAACAACTGATTTTAAAGAAATTCAGAAAGCCTAGGAACATGATATTACAGAACAGAACATGCAGCGTTTGTTTTAAGGGAAGTGGCATAATCCTAACCAGTTTGCCTACTGGTTTTATAGCCTGTTAGGCCTGGAAAATTTCATACATAAACAGAACCTGATTTCACAGTTATCTAGCGGCTTAAGGCTTGCCTAGGCGTGTATACGCAGTCATAATCTGGGAACCACTTAAACAATTTGAAGTTCTTTCATCCTATAGGCATGCTGATCTAAGTGATGAATATATAGCAGGTGATTTTATACTGATTCATACTGGAACATGGTACCTATGTGTGGGTCATTATTAACCTACTTATTTTAGCAACATGTTTCGAGGCAAATGTACTCGCAGTCCTAAAACAGGATCTCTAATGCACATGGAGGAGGTTATTAAACAGTATTAGTAACTTAATGGCAGGATTTCTAAGTGATAACGACTTATGCAGAATCAGAAGTGAAGTGATGAATTATAACATGTGATATGCAGAAGCAATAAATATGATTGTCCTAAGTCAAGGTATCTAATGCACAAAATTTGCATGGTTTAGTGCGAGTAAGCATAGCAATCCTAAATCATGATATCTAATGCGTGATACAAACCTAGAACATGATTTCTACAGCAACTCAACATAATGTAACACCTAAAGCATGATTTCTACCCAATTTACCCCACAAAATCACATAGCGACCCTCCCCTTTTACTAGTTACCCCAATATCTGTTTACAAAGATTTATTACAGACCAGGATTGAATAAATTACATAGATAAAATGTAAAATTATACTATAGGGAGCCTGAAGCAGGCCCAAAGCAAACCTGGGAGTACCAGGCCTTCAATGTAGTCTCAAATGCTCAGAAATCTCATAGCCAACAAGTGTCCAGGTGTGTCAGAGTTCCCTAAGGACCTCAAGGATCCCGGGCAGTGCTCACACCAAGACTTTTCTCAAATAGGGACTGATTATGTGCAGTGTGGAAGAGCCAGCCCTGGTATGCCAGAGTTCAGAGAGATCTCAAGGATCCCTAAGCAGTACACATACTAGAGGGGAAGAACTTAATAATCTGAGAGTAAAGTGAGAGTGCTTGACACAGTTTGAAAGATTTAGTGAAAATAGTATAGAGATGACTCTAAGAGTGAAAAGGTTTTCTGAAATAGAAACTAGTTTGGTAGTAAAAAACAGTTTGAGAAGAGTACCAAAACACTTTTGAAAACAGCAAACAATCAATTGGTCATAAAACATCCAGATTCAGAAACACTTAACAAACAGATCTCACATCAGGGTAAAGTGATTGGGGACACATAGAATTTACATTTTTAAAGAGAACACGTGACAAGGCTCAGGGAGGCATATAGTCAAAAAAATGCATAGGACACTTAGAAGCTTATCAGATTAACAAGTTAGTCATGATGGTAGGTAATAGAGCCATGTTGAAAGCAAAGAGACACTGGACAGAATCAAACACACAACTAGAGTCAGTCGAATGCCTTAAAAATTAGGTAACTAACATGATTTCCCAGGGAAGGAGAATAGACAAGGGTGAATAGACATGCTAGACAAACATCAAATGGACAAAAATAGTTTGTACATGCTAATTGCATATTGAACAAAGGAGGATGAGACATGCTAAGTAAGGCAGTAAACAAGAACAAGAATTGAATCTATAACTAATGAGCTAGCACTGAAATGAAACACATAGAGTTTAGGTTTCAAAATTTAACTGAGACATACCAGCCAAGTAAGAGAAATGCAGAATATGAAAAAAATAGGTGCAATTCCACTATCTAGCCTTGGCTTTCAGCCGGCTAGACCCACAATAGCACAAGTAGCAAAGAAGGAGAAGAGTTTGAATGTATGTGTGTGTTATGAACTGATGATCTTGTCTTAAGAAGATAAATAAGAGAGTTTATATAGTAGTTCAAGAGTAGAGCAAATAAGGTAAAAGAATCAACTTCAGTTAATCAAGGGAAGATTACAGAATCAATTACATGAAAAATTATCATAGTCTTCCCTTAATTAAGGGCAATTAACCAACGGTAAGGGCAGAAAATATTTAAGGAAAGAAATTCAAATCAGACTTAGGCAAAGAGTGAATAACTAGGAATCTAATTAAGGAAATAATCGTGCAAGGAATCAATAGATACTACAGGCAATTTAAATAAGGCAAGAAGACTAATTAAAGTCATAAACAAGGAAATAATCAAGAATCATGCACATGAAATTTTTAACAGAGCAAATCACTCAACAATTCTGGAAAGAATATATCAATTTCCATAAACAAAATAGGCCGATTAGAACTTTAGGGACACAGAGAAATTAGGCGAAAAATAATTCAAAAACCCTAATAGAGATTAATTAGGATAAAAATCACAAAGCAAGGAATTTGACTAAGGGAAAGCGTGTAAATCAGAATAAAGAATGAACCAATACGACTAGTAACTTTGAAAAGCTCAAAATCGAAGCAAAGCATCAGACAGTTAGAGTCTTAACATAAACCAAATAGGGCTTATGCAATTTTAGCATAAATCAGTCAAGAACACTTAAGAACAAACGATTAAGCACTCAAAAAAAACAGGAAACCTTTTGGGGAGATGACTTAGGGTAAACACTAGTTTAGGAAAAACGGGAAATCAGTTGAAAACCAGAAAACTTCCAAGGAAAACATGTAAGATATGTTCGATTCGTCTCAGATCTATACAGATCTGAGAAGATCAGAGATAAAAATTAGGGTTTTTTAGAAAGCATGACAAAGACGAGAACATAGGCCTAGAAAATCATGGATTCATATCAAAATAGGAGAGGTTTCTTACTCATGGTCGAGCAAACGGCCTGAAACAGGAAAAGAAATCAAAGGTGCAAACCAGACCGCCTAGGTCCCTTGAGATCTTCCCAAGGATCTAAGAAACTGATGAACCATAGCAAGTAGGAGGCCAGTATAGGCCTGAGACGACAAAGAAACATCATAGAACGGAGGGTTAAGCCGGTGACGGTGCCTGGATTAGGGTTCAGATAGAGAGCATTTGAGAGAGAGGGGAAATGGTGACGGCGGGGTATGGTGGAAATGAATTAGGTTAGGAGGGGGGTCGTTAGGTTAATTATGGTAGAACAAATACGGGCCGTTGATCTCAGAGATCAACGGCCAGGATTTGGGGAGGCCTGGGTCGGGTTAGATTAATTGGGCTTGGTCTTAGTGGGTTAGGGGTTGAAATTGGGCCGTTCAATTAGGCTAAATCCGAAATAAGGGGCTATTTGTTAAATACCCAGGTATTTGAATAAAAAATTATTTTATAAAATAATTAACAATGAGAAAAAATAATTTTCATGCACGGATATGCTTTAAAATAATTATTCAATATTTTAAAAATATAACAGGCTAATTTATGGTAAAATAATGCAGTGATGTATGCATGGGCTATAATTGCAAAATTATTGCAATTGTAACCAAAAGATGTAAATCTGGCCATTTGTGAGATAATTGGAACTTAATTGGACCATAAATGGTAATATTAAATCAAGAGATGTTTTAAAATCATCTGTAATGTAATTTTGTATTAATTTATATGAATAAAATATTGATATAAATTAATTTAAAAAATGTAAAAATTATGGAAAAATACCAACTAATGCTAATGCATAGTTTTAAAGGTATATATGCATTTCAAAAATATTATAGGGAAAAATTGGGTATCAACAGCTGCCCCTCTTTAACCGGGAAGGATGAGGGGCCAATTTTGACTGAATGGGATGTTTTGAAAGATAGAGGCCAGACTCTGGTCTTTGAGCTACCTACTGTCACACCTCCTTTTTCTACCACCGAAAGGGGTATAAGGGAGTTTTTTTCAATATAAGTGACAATTGAAACGAGATTATTTATTTAGATACATAGTCGCCACTTGGAATAATTTATGGTGTCCCAAGTCACCGGTTTAAATCCCAAATCAAGGAAGTTTGACTCTGTTTTACAGTCCGCGAAATACAGAAATCCGGGTGAGGAATTCTGTTAACCTGGGAGAAGGTATTAGGCATTCCCGAGTTCCGTGGTTTTAGCACGGTCGCTCAACTGTAAATATTGGCCTATTTATTTGATTTTAAAACATCTTTGAAACCTATGAGCATTTTTATTCATTTTAAAACTACTTTTAATAATCCGATTGTTATACAACTAATTATTTGATTACACGTTGCGAATCATGTCACGGGAACCATACCCATGATCCACAACATGTTCATTTTATTAACAAGATTAAATAGTGGCCGGGTCACATGAATGTACCCCCGAATTTTAGAAATTAAGCATCACAACTACGTCACGGGAACCGTACCCGTAGCTATGACACTTTATTTAATTAATGCGCCTAAAGCAAACTACGAGAGTTCAAAGTGTTTTCTACACTAAGTTGTAAAATTAATATGAGGGCCATAGATTAAGTGATTCAAATGTGTGAATGGCACGCCTCAATTTCATATTTAAAGCTAATTTGAAATTAGATATCACAACTACACCACGGGAGCCGTACCCGTAGGTGCGATGATTTAATTACGCGCCTAAGGCAAACTACGAATGTTCAAAACATTTCTACATTAGTAAAGGTATTTATGTGAGGGCCATAGACTAAATGATTGAATGGCACACCTCAATTTTATTAAAGGAAAAGCATTCAGCTAAGTGAACTACGGATGTTCATATTTAAAACTAATTTTGGTATTGCAAAGGGCTGCCAATTACAAGCCTTTATGAAGAGAAGATCGGGCCCTTAAGTGGTTGAGAGGAGCTGGGCCCAAACATTAGGCCTAACGTTTATCTAAAAGTATTTACACTAAAAGAATATGGCCAAAGGAGGAACGCTGGGCCTCAAATTACTGAAGGCTAATTGACGAATGAAAATGCTGAAGGCATTTGGGCTCATCATTGGGCACAGACGCGAAGGCACAGCAGAGCCATAACATTTCGAGCCTGGTTCACACAGGGTGCTCAATTGGGCCAAAGCCAGGCCCAATCACTACAAAGGCATGCTAAATCTCTTAGGCTACACCTAATCAATAATTGCATACATCTTTTAAATTAATAATGCCATACCAAATAACAACTAAATCAACTTATGTATGATGAACGATAAATTTTTTTTTATACAAAGCCCAAATCATAACAGCTCAACAGCCCTAAGATCTAGCTAAATCATAAATTAAACTCCACAAAACATGCTGATCCTCCGTTAATGCAGCTACTCCAGTCCATGAAATTGGTAATCCAAAGGAAGTTTGCATTTGCAAGGCTAGCTACAGAGCTAGCTTGCAAATCTGCAACCACATTGTCACAATTGAAAACAAAAGATAATAAGTTGTTAGGATGAATGTAGCATTCCATGATTTTAGCACACATCAAAACTCAGAGAAAATACATGGCCAACAGCTTCTTCTAAAGTCATTTCAAGGAAACATTGCAGGTTTACTGACTTTCAAACCCCACAAATCTACAGCAAACAAACAAACCAGGGCCTATAGCAGTTTAAAAATAAGTTCATGTTATTATCATGCTTATACCATTGTTTAAACTGCTATAAACTTCACAACAACATCCTATCAACAAAAGTGGATGGATCTAGTAATTGCTACAATAAACACACATGTTTTTCAGACATAGTCATGGAGTCAACATTTTATTCATTAATTTCATATCCAATAGAGTTTCACAAAGAGATACTCTCATATAAGCATGACAAACATCTGAAATTCACATATCTCAAACCCGAATGACTATGTTAAATTCAGAATCATTCAAAGTTCATCAAGGTGTACCTTAAAGCAGTGAAAGTAAAGGAAAGAGAAAATAAATCTCTGAATTTCCGAGGAAAATCAGCAGCAAGAACACAGAGCAGAAATAAAACCAAAGCAGCTTCAACCTCACACCACGTATCGATTCAAAAGGCCAAAAATTTCCCAAGGAGAAGAAAAGACTGCCTTAACTTTTTGTCAAAAACCAGAGAAATGAAAAAATGAGCTAATCAAACAGTAAAACTCGATTTCGGAAGGGTTTTTAGGGTCTAAAATCCGTGCCTAAGGAGTGAGGGAGGGGTCTTACTTATAGGCAACTCAAGTGCCATGTGCTCAAAAACAGAAAAAGAATTATTCCCTCACACAAGCATCTTTTAACAGAATTGGGACAGCTGGCATTTTTTGATTGGTTTCAGCATTTGTGCTAGCCAAAATTTGAGCCAGCTGCCCCAAATTCTAGAAACTTCTGATATTAGCCTTATCTAAAAATATTATTTCATACCCCTCTAAGACCCCTTAAGTTTTTATTTGTTAAATTAACCCTCATAACTTCAATTTGTTCACAAGTCAGAACTAACAAAACAAAGAGCAAAATTGGCACAAATCACAGATCAAAAGGACCAAAACACTTATGCAATTAAACCTTAAATTAACCCTAACCCTAAATAATTTTATCATGAGTCAATTCTGGAATAAAGTGGGAACAGAAATCGATAAGAGATTATCACCCAAACAACTCTCACCAAAAAGACTGTTAAGCTAATAATCCAGCTATTGAGATGAAAATTCAAACGAGTTCTAACAACACATGAAATTAGTCTACAATCAATTTTACAATTGGAACCATGCAAGCTAAGACAATGATGAAATACAAACAGTGAGAGTCCTTAGCCCAAACCTGACCCAAGAAAAATAAAGGTGATGTACTCCAGCAGGTGGATAGAAACGATGAATTTGACCAGAATCCGACGAGTCTACCAAATCCAATTGGTCTCGGAATGACTTAAAACTATCGGCAATCGATTTCTCTTGTTGAGAGCAATCTATTAACGTAAGTTTTCAGTCAAAGCGAGTCGGATTATTGTGAAAAAAAAATTGGAAAATAAAATTAGGGTTTTTCTCTAGAGTCCCTAGATTTGAAATTGAGAGTAGTCTGTTTGATTTTTGGGGAGATTAATGGTGGATTTGGAATGAGGGGACAATGGAGGTTGTATGGTGTCAATTTGGGGCTATTTGGCGTCGTGCCGCCGCCGTGGGCGATTTCCGACAGGCGGCGTGCGGCGGCGGGTGGTTGAGAGAGGTGAAAGGTTTCAAGGGCGGCTAGGTTAAGGTTCATGGTGAGAGATGGGGGAATGGGGGGTTGTGAGGGGTCTGGGGGGATTGTTAGGACAGTTTTATAGGGGGATGGGGACCAGTTCCGAGCCGTTGGATCACAATGATCCAACGGTCGTGATGAAAGGTTACATAAACGGTGTCGTTTGGTGTAGGGTGGGGTTGGACTGGGTGGCTTGGTTTGGGCCTGGGTCGGACCGGGTAAAGGGTTGGGAGACTGGGTCTAGGGCTGATTTGGGGTGGGATTTGGGCTTAGCAAAAATTTTGGCCCAATTGAATTTAAAACCAGGCTTTTTCAATTTTCTTTTCTTTTGTTTTCTTCTTTAACTAATAAAAAATCCTAAATTAAATCCTAAATTAATCTAAGTTATAAAATTAAACTAATTATCAAATTATAAAATTTATAAAAATAGTTGATCCTAAATTAAAAGAGAAAAACTACTAATCTAAAATTTAAAGCTAAAAGTGTAAAAGTAAACCCATTTTTGTAATTTTTATCTTAATGAAACAATTAATTAACTAATTAATTCTAAAATATGAAAACGAAAATCTCAACGCAATGCATGGTATTTTTGTATTTTTTATGATTTTAATAAAAGTAAACATGCACAGAAATGCAAACAATTAACAAAAAATCCTACAAAAATCCTATAAAATTGCAAAACAATTGGGAAAAATCTATTTCTTTAATTTATAGGAGTATTTCACATAGGTCAAAAATCAAGTGCTCACAACTGCCCCTCTTTGCTCTGAAACACGAAGAGTTTTCGGGCAAAGATAAAGTGAGTGGATACGAGCGATTTTTGCCCGTTCGAATACTCCGTGGGAAGCATTTTTGAAAGATCTGACCGAACCTTGCTTCTGAGGTTGCCTACATATCCTTGGCTATAAAGGAATCAGGTCAGTGTAGTTTGGGAAGTTTTGGTAGCTGGGACTACCGGGAAGCTGTGATTTCACTATTGTTGCTGCTGCTACTGCTTGCTGAACTCCTTATTACACCGAGACAAAAACAAAAAGAAGTTAGGCTAAACTATGATCTATGAGTTACAAGAAACCTATCTACATATCTTCAAACTTCATCTTGAAGCTTCTGTAATTCTGCCGTGCATCTTGAACTGTTGACTCGCGCTCTTTGAAGCGAGCTTCTGTTGTTGCAAACTCGAATTGAATTCTGAAATGAGTTCCCTTGTTTTCCAGGTGGGCGCCTGATGCTGAATATTTTTGAAATGGATTCCCTTATTTTCAAGGTGGGCGCCTGATTGGCAAAACTTGAACTGTATTCCCTTGTTTTCCGGGTGGGCGCCTGATTGCCAAGACTTGAACTGTATTCCCTTGTTCTCCAGGTAGGCGCCTGATTGCCAAAACTTGAACTGTATTCCCTTGTTCTCCAGGTGGGCGCCTGATTGCCAAAACTTGAACTGTATTCCCTTGTTCTCCAGGTGGGCACCTGATTGCTTCAACTTGAACTGTATTCCCTTGTTTTCCAGGTGGGCGCCTGATTGCCAAAACTTGAACTGTATTCCCTTGTTCTCCAGGTGGACGCCTGATTGCCAAAACTTGGAACTGTATTCCCTTGTTTTCCAAGTGGGCTCCTGATTGCCAAAACTTGAACTGTATTCCCTTGTTCTCCAGGTGGGCGCCTGATTGCCAAAACTTGAACTGTATTCCCTTGTTTTCCAGGTGGGCGCCTAATTGCCTAAACTTGAACCGTATTCCCTTGTTCTCCAGGTGGGCGCCTGATTGCCAAAACTTGAACTGTATTCCCTTGTTTTCCAGGTTGGCGCCTGATTGCCTAAACTTGAACCGTATTCCCTTGTTCTCCAGGTGGGCGCCTGATTGCCAAAACTTGAAATGTATTCCCTTGTTCTCCAGGTGGGTTCCTAAGTGCCAAAACTTGAAATGTATTCCCTTGTTTTCTAGGTGGGCGCCTGATTACCAAAATTTGAACTGTATTCCTTTGTTCTCCAGGTGGGCGCCTGATTGCCAAAACTTGAACTGTATTCCCTTGTTCTCTAGGTGGGCGCCTGATTGCTTCAACTGAAATTAATTCCCCTGTTCCCCAGGTGGGTGCCTGATTGCCAGAACTTGAACTATATTCCCTTGTTATCTAGGTGGGCGCCTGCCATTACAACAAAATAGACAAAACAAAAGAAACTTTTCTGCCCCAGTTTGGTACTGGGAACATCTGTGAGTGTTAATTAAATCATGTTGCCCAAAAGACCCGAGTGCCTTACACTTAACCTGCTGTTTTACATTTCTGTCCTTCCAATTTGAACCTCTGTATTTTCCCCAAAATTCACAAAACCACTCGAGCACTTGAACTTCCACTAACACCTTATTTTCCATTTTGCATCATGCTATTTCTGGTATGCTTTGGCCGCACTTTGCTTTGTGCAATTTGGAAGTTGGTAATAAGCTTTGAAATCCTTTCTTACTTTCTTAACAAAGCTAACATTGGAAAAGCCTTAGATAAGTAGACCCAAAAGAAAATGAAATGCAATGACTTCGAGAGTTAGGAATAAAGAAGAAAATTCGAAACAGGATGGCTGTCTGAGGAAGAAAAGGAAAAGAGACTTATCTGGGTGAGGCAGCTGGCACCAATGATCATGACATGCATTTAGGATTAATCAGCCTAGCCTGTTCAACCAATCACCTTTCAGTTTTCATACTCTATGCCCCGGGGTTTCCATAATCCAATCTCTCTGCAAATTCACCAACCTTGTTCGGCTTGCGGCGCCCTGAAGGGTTTTCACCAACAAACCTCTCTCATTTCTTCATCTCTCAACTCACCGTCGCCTTACGGTGCTCGTGAGGGTTTTCACCAATAAGACTCTCTCATTTTAATTTCTCTCAGCTTTCCATCGGCCTACGGTGCCCGTGAGGGTTTTCACCAATAGGACTCTCTCATTTATTTACTTTCCTTGTGTAGAACGGAGTGTTGCCCCTGATGTGAACCATACCTCTATCTCGCTTGACTTGGCATTTTCAAAGACTGATCGGAAGGTCTTTCTTTGGACCGCAATGTAGGCTTTGGATAGGGTTAGAAAGAAAGGATATCATAGAGGCTCAAAACAAACTTGAATGGGTTCAGAATTACAACTTTTGGAACTAGATCTTTTACGAAACCACAACTTGTGCCCCAGTTTCTTGGCCTGGGGAGCTTTGAATTTTTATTTTGATGGGACCGAACCGTGAGGCTGCCTACGTATCCTTAAAAGGAATTAGGTCGAACGTAGTTCATGAGATAGGGATTGCTTTGTTTTTGTTACTTTTCTTTTCTTTTTCTTTCTCTTCTTTTCTTTTCTTTTCTTTTTTTTCTTTTCTTTACTCTTTTTCCATTCTTTTCTTTCTTTTTTTCTCTTCTTTTTTCCTCTTTTCTCTTCTCTTTTTTTTATTTATTTTCTGTATCTGTACTTCTAAACTTTGCTTCTGATTTCAAAGGAGGGGTATGAAAGAAAATAAATAAGGCTCAAAAGGGGTAACAAAGGATAAAGTGTTTAGATAGCAGAATAAAATGCCTTCGTCATTCCAATCTTCAAAACATGCCAAGTACAAACAACACAATTTAAACCGAAGAAATCATACATTATATCTCTTGACTGCATCGGAATTGATAGCCATGTCTACACATTTGCCTTCTATATCTGTTAAATACAAAGCACCATTGGACAACACTCTCGTTACAACGAACGGCCCCTGCCAATTTGGGGCAAACTTGCCTTTCGCTTCAGCCCGATGTGGAAGGATGTGTTTCAATACTTGCTGACCCACTTCAAATTTCCGGGGACGCACCTTCTTGTTGTATGCTCTTGCCATTCTCTTTTGATACAACTGGCCATGACATACTGCCGCCAGTATTTTCTCATCAATCAGACTTAGTTGCTCCAATCGGGTTTTGACCTACTCATCATCATCAATCTTTGCTTCCGCAACAATTCAAAGGGATGGAATCTTAACCTCCGCGGGTATTACTGCTTCAGTACCATATACCAACAAATAAGGAGTTGCACCTACTGAAGTGCAAACAGTAGTTCGATAACCTAGGAAAGCAAAAGGCAATGTTTCATGCCATTGCCTAGAACCTTGCACCATCTTTCGAAGTATCTTCTTTGTGTTCTTGTTGGCCGCCTCAACCGCTCCATTTGCCTTGGGGTGATAGGGAGCGGAATTTCGATGCATAATCTTGAACTGCTGGCATACTTCTTTCATCAAATGGCTGTTATGATTAGCACCATTATCCGTGATGATTACCTTTGGAATTTTGAAAACCGTCAAATGATGTTCGAGTGAACAAAGTCAACCACTGCCTTCTTGGTCACAGATTTGAAAGTCATAGCCTCAATCCACTTAGTGAAATAATCGATGGCCACCAGAATAAACCTGTGCCCATTTGATGCCGCTGGCTCAATTGGTCCGATAACATCCATGCCCCAAGCAACAAAGGGTCAAGGTGCGGACATTGTATGCAACTCAGATGGCAGAGAATGAATCAAATCACCGTGTACTTGGCATTGATGACACTTGCACACAAAGCTGATGCAATCTCGTTCCATGGTGAGCCAATAATAACTTGCTCGAAGAATTTTCTTTGCAAGAACATACCCACTCATATGCGGCCCGCAAACTCCGGAATGCACTTCGGTCATGATAGTCGTGGCTTGTTTAGCATCTATGCATCTCAACAGTCCAAGATCTAGAGTTCTTTTGTACAAAATTCCCCCGCTCAAGAAAAATCCACTAGCCTAACGTCGAATTGTTCTCTTTTGATCACATGTGGCCTATACCGGATACACCCCCATTTTGATGTATTCTAGGATATCATGAAACCGTGGTTCACCAACAAGTTCCTCCTCAACCACATTACAGTAAGCATGCTGATCACGGACTTGAATATGCAGAGGGTCAACATAAGCCTTATCCGGATGGTGTAACATTGATGCTAAGGTAGCCAAGGCATCGGCAACCTCATTATGGATCCTAGGAATATGCCTGAAATCTACTGATCTGAACCGTTGACAAAGATCATGCAAACATTGTCGATACGGTATGAGCTTTAAATCCCGAGTCTCCCATTCTCCCTGAATTTGGTGTACCAACAAATCCAAATCTCCTAAAACTAAGACTTCCTGGACCCCCATATCTACAGATAACCTCAAACCCAGAATTTATGACTCGTACTCAGCCATGTTGTTGGTACAATAAAAATGAAGCTGGGCCGTAACGGGGTAATGATGGCCTGTTTTGGAAATGAGCACAGCCCCTATTCCGAAACCTTTCATGTTAGCGGCTCCATCAAAGAAATGTTTCCAACCTGGCTTTTCATCCTGCTCCACCTCTTCAATATGCATCACCTCTTCATCAGGAAAATAAGTCCTCAATGGCTCATACTCTTCATCCACCGGGTTCTCTGCCAAATGATCGGCCAATGCTTGGGCTTTCATCGGGGTACGAGTTACATAGATAATGTCAAACTTTGTGAGCAAAATCTGCCACTTTACAAGTCTTCCTGTGGGCATAGGCTTCTGAAAGATATACCTTAGAGGATCCAGGCGAGAAATGAGGTAAGTAGTGTAGGATGACAGATAATGTTTCAACTTTTGTGCCACCCAAGTTAGGGCGCAACATGTCCTTTCGAGGGGAGTGTACTTAACCTCATAGGATGTAAACTTCTTGCTGAGATAATAAATGGCTTGCTCCTTCCTGCTAGTGATATCATGTTGACCCAACACACAACCGAATGAGTTATCCAGGATTGTCAGATAGAGAACTAAAGGTCTCTCGGGTTCCGGCGGGACCAACACAGGTGGGTTTGACAAGTACCCCTTGATCTTATCAAATGTCTCCTGGCATTCATCAGTCCATTTGACCGCAACATCCTTCTTCAGCAACTTAAAGATGGGCCCACAAGTTGTCGTGAGTTGAGCAATAAACCTGCTGATGTAGTTTAAACGTCCGAGCAAACTCATCACCTCAGTCTTATTCCTTGGGGGTGGCAATTCTTGGATAGATTTGATCTTTGATGGATCCAACTAAATGCCCCGCCGACTGACTATGAACCCCAATAGTTTCCCAGACGGAACACCAAATGCACATTTTGCAGGGTTGAGTTTAAGATTGTACCTGCGGAGCCTTTGGAAAAACTTTCTCAAGTCTCCGACGTGGTCGGACTGCTTCCTGGACTTTATGATCACATCATCTACGTAGACCTCAATCTCCTTGTGTATCATGTCAAGGAATATGGTGGTCATTGCCCTCATGTAAGTTGCCCCAGCATTTTTCAAACCAAATGGCATGACCCGGTAGCAATATGTTCCCCACGGCGTGATGAAAGCCGTCTTTTCCGCATCTTCTTCATCCATTAAGATCTGATGATATCCCGCATAGCAATCCACAAAAGACCCAATCTCATGCTTGGCACAGTTATCAATCAAAATGTGGATATTTGGTAATGGGAAGTTATCCTTCGGACTTGCTTTGTTGAGATCACGGTAATCAACACACACTCAGGTCTTACCATCTTTCTTTGGCACCGACACAACATTAGCTAACCAAGTGGGATACCGCGTGACTCGAATGACCTTTGCATCAAGCTGCTTTGTGACTTCCTCTTTGATCTTCACACTCATGTCGGTTTTTCCTTAACTTCTGTTTGACGGGAGGGAAAGCTGGATCAGTTGGAAATTTGTGAACTACCAAGTCGGTACTCAAACCCGGCATGTCATCATACGACCAAGCAAAAATATCTTTATATTCAAACAGTGCTTTGATTATTTCTTCCTTGATTTATGGTTCCAAGTATACACTTATCTTGGTTTCCCTGATATTATCTAGATCCCCTAAATTGATTGCTTCAGTTTCATTCAAATTAGGCTTGGGTTTCTCTTCAAAATGATTTAGTTCTTTACTTATTTCCTCAAATGCCGCTTCTTCATCATATTCTGTTTTATCATCACACTCTATTTCTTGGATTATTATTTCAAAATTAGATTGACTTTTAAGACTTGGCCGAAGATTCCTCATGCATGTCATATCATTGAAACCAGCATAAAAAGAACTGTACAAAGAAAGACAAAAATGATACTATCAGGAGTAATGGAAAAGGGAAATTGCATTTCATTAAAAATAAAGGATAGAAGGGTTTGTACATCAAACAGACGAAAAATAAAAAATCTGGATTACAACCCTGGAATAATCCAGATAACAGAAAGGAAAACAAAGCAAACTACCAAAACTCCTTCCGAGTAGGGAGAGAAGTAGCATCCCAATTGTTAAGCTTTACTCTTGGCCCAATAAACTGCACGTCTATTTTGCTGGAACCTTCCCCAATTTCCACCATGTTCACCTCATCAAATAACCTCTGGAACCTTTCAATTAACTCTTCATCAACGTCAACCACAGGATTTGGGACTGCTAACACTGGGCGCTTCACGACCCCTGGTTTGACAAAGTAACTGGAGAGGCGCGGGATAGGCTTCGGAAGTGCCCATGCCTTCTTTTTCGACCTTTTAGCCATTTTCACATCTTCCTCTGTGGGCCTGAATCCTAGGCCAAATGTACCCAAATTTTCAGGTAGAGACACTAGCTTCACAATACCTTGTAAAGATGCGCCCAGACCTTTGCCTAGTACAAAACCATTTTTCAGCATTTCAAATGCCACCATGACACATGCGGAGGCTAACTTTGGACCTGGAACACATTCCCGCTCTGGGACCTTCTCAACTTGCACAGTTTCAGAAACTTGGTAAACCCAAGGCCCCTTATCATCTTCGGCTTCAATAAACGGACGGAAGTATCATTGTAAGCACACAAATTCTCCTCGCCATGCACGACGATCTCCTGTCTGTCCCACTCGAACTTGACCATCTGGTGCAAAGAAGACGGGACTGCTTTGGCAACATGTATCCAGGGCCTACCCAACAGCAAATTGTAAGAGACGGCCACATCCAGTACCTGGAACTCCATGGTAAATTCAACTGGTACTATCGTTAGCTCGAGCACAACATCGCCAACAAAATCCTTTCCCCCACCGTCAAAACCTCAGACACATATACTATTCTTGTGGATCCTTTCAGTATCAATTTTCAACTTGTGCAGAGTGGAGAGAGGGCAAATGTTCGCACTGGAACCATTATCCACCAACACCCTTGTAACCACAGAATCTTCACATTTCACTGTAAGATAGAGAGCTTTGTTGTGTTCGGTACCTTCCAAAGGCAACTCGTCATCCGAGAAGGTAATCCTGTTCGCCTCAAATATCTTGTCGACAATTTTCTCCAAATGGTTCGCGGTGATTTTGTTAGGGACATGAGCTTCGTTCAGAATCTTCATCAGGGCCCGGCGGTGCTCATTTGAATAGATCAACAATGATAGCAGGGAAATCTGAGCAGGAGTCTTTCTCAACTGTTCCACGATGGAGTAATCTTGCACCTTCATTTTCCTCAAAAACTCCTCCACCTCTTCTTCAGTGACCGGTTTCTTCACTAGAACTGGATTGTCTCTGAGTGTTTTAGCTTTCCTCAACTCTTCCGGGGCGAAGCATCTTCCTGAACGAGTTAATCCCTGGCCTTCATTGACTTCCTCTTTCACTTCCTTCCCCTTATAGGTCACTATTACCCGCTCATAGTTCCATGGGACATCCTTGGTGTTGACTAATGGCAGCTGGGTCACAGGTTTGATAATGATAGGGTTTGTGCGGGCACCCTCCACAATTATGACAGGCTTATTTGCCACCCCTAGCACGATCACCTTTGGATTTTCTTGCTTTGCTACAACATCACTTGGGGATCCCTTCTCAATTACCGCAGATGGCTTATCATTTGGCATGCTCAACTTGTTTGCTGATCCGTCAGCTGTCGAAGAGGTTGCCTTTGTGACAACTGGGACCTTGAATGACTTAACCTCACTAGACCGGATCATCATGATGGATTGTGAAGGCTTCTTGGGCTTCCCATCCTTGTGTACTATCTCGATCAAGTTCGTTTCATCATGGGCTGGCAATGGGTTCTGATTGATGTTGGGTGCTTCCGGAGTTTGGACCACAATTTGATTTGTGTCGATGAGCTCTTGCAAGGCATTTTTCAAGTGCCAGAACTTTTCCGTATCATGCCCCGGAGCACCAGAACAATATGCACAACTGAGGGAGTAATCCAGATTCTTTGGAGGAGGGTTTGGCAATTTTGACTCAATTGGCCTTAGCACATCCAACTGCCTCAATCTCTGAAATAAGCTGGTATAAGACTCCACAAACGGGGTGAAAGTTTTCTTCCGCTGCAGCCTTTCGTTTCTGAATTCTGGCTTGGCCCGAAAGTTTGGACCAGTAGGGTTTCGGTATGTTTGTGGAGGTGGGTAAAGATTTCGTGGAATTGGGGCACGCCACTGCGGGCGAGGAGGGGGTTGAGCATATGACTGTGCGTGATGGACATGGTATTGGTGTGGCCTGACTAAATACTGAGGCTCTGGAGGTGGGAAGTAATGTTGGGGTGGATTATATGGGTTTTGGGTGTAGGTTTGAGGATGGGGTCGAGGCTGGGTGTAATGGTGTGGTGTACCCCTCGGACCATGCCATGATCCCGAGACGACCATTGCAACATCTTCTTTCTTCTTCTTTCCTATTACTCCTCCAGTACCATTCTGAATTGCTTGGGTTGTTGCTTTGATAGCCGAGTAGCTCATGATCTTGCTCGATTTGAGCCCTTTTTCTACCATACCTCCCATCTTCACTACCTCGTTAAAAGACTTACATATGGACGATATCAGATGACCAAAGTAAGTAGGCTCTAAAGCCTGAAGAAAGTATTCTACCATTTCACTTACCTCCATCGGAGGGTTGACTCGTGCTGCCTGTTCCCTCCAACGAAAACCATATTCCCTGAAACTCTCACCAGGCTTCTTCTCTATCTTAGTCAAAGACAAACGATCTGGAACAATTTCTAGGTTGTATTGGAAATGCCGCGCGAATGCTTGGGCCAAATCATCCCAAGTATACCATCTGCTGTGATCCTGACGAGTGTACCACTCCAATGCCGCGCCACTCAAACTCTGGCTAAAGTATGCCATAAGCAGCTCATCTTTCCCACCGGATCCTCTCATTTTGCTGCAAAATCCCCTTAAGTTGGCCACGAGGTCTCCGTGCCCGTCATACAAGTCGAATTTGGGCATTTTGAATTCAACAGGTAACTGGACATCAGGAAATAGACACAGATCTTTGTAGGCTACACTCACTTGGCCTCCTAACCCCTGCATGTTTCTGAGCGAATGTTCCAGGCTGCTCACCTTCCTGAACATCTTCTCTTGTTCCGGGTTTTTGGGTGGTTTCTCAGCCTCGACAGGAAGGTCAAAGCGGGGGGTGTATGAGTAGTGATCTGGGACTTTGAAGGTAGGCTCTGGGGCGTAGTACTGGTTGTCTTGGGCTTGGAGTGCCGGCTCACTGGATGATCGGTGGAGGTTCTACGAAGACAGGGGTAGCTGGTGGAGGGGGGCATGCGGTTGATTTGGCTAATGGAGCTTGGATAGTTTGGGAAGAGGAGCCCGTATAGGGTTGAAGCTTGGGGCATGTTGTGGGGATAGATCGATGACGGAGGTTTCTTGAGCTAATGGTGGGACGAAGTCGGGGTTGGCGGGGTATGATGGTAGAGGATGCCCTTTCATTCATGCCTGGTACATCTCAGCCATCTGGTGTTTCAGCTTATGCAACTCTTCTTTCAAACCGGGCTCAGACTCCTCTACCTCCCTTGGCGGGTCAATAACACTCGAATCCAATTCTTTGCCAGCCATGTTCGCCTTGTGCTTAGATCTGGTATTATACGGGTAACTTGCCACAATGCCGAACAAACTAACCACCTTCCTATACTTGATGACAACAAGCAAACTTGTTAGCGATTAAGAGCTTAACAGATAGGCAACCGCACGTTGGGAATGCAATGCACCTAAACAGTTAACCGCTTCTATTATGCATTTGAACGGTTGCATGCTTCATCCCGGCCTTAACTAACTCTTTTCATTTTGCACTTTTCTTCTCTCTTTCCTTTTCTTTCCTGCCTTTCTTTGCTTGGTTCTTATTGCTCTTCTTTTATTCTTGCATTTTCTTTCCTCTCTTGTTTTGGCACTCTCATTTCTTACTCAGTATCTTTCCTCTCTTTCCATTTTAGGGTTATGATCGAATCCTATGGGGATTGCCTACGTATCATGACGCTGCATGAATCAGATCATTACGTAGTTTAGAAGATAAAGGTGAAATAAACGAAAGAAAATTTTTTGGGTTTTCAAATTTTCACAAAATAAAACATTCTGATTTTTCCTCTATTACAATGACTCTAACTTACAGATTTAAACATAAAAACTAACAGACTCCAAAAGAAATTCAATACAGACTCGAAAGTGGACTAACAAACTCCAAAAGAAACTGAAACTACAGACTCGAAAGTGAACCGACAGACTCCAAAGAAAAAATGAAAATACAGACTCAAAAAATAAGATCAAGAGTACATAAGTGCTTCCGAAACTGCTCTAGGGGCCCGCGGGACATCAGTCGGTCTCGCCACGGGCCTACGTGCAAGATCTCCTTGGAGGCGATCCAGGTCAGCCATTATCTGGCGAACAAAAGTCATCACTGCGGCGAAGAAAGTGGATCTAGTCATATCCTCACACTCATGGCATTTCATGACGATGTAGTCAGCAATTCCCCTAATCCTCTCTCTAATGATGCCTTTCTCTTGGAGCAGGCGCCCAATTTGTTGAGATCTAGCTTCCAGAACTTGGGCGTCATTATGGCTTTGCTCCTGCAATTGTTGCATGTCCTCCTCTATTCGGGCCATTAATGCATAACAATGTTCCCTCTCTGCCTTGAAGTTTTTTGCTTGTTTAGCCATTTCATTCTCAAGGGTATTCAGCTTCTTCTTTAGATCTGTGACTTCTCTATCATATTTCCCTTTTAATTGCCGAACGAACTCTGCCCGTCCCTCTGCGTTCTTCGCCAACTGTGCTCGGGCTCTTGCCAGACTACTTTCGGATTTTTCCAAATCATTCCCGTAATCACATATTTTCTTCCTAAGACCGTTTATGAGTTTTTCATCTGCTTTGCTTCTCACTTGGTTTTCGGCTGCTATTTTCATCTTTTGGATTTGGGCTCGGAGGACTTCATTTTCTTGGGCTAATTTTTTCTTTTCTCCCTCATCTACAACGGCTTGTACATCACTGTCAAATTAAGATCTCTGATTTGCTTTTCCAACTTGCTTATGGTGGCCCTGTACTCATTTTCCTTGGTCAACCAGGCCCATTGTTCCTGCGACGCTTCAACAAATTCCTGGATGTGAGGCCTTTTGGTTGGCCTTTCAGGTTCGGCCCTTGCAGTGTTCTTCTTTCTATACCAAGCAAGATAGCCAGGTGAGACCTCGCCTTTGGACAAGTCACGCACTCGGGTGTTTGCTGTCAAATACTGGCACTCGTTCCAAATATGACGAACCACTTCTTCATGAAATTGGCCATCAAAGCTGACTTCGACTGCATAAACACTAAGATCCTCATCTGGGTGCACTACCTGGCATCTCCCCAATTGTCTCATCGCCCGGTATGAGGCATAAGGCTGAATGCCTCCAAGGCCCATTAGGAGGAAGTAAGGACCGGTGGCAGGCATATATACAATTTCTTCAATAGGAAGCCAACCCAGTGTCCACTCTATTTGCCCCACAGTTACGGAGCGAAGGCGGGATACCCAATCTCCAACCCCTTCTGGCAATTTGAACCCTGAGACCCTTGTGTCGAACTCTTCAATGCAGCTCTTCCCTATAGATCCGTAATTCATATATCGAGGGCGGTGACACAGATGCTCAATCATCCACATTTGTAGTAGCAAATTGCACCCTTCGAAAAAGTCTACCCCAGCTTTACAGGCCGTGAGAGCTCGGTGTATCTCAGATACTATCATAGGGGCGAGGGTGCTCTTGGCATTGGTAATCAAAACATTGACGACTCCAGCTACCCGCAGATCAATATTCCCATCCTTCCGGGGAAACACTACAAGACCTAAGAAGGCTACCATGAAAGCGAAGCACCTATGCTCTTCCCATTTTGATCGGTTCCCTCTGCTACAGACCCCACTTTCCGGGTTGTCAAATCCTCCTACATGCCTGTACCGCTGGTATATGAAGCGTAGAGTGGAAAACCCAGCTGCCAAATCTGCATACTAGACCCCTGCTTATTTTTAACAAATCCAGAAATTTGTGAGGTGTGACGGCCCTTGGAGCGACCAGGTATTTATGTCTTAGACCTTCAGTACTTCCCGCATAACCCGCTATCTCTTCCAAAGTAGGTGTGAGTTCAAAGTCCGAGAAATGCAGGACGTTGTGAGCTGGGTCCTAAAATGTTACTAGTGCCCTTATTATGTCTCCTCTAGGCCTGATTTTTAGTAATCCGGTGAGCCCCCCCAAGTAAAGGTTGACCACATCTCGTCCTGGCTTACTCAAATCTTCCCACCACATGTGTAGCTCCAACGGAATCTTGGACATGACCTTCATTGGTAAATTTTGACTCGTGCCCATTTTGCACATTTAGATTAAGGTGATTGATTTTAAAGACAAAATGAATCTTATTTTGAAAACTGATAAAAAGGGTTTATTTTTGCAAAAATCAAATAACTTAGGGCTACTTTTGCGAATACGGCCTTCAGCACTTCGAAATGGAAGATTTTAGGGCTGTGCTCGCCAAATGGCCAAAAATTGACAAAAGACACTGTCAGTGGATATTCTTGCAAAAACGGCCTTCCGGCGTCCCGTTGGGACACTTGGCTATTTAGACAAAAACGGCATCACCTATTTTATTTACGACAAAACGACGACACTTCATTAATTTTTTTTTTTCAAAATTTTCAAAAACGGGGCTGGACCCGATGAGGGTTGCCTACGTATCCCACATCCGGTGAGAATCAAACCCGCGTAGTTCGGCCAGTTTTGACGAGGAAACACATAAACCATTTCTGGACTAACCCTTTCCTTTCTCAAAAAAAAATCTCTTTTCCTTATTTTTTTCAACTTTTTGGTTTTTTTCTTTTCTTTTTTTTTTCAAAAATTCGGCAGAGTTTCGGGATATCTTGAACACCATTTTTTGACACGGGTGAATCCTCTCTCATACCTCAATCTTGGTTTTTCTTTGGTTTTCCTACCTAATCCTAAAGCCGGTCAACATGCAAGCCGAAACAAATGAATGCACAGGTAGCAGGTAAAAAATGCATTAGGTTGGTCTTTTATTTTCGGATATACATGTCCTAGACGGACCCAACCCCTGTGTTGAGTCCCCAAAGTCAAATGCACATGATGCAAACAAACGTTCCTACTAGGAATCCGGCATGAGGCTGTGTTATTCTAGGTTTAAAACCTGGGTGTATTGTTCTAGACCGGGCTTACCCGAGCGGACAACTCGAGCCGAGGGGAGGCAGCATACCGGTAACCAAAAGATCATCCGGCTTTGCAACTTGTCCGAACCTCGTTCTAAATTAGGGTATGACACTAACAGAAGAGAAGTCACGCCAGCGTGCACTTCCTAGAAGATGAGAAGAGAAGGGTTTCGCAACAGTTTATATACAATTCAAATAATATCAAAGCGGTAAAAAGCGGCATTTAGCACATTAGGCCCAAGAATGTAATAAAAGCCAAATATAACAATTATTCTAAGCTCGAATTCTTGAACCCTAAACCAGAGATTCTGGGTTCGTTGTCCCCAGCAGAGTCGCCAGAGGTGTCACACCTCCTTTTTCTACCACCGAAAGGGGTATAAGGGAGTTTTTCCAATTTAAGTGACAATCGAAATGGGATTATTTATTTAGATACAGAGTCACCACTTGGGATAATTTATGGAGTCCCAAGTCACCGGTTTAAATCCCGAATCGAAGAAGTTTGACTCTGTTTTACAGTCCGCGAAACACAGGAATACGGGTAAGGAATTATGTTAACCCGGGAGAAATATGTTAGGCATTCCCGAGTTCCGTGGTTTTAGCACGGTCGCTCAACTGTCAATATTGGCCTATTTATTTGATTTTAAAACATCTTTGAAACCTATGTGCATTTTTATTCATTTTAAAACCGCTTTTAATAATCCGATTGTTATACAACTAATTATTTGATTACACGTTGCGAATCATGTCACGGGAACCGTACCCATGATCCACAACATGTTCATTTTATTAACAAGATTAAATTGTGGCCGGGTCACATGAATGTACCCCCGGATTTTAGAAATTAAGCATCACAACTACGTCATGGGAACCGTACTCGTAGCTATGACACTTTATTTAATTAACGCGCCTAAAGCAAACTACGAAAGTTCAAAGTATTTTCTACACTAAGTTGTAAAATTAATAAGAGGGCCATAGATTAAGTGATTCAAATGTGTGAATGGCACGCCTCAATTTCGTATTTAAAGCTAATTTGAAATTAGATATCACAACTACACCACGGGAGCCGTACCGTAGTTGCGATGATTTAATTACGCGCCTAAGGCAAACTACGAATGTTCTAAACATTTTATACATTAGTAAAGGTATTTATGTGAGGGCCATAGACTACGTGATTGGATGGCACACCTCAATTTTATTAAAGGAAAAGCATTCAGCTAAGTGAACTACGGATGTTCATATTTAAAACTAATTTCGGTATTGCAATGGGCTGCCAATTACAAGCCTTTATGAAGAGAAGATCGGGCCCTTAAGTGTTTGAGAGGAGCTGGGCCCAAACATTAGGCCTAACGTTTATCTAAAAGTATTTACACTAAAAGAATATGGCCAAAGGAGGAATGCTGGGCCTCAAATTACTGAAGGCTAATTGACAAATGAAAATGCTGAAGGCATTTGGGCTTATCATTGGGCCCAGACGCGAAGGCACAGCAGAGCCATAACATTTCGAGCATGGTTCACACAGGGTGCTCAATTGGGCCAAAGCCAGGCTCAATCACTACCAAGGCATGCTAAATCTCTTAGGCTACACCTAATCAACAATTGCATACATCTTTTAAATTAATAATACCATACCAAATAACAACTAAATCAACTTATGCATGATGAACGACAAAATAAATAATTTATACAAAACCCAAATCATAACAGCTCAATAGCCCTAAGATCTAGCTAAATTATTAATAAAACTCCACAAAACATGCTGATCCTCCGTTAATGCAGCTACTCCAGTCATGAAATTGGTAATCCAAAGGAAGTTTACATCTGCAATGTTAGCTACAGAGCTAGCTTGCAAATCTGCAACCACATTGTCACAATTGAAAACAAAAGATAATAAGCTGTTAGGAAGAATGTAGCATTCCATGATTTTAACACACATCAAAACTCAGAGAAAATACATGGCCAACAGCTTCTTCTAAAGTCATTTCAACGAAACATTGCATGTTTACTGACTTTCAAACCCCACAAATCTACAGCAAGCAAACAAACCAGGGCCTATAGCAGTTTAAAAATAAGTTCATGTTATTATCATGCTTATACCATTGTTTAAACTGCTATAAACTTCACAACAGCATCTTATCCACAAAAGTGGATGGATCTAGTAATTGCTACAATAAACACACATGTTTTTCAGACATAGTCATGGAGTCAACATTTTATTTATCAATTTCATATCCAATAGAGTTTCACAAAGAGATACTCTCATATAAGCATGACAAACATCTGAAATTCACATATCTCACACCCAAATGACTATGTTAAATTCAGAATCATACAAAGTTCATCAAGGTGTACCTTAAAGCAGCGAAGTAAAGGAAAGAGAAAATAAATTTTTGATTTTCTGAGGAAGATCAACAGCAAGAACATAGAGCAGAAATAAAACCAAAGCAGCTTCAACGTCACACCACGTCTCGATTCAGAAGGCCAAAAATTTCCCAAGGAGAAGAAAAGACTGCCTTAACTTTTTGTCAAAACCAGAGAAATGAAAAAATGAGCTAATCAAACAGTAAAACTCGATTTCGGAAGGGTTTTTAGTGTCTAAAATCCGTGCCCAAGGAGTGAGTGAGGGGTCTTACTATTAGGCAACTCAAGTGCCATGTGCTCAAAAATAGAAAAAGAATTATTCCCTCACACAAGCATCTTTTAACAGAATTGGGACAGCTGGCAGCTTTTGATTAGTTTCAGCATTTGTGCTGGTCAAAATTTGAGCCAGCTGCCCCAAATTCTAGAAACTTCTTATATTAGCCTTATCTAAAAATCTTATTTCATACCCCTCTAAGACCCCTTAAGTTTTTATCTATTCAATTAACCCTTATAACTTAAATTTGTTCACAAGTCAGAACCAACAAAACAAAGAGCAAAATTGGCACAAATCACAGATCAAAAGGACCAAACACTTATGAAATTAAACCTTAAATTAACCCTAACCCTAAATAATTTTATCATGAGTCAATTCTGGAATAAAGTGGGAACAGAAATCGACAAGAGATTATCACCCAAACGACTCTCACCAAAAAGACTGTTAAGCTACTAATCCAGCTATTAAGATGAAGATTCTAACGAGTTCTAATAACACATGAAATTAGCCTACAATCAATTTTACAATTGGAACCATGCAAGCTAAGACAATGGTGAAATACAAACAGTGAGAGTCCTTACCCCAAACCTGACCCAAAAAAAATAAAGGCGATGAACTCCAGCAAGTGGATAGAAACGATAAATTTGACCGGAATCCGACGAGTCTACCCAAATCCGATGGTCTCAAAACGACTTAAAACTATCGTCAATCGATTGCTCTTGTTGAGAGCAATCTATTAGTGTAAGTTTTCAGTCAAAGCGAGTCGGATTTTTGTGGAACAAATCGGAAAATAAAATTAGGGTTTTTCTCTGGAGTCCCTAGATTTGAAATTGAGAGTAGTCTATTTGATTTTTGGGGAGATTAATGGTGGATTTGGAATGAGGGGAAAATGGAGGTTGTATGGTGTCAATTTGGCGCTATTTGGCGACGTGCCGCCGCCGTGGGCAATTTCCGACAGGCAGTGTGCGGCGACGGGTGGTTGAGAGAGGTGAAAGGTTTCAAGGGCGGCTAGGTTAGGGTTCATGGTGAGAGATGGGGGAATAGGGGTGTTGTGAGGGGTCTGGGGGGGTTGTTAGGATAGTTTTATAGGGGGATGGGGACCAGTTCCGAGCCATTGGATCATAATGATCCAACGGTCGTGATGAAAGGTTACATAAACGGTGTCGTTTGGTGTAGGGTGGGGCTAGACTGGGTGGCTTGGTTTGGTCCTGGGTCGGACCGGGTAAGGGGTTGGGAGACTGGGTTTGGGGTTGATTTGGGGTGGGATTTGGGCTTAGCAGACATTTTGGCCCAATTGAATTTAAAACCATCCTTTTTCAATTTCCTTTTCTTTTGTCTTCTTCTTTTTTTTCTTTAATTAATAAAAAATCCTAAATTAATCTAAGTTGTAAAATTAAACTAATTATCAAATTATAAAATTTATAAAAATAGTTCATCCTAAATTAAAAGAGAAAAACTACTAATCTAAAATTTAAAGCTAAAAGTGTAAAAGTGAACCCATTTTTGTGTTTTGTATCTTAATGAAACAATTAATTAACTAATTAATTCTAAAATATGAAAATGAAAATCTCAACGCAATGCACAGTATTTTTGGTATTTTTTTATGATTTTAATAAAAGTAAACATGCACAGAAATGCAAACAATTAACAAAAAATCCTACAAAAATCCTATAAAATTGCAAAATAATTGGGAAAATCTATTTCTTTAATTTATAGAAGTATTTCACATAGGGAAAAAATCACGTGCTCACACCTACATATCCCTGGTTTTACAGGAGTCAGGCCATGTGTAGTTCCAGATCCATTGGCGGAATATACCGATGAAGTCATTACAAGAACGGAAATGAGATTTCGGGATGGGTGAAAGAGTGGTTATGTTGAACGGTCAAGTTTGAGATAGTTGAAGGAACTGGAGCGAGGTCGCTCCTGCTGGGATAGCGGTTGCTTACTGGTCACCTGCAGATAAAGAGATTCTACGAACATGTATTTGTGCAGAAATTTAAACATGATGTGGATTCCCTTTGGACCATGAAAGTTGTCTTTGGATGGTGCGGATGATGTCCTTAGACCATGATGTCCTGGGCCATGAATTGGGAGATAGGAGATTCGCAGGCCATGAAATGATGTTCTCGGGCCATGAAAATGGTGCCTCCGAACCATGTCGCCTTTGAGTAATGATATGCAAATTTGAGAGATCCTCAGGCCATGGCATGGTGTCTTCTGGCTATGAGGATGATGCCTTTAGACTGTGGTGCCTTTGGACATGTTGGCGATATTTTAGCCCATGAGATGCAACAATATGATGTTAAAGTCAACAAGACAAGGCTTAATATGATGTTAAAGTCAACAAGACAAGGCTTAGTCTTGTGAGGTTGTGGGCAGAGCTTAGCCCGAAAGAGGAGCAAATAGATAGTGACGAAATAGAGGAACATTTATGCAAGGAGGGACAATGCTTAGTCCCATGAGAAGGCAATGCTTAGCCTTATGCAAAAATTGGAGACAGAGCTTAGTCTCACGCAAGATACGGGACAGGACTTAGTCCCATGTAAATGGAAGGCAGGGCTTAGCCTTATGCAAATATGGAGGCAGGGTTTAGCCTCATGCAAGAGGGGAGACAGAGCTTAGTCTCACGCAGGATGCGGGACAGGGCTTAGTCCCATGCAGATGGAAGGCAGAGCTTAGACTTATGTAAATATGGAGGCAGGGCTTAGCCTCATGCAAGGTTCGGGACAGGGCTTAGTCCCATGCAAATGGAAGGCAGAGCTTAGCCTTATGCAAATATGGAGGCAGGGCTTAGCCTCATGCAAGGTTGCGGGATAGGGATTAGTCCCATGAAAATGAAAGGTAGAGCTTAGCCTTATGAAAATATGGAGGCAGGGCTTAGCCTCATGCACGGTTCGGGATAGGGCTTAGTCCCGTGCAAATGGAAGGCAGAGCTTAGCCTTATGCAAATATGGAGGCAGGGCTTAGACTCATGCAAGGTTCGGGACAGGGCTTAGTCCCATGCAAATTAAAGGCAGAGCTTAGCCTTATGCAAATATGGAGGCAGCTCTTAGCCTCATGCAAGGTTCGGGACAGGGCTTAGTCCCATGCATATGGAAGGCAGAGCTTAGCCTTATGCAAGTATGGAGGCGGTGCTTAGCCTTATGCAAGGTTGCGGTACAGGGCTTAGTCCCCATGCAAATGGAAGGCAGAGCTTAGCCATATGCAAATATGGAGGCAGGGCTTAGCCTCATGCAAGGTTCGGGACAGGGCTTAGTCCCATGCAAATGGAAGGCAGAGCTTAGCCTTATGCAAATATGGAGGCAGGGCTTAGCCTCATGCAAGGTTCGGGACAGGGCTTAGTCCCATGCAAATGAAAGCCAGAGCTTAGCCTTATGCAAATATAGAGGCAGGGCTTAGCCTCATGCAAGGTTCGAGACAGGGCTTAGTCCCATGCAAATGGAAGGCAGAGCTTATCCATATGCAAAATGGAGGCAGGGCTTAGCCTCATGCAAGGTTGCGGGCAGGGCTTAGTCCCATGCAAAGAACGAGTAGCAAATAAGAGTAGAATATTCCTTAGCTAGGGTTATATTCGGTGTCTTGTGGCCCGATTGATGGTGATTTTGCTTCGTTTATATATATTTGCGAATGCTACTGCTACGCCAAATGTGCCTGCGCTCAAAAAAAATTGTAAGTTTCATAAGGGAGGTTAGTTCGTGTCTTCGTCTGCGGGCTTTGCTCCTTCATTCTGGATGCCTTGTTTGAGTTTCCCCGGATAACACCTGGCTGTTACAGAAATAGAGTTTTCGAAAGTATGCAATTATTGATGAAAATAGAGTTGTTTTAGAAAACATAGTGAAATATCAAGTAATTTCTGATGAACTAGTGACTGTAACATATTTCAGATACACTGTAGCTTTCTTGTATTAGAATTTTGAGGGTCCTCCTTAAAATTCTGCCCCAGTTTGGTAGATGATCCTTCAGCCGTTTGCGAGCAACGAACTTGTTGAACTTTATTCGGAATTTTGATAACCCCTCTCAAAATTTTGCCCCAGTTTCTTAAGCCATTTCTGACTTTTTGGCATGCAATGGCGTTGGCTGGACTTGCTCCGGAATTTTGAGGCTCCTCCTCAAAATTCTGCCCCAGTTTCCGATTCTGGGGGGGGGATGGAAATTTTATTATGATATGACCGAAACCACAGGGCTGCCTACGTATCCCCTCTCAAATGAGAATCAGCTCAAGCGTAGTTCAATTACATCAGATGAAGAAATGTAAATAGTCTAAACATAGTATCTCTTGACTGCGTCAAAATTGATTGGTTTTGGCCAGATTTCTCCATCCATTTCTGCAAGTATGAGTGCTCCTCCTGTTAGAACCCTGTGAACCATATAAGGACCTGCCAGTTGGGAGAGAATTTCCCTTTGGCTTCATCTTGATGTGGGAAGATCTTCTTCAGTACCAGCTGTCCTGGTGCAATCTCTCTTGGTTTGACCCTCTTGTTGAAAGCTCTGGACATTCTGTTCTGATAAATTTGACCGTGACATACTGCGTTCATTCTTTTTCCATCTATAAGGGCCAATTGCTCATAGCGACTCCTTATCCATTCTGCATCGCTGAGTTCGGCTTCTTGTATGACACTTAAAGAAGGGATCTCTACCTCGGCTGGGATGACAGCTTCGGTACCATAAACTAGCATGTAGGGAGTTGCCCCAATTGACGTGCGAACTGTAGTGCGGTATCCTAACAAAGCGAAGGGTAACGTCTCGTGCCATTGTTTGTGGTTTTCTACCATCTTCCTTAGTATCTTATTGATGTTTTTGTTTGCGGCTTCTACGGCTCAATTCATCTGAGGTCTATAGGCTGTGGAATTCTTGTGCTTGATTTTGAAAGTTTCACACATTGCTTTCATCAGATCACTGTTGAGATTGGCGGCATTATCAGTGACAATGGACTCGGGGACTCCAAATCGGCAAACAATACGATCCTTGACAAAGTCTTCAATGACCTTCTTGGTTACAGCTTTGTAGGATGCAGCCTCTACCCATTATGTGAATTACTCAATGGCCATTAGAATAAACCTGTGCCCGTTTGAAGCAGAGGGCTCGATCGGACCGATGACATCCATTCCCCATGCGGCGAATGGCCAAGGTTGTTGCATTGAGCTCATTTGGTAGCACCTTTATCATATCGGCATGCACTTGACATTGGTAGTATTTTCGGACATACCGGGCGTAATCTGTCTCCATGGTCATCCAAAAATAACTGGCCCTAAGTATCTTCTTGGCCAAGACAAAGCCATTCATATGTGGGTCGTAGGTCCCAGTATGTATCTCTTCAAGTAGCTTAGAAGCTTCTTTTGCGTCGACATACCTTAGTAATCCCAAATCAGGAGTTCTTCTGTACAGGTTTCCTCCGCTGTGGAAGAAGTGATTGGACAACCTCCAAAGTGTGCGTTTCTGAGTATGGTTCGCATGCTCCGGGCATTCTCCTTTTGCTAAATATTCTTTGATATCGTGAAACCAAGGCTTCCCGTCTGTTTCTTCTTTAACATGGGCACAATACGCCAGCTGGTTATGAATCCTTACTGGGATGGGGTCGATGAAGTTTTTGTCGGGGTGTTGTATCATGGATGACAAAGTGGCCAATGCATCGGCAAACTCGTTTTGAATTCTGGGAACATGCTGAAACTCTATCTTCGTGAACCTCGTTCTCAGTTCCTGTACACGGTGCAGATATGGCAATATCATAGAATTCTTGGTGGCCCACTCTCCTTGTACCTGGTGCACAAGCAAATCTGAATCACCGATTACCAGGAGCTCCTGAATATTCATGTCGATTTCCATGTTGAGTCCTAGTATGCAGGCTTCATACTCTGCCATGTTGTTGGTGCAGGGAAATCTAAGTTTAGCAGATACCGAATAATGTTGACCCGTTTCTAATACCAAAACCACTCAAATGCCCACTCCTTTGAAATTTGCAGCTCCATCAAAGAACATCCTCCAACCGTCGTATACTTCAGTAATGTCCTCCCCTACGAATGACACTTCTTCATCAGGAAAATACATTTTTAAGGGTTTGTATTCTCCTCCCACAAGATTTTCAGCAAGATGGTCTGCCAATGCTTGCCCTTTGACCGTCTTTTGAGTTACATAGACGATATCTAACTCACTTAACAGTATCTACCACTTGGCTAACTTCCCAGTCGGCATGGGTTTCTGAAATATGTACTTTAGAGGGTCCATCCTGGATATGAGGTACGTGGTATAGGCACAGAAGTAATGCCTCAATTTCTAGGCCGTCCAGGTCAAATCACAGCAAGTGTGTTCCAGTAGAGAGCATCGCGCTTCATAAGGTGTGAATTTCTTACTTAGGTAGTATATGGCTTGCTCCTTTCTCCCTGTCTCGTCATGTTGTCCCAGAACACATCCGAAGGCTCCATCCAATACAGATAGATAGAGTAGCAAAGGTCGCCCTGGCTCTGGCGGGACCAAGACCGGTGGTGTGGATAGGTACTCCTAGATTTTGTCGAAAGCTTTCTGACAATCCTCGGTACAACTTGTTTCGGCATCTTTCCTCAGCATCTTGAAGGTGGGTTCACATATAACCGTGGACTGTGCTATGAAGCGACTGATATAATTGAGACGCCCTAGGAAGCTCATCACGTCCTTTTTGCTTCTAGGTGGTGGTAACTCCTGAATAGCCTTAACTTTGGACGGGTCCAACTCGATCCCTCGACGACTGTCAATGAATCCCAGTAACTTTCCTGTGGGAACCCCGAATGCACACTTTGCGGGGTTCAGTTTTAAGTTGTACCTCCTTAACCTGTCACAGAACTTTCTCAAGTCCGCTATGTGATCCGCGACCCTCTTGGATTTGATAAAGACGTCGTCCACGTACATCTCTATTTCTTTGTGTATCATATCATGGAAGATGGTAGTCATGGCTCTCATGTAAGTAGCCCCAGCATTCTTTAGACCGAATGGCATCTTCTTGTAGTAGTATACCCCCATGGTGTAATAAAAGCTATTTTCTCTGCGTCTTCTTCATCCATCCAGATCTAGTGATAACCCGCGAAGCAATCTACAAAGGATTGGAGTTCGTGCTTGGTGTAATTGTCGATCAGGATGTGTATATTTGGCAGTGGAAAGTCGTCCTCGGGACTCGCTCTGTTTAAATCTCGATAGTCAACACATACTCTGACCTTCCCATCTTTCTTCGGAACTAGTACAATGTTGGCTAACCAGGTTGAGTACTCAACCACTCTGAGGACTTTGGCTTTGATCTGCTTAGTAACTTCCTCCTTGATTTTCAGGCTCATATCTGGTTTGAATTTTCTGAGTTTCTACTTCACCGGCGGACACATAGGATTGGTAGGCAACTTGTGAGCCACTATGGATGTGCTCAAACCGGTCATGTCATCATATGACCATGCAAAGATATCCTCATACTCCTTCAAGAAATGAATGTACTCCTCTTTCTCTGTCGGTGATAAGTGAATGCTAATGCGAGTCTCCTTGATGGTTTCGGTCTCTCCCAAATTTACTGTTTCACTTTCGTCTAGGTTGGACTTAGGCTTATTCTCAAAGTTCTCAACCTCTCTAACAACTTCCTCGGGTATTTCATCTTCTTCATCCGAGTCACTATCCTCATATTGCGTTGCCTCATTACATGTCACAGTCACCGGTTTATCAGGAAAAGTAATAATAACGCCGTAGAAAGAAAAGTGTGGAAGATAATAATGAATAGTAAATAGCAATGCATTGATTAAAACTGAGAACATCCAAAACAAGTACGGATCGATGAATCGAGCAATTATTTTGAAACAAGTGAATCTTTAAAGCAAAATTACTGAAAATATCTTAAATGCCTGGCATGGCTATGGAAATAAAATTAGGCTGATTGCTAAGCTACCCAGGGACTCGGCGGGCCCGGGATGGTGTGGCAGTCCAATTTCTGAGAACAGCTCCCTTCTCACAGTTTGAATGGTGAGGACTTTTCCTCCTCCTCCTCAATTATCGCACTGCATTGTATCATCTATTCTGACTTTTCCTTTGCTTTTAGGATCACTTGGCAGAGGAGGATGTGGAGAACCTTTAGGTATGCTGATGATGCCAGTATGTGCGAACCAACCTTTGGGGATGGGAATAATCAAAATAAAGAAAAATAAAGGTAGACAAGTCAGTAAGGATTCTGAAAAGTTTGCAGTACTTAAACACATATTGCGGGAATATAAATTCATGTCCTAATTTGGGAGCCTCGTTGTGCCCGAGGTAGGCCTACCGACAAATAAATTTAGAGAAATTTAGTGCCAATAATTGCCTCATTTAATTAATGTAAAAATAGACGACCAAAAACGATACTAAATAAAATAATGTCACTAATGGCACTTGGGCTTATTACATTTAGAAAGCAAGTAAACCTAATCTATTTGGTCCCAGAAAGACCCACTCCAGACTGGATGCTTTTGTCGGTCAGTTCCCCCAGTTGGTCACTTGAAGAAAGATCCCTCCACCAATCTAGCAAAAGTGAGGGTATGCTACCGACCATGCCGAACCTGGGGGCTTCGTGCCTCATTTTCTGCAAAACAAAAGATGGTTAGGCCCTTTCCCCCTCCAGGTTCGTCTATTTATACAACAATGATTAGCATATTGGCATTTAGTTCTCCAAATTAATGCACAGAACGTGGTTATGTCCGTTGGGATTATGGAAACCCCGGCGGACTTTGGATAAGGCTCGTCTTAAAGGATTATTATGTGGACAACATATTAATCCGACTAGGTTTGACCATGATGCATACACAATTACAATAAGAGTAAGGTTACTATGGGGGTCTAGACTGGTACCCTCAAGTGGACAACTTGAGGGGGAAAGGCACGGAACCGTCGACTGCACCGCTGATCGACTAGTTTTACCGCAAATAAGCCTTTCCGAATTCAAGGGTAATAAATTGGAAGAGCGCAACCAATCATCAAGCGTTGCTATAGGATTTGTTACGCACGAGTGGAATATGATGTGGCGCATGATTTATGCAACAATAAATGGCATGTTGTCAAGTATTTGCACGTTAAAAAAAACGGTAAATACAGTATTTAAATAATTGAAAGACAGTTACGGAGAAAGAAAACAAAGAGATAAATCAGTTTCAGGAAATTAAGGAAATCATAAATAAGCAGTTAAGTCCAAATATGGGGGAGGGTGCACGGGATAAAGCATGTTTAAGACTAATTCAAAAATAAGTTCGTTATGGTAAGAGCCTAAAATAGTCCCCAGCAGAGTCGCCATGCTGTTGCGCCCTATTTTTCCTTCGCCGAGAAGTCTGGGTTTCGACATTCATGGGGGAACAACTCGTTTCCTTTTGCGAATTGGGTGTTTGAAGAGTCGCCACCTAACGGATTAAGGTGCGTTAGGGCATCTAGAGCAATTAACTCATGTAACCAGTTTGCATTACCGGAGATTAGGGTAAGGGCTCGAAATAACCTTGAGGGGAAGGTATTAGGCACCCCTCGCGGTCCACAACGGTGGGTCCCGACCGAACATAAACTATGTGAATTAGTCAGTTAACAAGTAAGTAGTCTCAGCACATATTTGCAAATAAAGGTAGTTTACACAGTCTAAATACATAGATGATCAAGGAGGTTTAGATGGTCCAATGCACATATATGAAAGTGAAAGAGGTTTAGACAGTTTAAACACATATATGTAAAGAAAAGAAGTTTAGATAGTTTAAACACATATGAATTGGGAAAGGGAAGTCCTAAGTTGATTAGCCTATAGGATCAATCTGTGCAATGCCCGGTAATCCTCCTCAACTAGAGGGGCTACACGAGACATTAGCGCGCAGGTCATCATATCCTTTTACTACCCATTACCCTCCAGTTAGTGGTTATAAGCGAGTTTAATTAATGAACTCTAAGCGTGCTTTACCCGTCCCTTCCTTGTGGTCCCGGAGGAGTTTAGGACCTCTAGACTTAGGCAGTTCAAGACAATCCTAAGGTGTTTGAAAGGGAAAAGTCTAGGCGACAACAAATAACACATAGGACTGTCAATTAAGGAAGCAGATAAAAGGCTCATATTTACCTCCACATATACATAGGCAAATAAGCAGCATGTCTCAAACAACTGATTTTAAAGAAATTCAGAAAGATTAGGAACATGATATTACAGAACAGAACATGCAGCGTTTGTTCTAAGGGAAGTGGCATAATCCTAACCAGTTTGCCTACTGGTTTTATAGCCTATTAAGCCTGGACAATTTCACACATAAATAGAACCTGATTTCATAGTTATCTAACGGCTTATGGCTTGCCTAGGCGTGTATATACAGTCATAATCTGGGAACCACTTAAACAATTTGAAGTTCTTTCATCCTATAGGCATGCTGATCTAAGTGATGAATATATAGCAGGTGATTTTATACTGATTCATACCGGAACATGGTACCTATGTGTGGGTCTGTTTTAACCTACTTATTTTAGCGACATGTTTCGAGGCAAATGTATTCGCAGTCCTAAAACAGGATCTCTAATGCATATGGAGGAGGTTATTAAACAGTATTAGTAACTTAATGGCAGGATTTCTAAGTAATAACGACTTATGCAGAATCAGAAGTGAAGTGATGAATTATAACATGTGATATGCAGAAGTAATAAACATGATTGTCCTAAGTCAAGGTATCTAATGCACAAAATTTGCATGGTTTAGTGCGAGTAAGCATAGCAATCCTAAAGCATGATATCTAATGCGTCATACAAACCTAGAACATGATTTCTACAGCAACTCAACATAATGTAACACCTAAAGCATGATTTCTAACCAATTTACCCCACAGCATCACATAGCAACCCTCCCCTTTTACTAGTTGCCCAATTATCTGTTTACAAAGAATTATTACAGACCAGGATTGAATAAATTACATAGATAAAATGTAAAATTATACTATAGGGAGCGTGAAGTAGGCCCAAAGCAAACCTGGGAGTACCAGGCCTTCAATATAGTCTCAAATGCTCAGAAATCTCATAGCCAACAAGTGTCCAGGTGTGTCAGAGTTCCCTAAGGACCTCAAGGATCCCGGGAACTGCTCACACCAAGACTTTTCTCAAATAGGGACTGGTTATGTGCAGTGTGGAAGAGCCAGCCCTGGTATGCCAGAGTTCAGAGAGATCTCAAGGATCCCTAAGCAGTACACATACCAAAGGGGCAGAACTTAATAATCTGAGAGTAAAGTGAGAGTGCTTGACACAGTTTGAAAGATTTAGTGAAAACGATATAGAGATGACTCTGAGAGTGAAAAGGTTTTCTGAAATAGAAACTAGTTTGGTAGTAAAAAAGCAGTTTGAGAAGAGTACCAAAACGCTTTTGAAAATAGCAAACAATCAATTGGTCATAAAACATCCAGATTCAGAAACACTTAACAAACAGATCTCACATCAGGGTAAAGGGATTGGGGACACATAGAATTTACATTTTTAAAGAGAACACGTGACAGGGCTCAGGGAGGCATATAGTCAACAAAAATGCATAGAACACTTTGAAGCTTATCGGATTAATAGGTTAGTCATGATGGTACGTAATAGAGCCATGTTGAAAGCAAAGAAACACTGGAGAGAATCAAACACACAACTAGAGTCAGTTGAATGCCTTAAAGATTAGGTAACTAACATGATTTCCCTAGGGAAGGAGAATAGACAAAGGTGAATGGACATGCTGGAAAAACATCAAATGGACAACTATAGATTGTACATGCTAATTGCATATTGAAAAAGCAGGATGAGACATGCTAAGTAAGGTAGTAAACAAGAACAGGAATTGAATCTATAACTGATGAGCGAGCACTGAAATGAAACACATAGAGTTTAGGTTTCAAAATTTAACTGAGACATACCAGCCAAGTAAGAGAAACGCAGAATATGAAAGAAACAGGTGCAGTTCCACTATCTAGCCTTGGCTTTCAGCCGGCTAGACCCACAATAGCACAAGTAGCAAAGAAGGAGATGAGTTTGAATGTATGCGTGTGTTATGAACTGATGTTCGTGTCTTAAGAAGTTAAATAAGAGAGTTTATATAGTAGTTCAAGAGTAGAGCAAATAAGGTAAAAGAATCAACTTCAGTTAATCAGGGGAAGATCACAGAATCAATTACACGAAAAAACAACATAGTCTTCCCTTAATTAAGGGTAATTAACCAACGGTAAGGGCAGGATATAATTTAAGGAAAGAAATTTTAGTCAGACTTAGGCAAAGAGTGAATAACTAGGAATCTAATTAAGGAAATAATCGTGCAAGGAATCAGTAGATACTACAGGCAATTTAAATAAGGCAAGAAGACTAATTAAAGTCATAAACAAGGAAATAATCAAGAATCATGCACATAAAATTTTTAACAGAGCAAATCACTCAACAATTCTGGAAAGAATATATCAATTTCCATAAACAAAATAGGCCGATTAGAACTTTAGGGACACAGAGAAATTAGGCGGAAAATAATTCAAAAACCCTAATAGAGATTAATTAGGATAAAAATCACAAAGCAAGGAATTTAACTAAGGGAAAGAGTGTAAATCAGAATACAGAATGAACCAATACGACTAGTAACTTTGAAAAGCTCATAATCGAAGCAAAGCATCAGACAGTTAGAGTCTTAACATAAACCAACTAGGGTTATGCAATTTTAGCATAAATCAGTCAAGAACACTTAAGAACAAACGATTAAGCATTCAAAAAATCAGGAAACCTTTTGAGGAGATGACTTAGGGTAAACCCTAGTTTAGGAAAAATGGGAAATCAGTTGAAAACCAGAAAACTTCCAAGGAAAACATGTAGGATATGTTCGATTCGTCTCATATCTATACAGATCTTAGAAGATCAGAGATAAAAATTAGGGTTTTTAGAATTCATGACAGAGACGAGAACATAGGCCTAGAAAATCATGGATTCATATCAAAATATGAGAGGTTTCTTACTCATGGTCGAGCAAACGGCCTGAAACAGGCAATGAAATCAAAGGTGCAAACCAAACCGCCTAGGTCCCTTGAGATCTTCCCAAGGATCTAAGAAACTGATGAACCATAGCAAGTAGGAGGCCAGTATAGGCCTGAGACGATAAAGAAACATCATAGAATGGAGAGCTAAGCCAGTGACGGCGCCTGGATTAGGGTTCAGATAGAGAGCATTTGAGAGAGAGGGGAAAGGGTGACGGCGGGGTATGGTGGAAATGAATTAGGTTAAGAGGGGGGTCGTTAGGTTAATTATAGTAGAACAAATACGGATCGTTGATCTCAGAGATCAACAGTCAGGATTTGGGGAGGCCTGGGTCGGGTTTTAGATTAATTGGGTTTGGGTTTGACCGATTTGGGCTTGGTCTTAGTGGGTTAGGGGTTAAAATTGTGTTGTTCAATTAGGCTAAATCCGAAATAAGGGGGCAATTTGTTAAATACCCAGGTATTTGAATAAAAATTATTTTATAAAATAATTAACAATGAGAAAAAATAATTTTCATGCACGGAGATGCTTTAAAATAATTATTCAATATTTTAAAAATATAACGGGCTAGTTTCTGGTAAAATAATGCAGTGATGTATGCATGGACTATAATTGCAAAATTATTGTAATTGTAACCAAAAGATATAAATCTGGCCATTTGTGATATATTGGAACTTAATAGGACCATAAATGGTAATATTAAATCAAGATATGTTTTAAAATCATCTATAATGCAATTTGTATTTATTTATATGAATAAAATATTGAGATAAGTTAATTTAAAAATGTAAAAATTATGGAAAAATACCAACTGATGCTAATGCATAGTTTTAAAGGTATATATGCATTTCAAAAATATTATAGGGAAAAATTGGGTATCAACAAGCGGCATTGTGAAATTGTGCGGTCCGCACTCGGCTGTCTGCAGCCGCACTCACTTTTGTGCGCTCCGTACTGCCTCTTCTGACTCTGCTTTACTGCAACTATCAAGCATGCATCTGTATACATTGTGAGCTTCAATTCTAACTAATTCTCATTACTATGTGTTGCATACAACGGTTAGATCACGTGGTAGAGGCGATACATCAAAAGGGAGGGGTGAGCCTTCCCGAGGCCGAGGCCGAGGCAAGAGTAACCTACCACTTGCCATTTAGTGAGCCATAAGCAAGAAAGCAACCGCCATCAGAGTTCCTGAATCCTCCGAGACCAGTGAGTATCTCCCATCTAGGGAAACTTCTGAGGGTAACTCTGTGCAAGCACTACCTGATACCTAATCTCAATAGGTCCCGGGTAGATTCCACTTGGTAGATGAATCCTCTTCCGCTGCTAGTTCTTCTGAAGGGTCGGAAGAGGGTAGCCAAGATTTTGATCCATCTTCCTTACATGCCATGGCTGCACCAACCAATGTAGATGATGATGATGATGATGATGTCCCGGATGATGGGAGATGAGGTGAAATTCGAGTGGGCGGCCTTGAGAGGTCGAGGAGAAGAGAGATGTGGGAAGACAGATTTATCAACTTAATTGCCTTCAACAGATTCAGAGAGTGGTGGCCCATAGATCGCTCACACTTGAGCAACAGTTCTTACTCAAGGACTTGGATATTCATAATCCAAATGTCCTTAGACAGTTTCAGGAGCAAAAAGGGTGGAGGGGGTTCAACCAAAGTGTCTTAGATGCAAATGAGCACTTGGTGAAAGAATTTTATGCAAACATGTCTCACATAAAGAAGGGCACCAAGATAACCAAAGTGAGGAATTTGAAATCAAATTCAACGCCTGCTCCTTGAATAAGTATGTGGGGTTTGAAGAAGTGGAAGCTGTTCAGTATTTGGAGAAGCTTGCTATGGATGATGCAGCTCGCCCGTGGCTAGCTGAGATTTTGGCTGTTCAGGGCTACTTGATTTTCACTACCTTTGCGGTCTTGAATCTCTAGATCAAACTCTTGCAATAGAAGCGCCCACCGCATCAACCTTGCCTTAGAATCTTTCTTGCTCATTAAATACCAAAGTGCTGCATGGTCGGTATGAACAATCACCTTTGTACCCATCAAATACGGGCAGAACATCTCCATAGCAAAAACAATAGCAAGTAGCTCATTTTCGGTCACTGTGTAGTTGACTTGGGCATCATTCACGGTCTTGCTTGCATAGTAGACCGGATGGAAGATTTTGTTGATATGTTGCCCCAACACCGCTCCAACCGCTACATCACTAGCGTCACACATGAGCTCAAAAGGCAAGCTCCAATCCGGTGCAGTGATAATAGGAGTAGTAGTCAACTTGAACATAAGCAACTCGAATGCCTTCATGCAATCTTCATTGAAATGGAACTTGGAATCCTTCTCCAAAAGTTTACATAAAGGGTTTACCACCTTAGAAAATTCCTTGATGAATCAGCGATAAAACCCCGCATGACCCAAGAAACTCCTCACTCCCTTCACGGATGTAGGGGAGGGAGTTTGGAGATCACCTCAATTTTGGCCTTGTCGACCTCAACACCATGCTTTGAAATTTTGTGGCCGAGGACAATGCCTTCCTCGACCATGAAGTGACATTTCTCCCAATTCAACACCAAATTTGTCTCTTAACATCTAGCTAAGACCCTATCCAAATTGTTCAAGCAATCATCAAAAGAATTCCCAACCACGGAGAAATCATCCATGAATACCTCAAGAATATCCTCCACCATGTCGGTGAAAATAGCCATCATACACCGTTGAAAAGTCGCTGGTTCATTACATAAACCAAATGGCATCCGTGAGAATGCAACAGTACCATAGGGACAAGTGAAGGTAGTCTTTTCTTGATCCTTCGGAGCAATGAGAATTTGATTGTAGCCGGAATACCCATCGAGGAAACAATAGAAAGCACGTCCGGCCAACCTATCAAGAATTTGATCAAGGAAGGCAAGTGGGAAATGATCTTTTCTTATAACTTTGTTGAGTTTGCGATAGTCCATACACACCCTCCAACCGGTAACCGTTCTTGTAGGAATCAACTCGTTTTTATCATTGGTAACCACAGTCATGCCCCCTTTCTTTGGGACACATTACACCGGAGAAGTCCATGAACTATCAAAAATGGGGTAAACAACCCCGGCATCCAACCACTTTATGATCTCCTTCTTGACCACCTCTTGCATTGCTTCATTTAGCATCCTTTGATGTTCAACGGAAGGTTTGGCACCCTCCTCCAAAATAATCTTGTGCATGCAAAAGGCGGGGCTTATGCCCCGGATATCCGCCAAGCTCCATCCTATTGCTCTTTTCCTCCTTTGTAGCACCTCCAATGTGGACTCTACCTGCATGTTAGTCAAACAAGAAGAAAGACTAACCGGTAAAGTAGACGAAGTGCCAAGGAATTAATACCTGAGATGTGGAGGCAATGACTTTAACTCCAAAGAGAGAGGCTCCTCGATTGAGAGTTTTGTTGGAGGAGTCTTCCAATTTTCAAGATCCAAAGACAGCTTGCGGGGCTCATAGGTATACGACCCCATTCCTTGCAATGCATTCACACAGTCCACATAGCCTTCTTTCTCCTCCTCATCATCAAGGTTGAGCAAAATGGCTTCGAGATTATCCTAAACATTCATTGTGGCACTAGCATCATCAATAATCACGCCGGTCACCAAATCCACGAACGAACAAACTTCATTGCTATTCGGTTGCCTCATATATTTGCACACATGGAAGACCACCTTTTCATCACCCACCTGGAAAGTAAGCTCACCGGCTTCCACATCAACAAGGGCCTTCCCCATAGCAAGGAAAGGTCTACCTAAAATAATAGGCACCTCATAGAGGGTGTTTGGATTGGCTTAAAAGTTGGTCAAACCAGCTTAAAAGCACTTTTTATTTGGTTGGAGTGTTTGGTAACTCTAAAAATAGCTTTTAAGCCAAGTGGTTTTAAGCCCAAACAAGCTAAAAGCAACAAGTTAGGGAATCCCAACCTATTTTTTATAGCTTAAAAGCTGGTTGGGTTTGACCATTTAATTTACTCTTTTATCCCTAATAATCTTTTATTTTTCCAAATATCCCTTCAAAACCAAAAGCGCAAACGTTCTTTTCCTTCTTCTTCCATTGTTCCCATTTTGTCAACCATTTCTATGGCATATCCCAATTTTATATCTATTGCCTTTCCCTATTTTTTAATTTTGTGCCCTGATTTTTTTTCATGATTCCTTCTCACGTAAATAATTATAACCACATTTTTATTTTACTCCTCCTTTGATAGTATATTTACTAATAATTATTTTCTTGAAATTCTTTGTGTTTTGAGTGTTTCTTTTATATTGTCAAAGAAACAATTTCATAATTGTTTGTCTTGTACAAAGACCAAAATACAAAAATATTCGAAAATGTTGAAACAAATATATAGCATTAAATATAGTAACTTCAAATGAAAACTCATCTAAGCATAAATAATTTTTTCCAATTTTTTTTTTTGAAGGAAATTCTCCAAAAATAACACACTTTAGTGTTAACAACTTTAAGGATATTTCGGTCATTTTAACAAAAAAAAGTGCTTACCAGCACTTATTTACCAAACACTTCAACAACTTTTTTTCAGCTTAAGCACTTTTATCCAAACACGTAACTACTTATTTATAAAACAAGCTCCAGCACTTAAAAAGTTCTTTTAAGCACCGTGCTTAAAAGCCACTTTTTTAAGCCAATCAGAACGGGCTCATAGTCCACTTCACAATCAAGAATCACAAGTCGGCCTCTTCATTGTACGATCCGCCATTTTCAACCTCATGGATGTGGGTCTTGGTTGCCCAATCCTCAAAGTTTTGAGCACCGAGTAGAGCATCAAGTTGATACTTGCCCCTAGATCACATAGAGCTTTGGCAAATTCGGCGCTCCCAATAGTGCAAGGGATTGTGAAAGCGCCCGGATCTTCCAATTCGGAGCCATTGAGTGCAGAATAGCACTTACTTGATGTGTCATCTTGATAGTTTCACAATTCATCGATCTCTTCTTGGTGACCGAGTCCTTCATGAACTTTTTATAACCCGGTATTTACTCTAAAGCCTCAACCAATGGTATATTGATAGACAAACTCTTCATCTTGTCAATGAACTTTTTGAATTTGTTCTCACTATTTTGCTTTGCAAGCCTTTGAGGGTATGGAGGAGGAGGCCTTGGCATTGGTGTCTTAGCCTTTGGCACTACCGGTTCCGGCATGTCAATCACGTGTTCCCTAAACGGGTTCACTTCTTCTTGTGTCTCCTCCACATTTCATCAATATCAATTCTCACTTCTTCATTAGCTTGAACCACATTGCTTGGACTTTCATCTTCTTGAACCACAACATCATCATCTACAATTCTTCTTTCATTTGAGTTGGTTGCATCTCCACCCTTTCCACTTCTCGTAGTCACGGCCATAGCATGTCCCGTATTATTCCCACCCTTTTGGGTTCACCACCGTATCACTTGGTAGTGACCCCTTAGGACGAGTGTTCAAAGCTTGTGAAATTTGGCCCAATTGCACTTCCAAATTGCGAATAGAAGTGTTGTGAGAGGCTAGTTGAGCATCGGAGCCTACATTCTTCTCCATCATCTGTTTAAACATGTTTTCTATTAGTCCCATCTCATTGTTAGAAGAACTCGAACATTGAGAATTATAGGGAGGTGGATTGCTCGGTTGTTGGAATATCGGGGACTTTTGAAAACCCGAGCCCCGATTGTTGTTGTTGTTATACCCTCCTTGGTTGTTGCCTCCCCAATTGCTTTGATTGTTGCCACCCTAATTGCCTTGATTATTGCCTCCCCAATTTCCTTGGTTACCTTGATTATTCCAATTGCCTTGATTAGGATTGCCACCGCTCCAATTGCCTTGGTGGTTTTGGTTGTTCTAATTTCCTTGGTTTCCTTGTGACCTCCATTGTTGTTGAATTTGTCCTTGAGCATTGTTTCTTTGACCTTGATGATTGTTGACATATTGCACTTCTTCTTCTTGCTCATTGAACGAATCACCTTGGTCATACTCACTATCATCTTGCATGAATTGTTCCGTATGGCTTTGCATTTGTTGACCTTTTTGTCGTCTCTTGTTCATCATCATATTCACACCTTCCATCACATTCACTTGGTTGGCCCTTGAACTTGTTGAAGCTGAGCTTTGGCCAATTGGTTCATTGTAGTTGTCAACTCAGCTATAGCTTGCCCATGATCATGTATTTCCTTATGTAGGTTAATGACATTTGGGTCACCTTGAGGAACATTTTCTCTACTTTGCCATGCCGATGAGGTAACCGCCATCTCCTCCAAAATTTCACAAGCTTCGGCATAAGGCGTGCTCATGAAGTTCCCACCGGCGAGTTGATTTACCACACATTGATTTGTTCTGTTGATTCCCCTATAGAAGGTTTGTTGGATCATGGCCTCGGTCATATCATTATTCAGGCACTCTTTAACCAAGGTACGATATCTTTCCCAAATCTCGTGCAATGGCTCATTTGGCTCTTTCTTGAATGCAAGAATCTCATCCCGTAGTGTCGCCATATGCCCCAGAGAGAAGAATTTGGCAAGGAATTTTTCCGCCAACTCATCCCATGTATGAATGGAATGATTGGGCAGTCTCTCTAACCAGTCCAATGCCTTTCCCCGTAGAGAAAAGGGAAATATCCTCAACCTCAGCGCGTCCTCGAAGACATTGGTTCGCTTGCTCCCCTAACAAGTATCGATGAACCCTTTGAGATGCTTGAAAGCATTTTGACTCGAAGCCCCAGTGAAGAATCTCTATTGCTCAAGTAGTGTAAGCATCACAATAGTGATTTGGAAGTTGCCCGCCCCAATACGGGGCAGGACTATAGCACTTGCATAACCCTCGTTCGGCAACACCCGGTGCGTTGCCGCTCTTGGTGGAGGTGAGGTGGCCGGCCTCGCCTATTTGCTTGAAGTTCGGGAAGAACCTCTTCTCCTTGTACATCTTCCACTTCCTCCCCCAATGGCACATTCCCGATGGGCTCGTTGTTGAGAGCCATTCTCGTACCTATAAGCAATTCAAAAACAAAGGTAGTGACTCAGAAGGAAAAGAAGACAAATCACACAAAAACCTAGATATATAGTTAAATCCGTTTAACTCCCCGGTAAAGGCGCCAAAAATTGATGTCGCCCAAACTCACACCACAAATATAGGTTATGAGGCGATCGAAGCAATAATAAAAACCCAACGCAAGTTGGGGTCGAATCCACAGGGAGTTAGATATGGGATTAGGTATATACCTAGACTAGGTGTATGATTTGCCCAAGACTGCATTCCACATATTTGGTTGTTTCTTTCTACTTCTATTGATTATGCTAATGTTTGCAAATTAAAAGCTAAGAGATAATATTTTTGGTTTTGGTTATTTTTCAAATTGATAAAAGGTCTAGGGTCGTGACTTCCACCTAGGTAGTTACCTAATGGGTTGTAAACTCTAGGTAACATTTGGTTGGTCGGAGTTGTAATATAGCAATCACATGCAATTACCCATACTATACCTCTCGGTAGTTTGAGTGATTTTGCCCAATTTGGCTTTCTCAATTCCAAATGGATATTGCACAAAACAAGTGATAAATGCTCAAGTCGGGTCTTACTATCTCTAGATTCAACCATTTAATTGGGGCTATCAATTTCTTGAGTTCACCCCAATTTCTTGTTAGCCAAGTTCTCCTAGACTTAGTCTCTCTTTCCCAAGTAGAGACTAAGTCAATTAGGCTTGTATATGTTTGCAACCATTAATTCATAAATTCAAGCAAGAACTAAGCTTAATATCACTAACCCAATCACAAACAAGCCCTAATTCAAACACCCATTAAGTACCCACACTAGGGTTAGGCATCAACCCTAGCTAGAAATTTATCTACTCATGAAAAATGAAGAAATTAAAGAAGAAACTAAGATAGAATTCATAATAGATTATTAAGGGAAGAAAATCTAATGTTAAAATGTTAAACTAATACAATGTTGCCCAATACAGTAAAGAAAAACGGCTCAGGTGCTCTCCCAAAACAAAACTTAACCTAAAAATGACAAAAAATTCTATTTATACTAAGCTGAAAATATCTGACAAAATTGCCCCTGCGGAGGTTGTGCGGCCGCACAATTATGTGTGCGGTCCGCACAATGAGACTTGGCTTGACAGGTTCCAGTTCTGCGGCCGTACAATTCTGGATTGCGGCTGCACTCCTCCAACTTCTGCGTACCGCATATTTATGAGTGTGGTCGCACTCTTGCTTCTGCGCCCGCACAATTATAGTGCAATCCGCATTCCTTGGTCTTGGGCTTTGGCTTTGTGAGACTTCTGCGGACCGCATTAAAATTTGTGCGGCTGCGCTCTTGATTATGCGGCCGCACAAAAATGGTGTGGTCCGCATTTCTTCTTGAACTTAAAATCCCATCTCTCTGATCTTTGTCTTATACGGGTCCAGAATTTTGCGGTCCGCACTTTGCATGTCATTTCTTGTCAGAGGCTTTCTTTATGATCTGCGGCAGCACTCAATATTGTGCGGTCCGCACAGTGCCCTTTTAGCCTTGTGTTTGTTCTTATCCAATATTACCCCTTCTTGAGTTGATTTTTCATCTCTTTAGCTCATATTGTAACACTCCTGCAAGCAAGCATATTTCATTAGTTTTCGGGAATATACCTTTAAGCAATTTTGAGCTAAAACGAAAGTAAAAAAGTGCAAATAAGTGGTCAAAATCCCTACTTATCAACACCCCCAAACTTAAGCTTTTGCTTGTCCTCAAGCAAACAAGGTAATTCCCACCTCCACAAGACAAGAACTATTTCAGCTGGCCTAAGGTGAATCAATCACACATCAATTGGGACCGACAATTACCCACAAACATGTATGAATTATCAACAATGCAATGATTTGACTTTTTGAGTACAATAGTTCTATTGTGACACTAGGGCATCAAAAGTTGACTTTATTCATCAATAAAGCTCGCTCTTTCATGTAGGTCATTGTGGATCCCAAACTCATCTTCCTTTACTCTCCGTTATCAAATCTCACTTTAGAATGTAACACTCAATTTAAGGATAGTGAAAAGTTCGCTCATCACTCCGTGACAAGTCTCCGCCGCCTGAGCGTCACGTATCATCGAATCCGGAACTGGAGGGAATGAAGAGGAGTCCCCGATCACCATTGCCCCAAGTGGGCCTTTAGAGACATCGTCTTCATTCCGGGGAACCTCAAACTCGATCTCTCCGCCGGCCTCGACCGCCTCTTCATTAGCCTCCCTACCTCGAGGTGAGGCATCTTCGACTCTTTTCGGCTCGGTTTCATCGGGTCGGGATAAAGCAGCTTCTGCCCCCGCCAGCCAATGGTTCCTTGAAGCTCGGTGCCAGCTTGCACACGAGTCACCAACCTAGAGCCTTCTTCTTCATCATCTTCGTCTTCGATCTCATCCATTACCTATTGGACGGACTCCATAGATACATGGATGATGTTCTCCTTAGGCTTGCGAGGCCTCCTGGCCGGCCTCTTCTTTTCCGGACCTGGAGAACTCGGAGCCTCTTTCCTTTTCTTCTCTTTGCCCTGCTTCGGGGCAGATGGGGAAAGGAGTGCCTCTTCTTCAGTAGAGGGGGGCCTCATCGGCACATCTTTCTCTAGGCCTACAAAATAAAAAGATGGGTAAGTACAATATCAAAGCCCGAATAAAAACCTTTTTAAGGAAAGAGGATTACCGTGGTTACGGGCCTCCCATTGGCCCTTCGACAATTCTATCCAAGCACGCTCGGAATAAGTTTTGTATCACACTAATCCCTCGACCCATTGCCGCAGTTCGGGGATCACTTCTGGCACAACGGCCTTAGTTGCAACACAAAAAAGTTTTAGATGAAGGGAATACAAGAAATCAGAATGGCAAAAATAGATATTCAAAGGGCTAACAGTACTTACGTTTCATGTTCCACTTTAGGGAACGACATATCTCCGGCGGGGATTAGATCCGTAGTCTTTATTCGGACAAACCTGCCCATCCAACCTCGGTCTCGAGTCTCATCTATGCTCGATAATGGGGGTTTGGTGGCTCGGCGATAAAGCTTGATCATGCCTCCACAATAAAGCCGGGGCCATAGAGACGCATGAGGTGATCAAGGGTAAAAGGATGCCCCTCGATCTTGCTTACAAAGAACCGGAGGAGGATCACGATCCTCCAAAACAACGGGTGGATCTAGCCCAAAGTGACATTGTACCTCTTTCAAAAGGCAACGATGATAGGGTCTAGAGGACTTATCATGAAGGGGTAGGTATAGACACTCAGATACCCCTCCTTGTAAGTATTGATGGATTCCTCAGGGCTAGACACTACTACATCCTTGCCTACCCAGTTGCACTCCTCTTTCACCTTCTCGAGGAGACGTTCGGTGATCGTACACATGTACCTCAACATGGGTTCACATCGGCCCGGTGTCGAGGGTGTGTTCTCCACCTTGAAATCAGTGGCAGTGGCACACTTCGTCGGAACAAAGTCCACAAGAGAATGTTCCGCCGTCGCCGCGGTGCCGGAAGACTTTGATGAAGAGGCGGTTTCTTTGTGAGGGACAGTTTTAGAGGTCTTAGCCATTTTTGAGAACGAGGAGGAGCAGGGGTTAGGATATTTGGCATTTTAAGAAGAGGCTAGCGATGAAACTTGAAGGTTTGCAGGAGAAGAACTTAAAGAATACAAAGAAGCTTTGACGAATATAGTAGAAGAGATTAGGGTAAAGTTTGAAAGGGTGGAGAAGAGGCCTATTTATGGGTTTCACGGCGACGGTTCAAAGTTGCTAGTGGCCGACTGGCAACTGACGCGCCTTAAATGCCTGGAAAATTGACCGATGGGACGTTTCGGTCACCTCTGCCGCTTACGTCACGATGCTTCATAATGGTGAACCAAGGTTCGGTTCGAAAACTCAATTCGTTTCTTGTAATTACATTCCAAAAAGGAAGGGACTATTTGTATACGGTTAAAATCGGGTCCACCCAATTTTACTTATTAACCGAGACTAGGGGAATGGATCAAGGATCATCCCCATAGCATATCAGACTGAGACATGGGGATAAAGTACCGAGTTCGAGATTCGAGATACCTGTCGAGATCAAAGACCAGTAATGATCGAGGTCGAACGGGATAGACATCGAGCAAGACCGAAGATAGTATAATAACGGAAAGGCGAAGTATCTGTGACTGGTCGAAGATCATGGCGAACATCTCGGAACAGATCAAATCAAGGGCGGTTGTTTAGCTAATCATGGGATTTCCTTCTGTAATTAGAATTATACCGTAAATAGGATTCTTCTACTATATAAAGAGGGTCTTAACAATTTGTAATCATCTTACGTTCACGCATATGAAAGTAATATATCACATTTTCATCTCTTGCAAGCTCTGTTGCCTAGTTCATACTTTCAATAGTTTGTTCAGTTGGTCCGAGGGTAATCTGCTCGAGGGCCATAATTGTTCATCATATTGGTTTGCTTTATTTTACTATAATTTCTGTCGTTAATTCTTATATTTATCATTTTGTGCTAAGTGAAATTACATATATGCAAAACTACTTATAAATTTAATTATTATCCGATTTTAAGGATAAACAAGTCCATCACTAAATTTCCACTATTCGAGGTCTTCATTGGTTTCCGAGTACTAACCGAGCTTCCAAATGACACAAGGGGTAGCTTTTTTGATCGTTCGTGGCCTCGTCCTCGCCCTTTCCCATATTAAACGAATGGGGGTACTGTTTTTAGTAAAACATATATAGTCCCAAGGGAAGTTATACTTTTTCCGAAAACAATTACGACATCTCCATTGAACACAACAGGAGTTACGCAAGCACGAACGCTTAATGTGTACTTTTAAGTCGTTAAATCTCATAAACAGTACTATTCTACACTAAAACTAGATAGAAACAACGACTGTAACTCGTCATTATCCACTTCAGTCACATTCTCAACAATTGTTATAGTATTTTATTTTACATCAAACACCAATAGATAATGCTCCTCTGATTTAATTTATGCAACGTAGTTTAACTTGATATAAATTTCAAAAAAAGATTTTTTTCCCCGAACCTGATAATTAAATATGTTGTAATATTTGTGACTATAAAATATTTAATCATAAATATTTGTGCAGCTATAAAAACTTCTTATTAAAATTAAAATGGATAAAATGAAAAATCAAATTTAAATTATTTTTATGCTGATAGTGGTCTCTCGTCTTTCAAATGATCAGGGGCGGATTTACATGGACCTGACAAGATAAAATCGTTAAAAGTGATACCACTTGCATCAAAATAGCTCAGTAGTCTAGCGGTTGACAACTTTAAGTTTGATGTGAGAGGTCTTGGGTTCGAATTTCCTTGGATCCAGAAAATATTTTTTTGATTGTTAGACTTATTGCTAGAAATAGTGACACCGCTTATGACAAATCCTGCGTATGCCACTGCAAATGATGAATTACCGAAGCCAAATCCATCTTGCGCAGACGGGACGATGATCGAAGGCAGACTTGAGTATGGGACGAGAACTCGCTCATTTTGATCCCCTTGTTGACCAAGCAAGGTCACACTGAGACTGAGAACACTAACGGAACACTCTCTTACCCCCACTGACCAACTAGTGTGCAATGACGAGCGGCCCTCAAGCTACTCGATTTTTTTCTTGTCCATCTCCTGTCAAGTATGCTTCCCAGACATAGACTACGTATATGGTACTACTCTTGGAAAGATAGAATATTATCACGCAAATATAACATTTATTATGTTACGAATGTAAATATAAAAATATATTATTCTTCTTAAACGAATTAATATAGAAGCGTGTCATGAAATTGAAAGGAGGTAAAATTCTTTGAAATTAATCTCTTCTACGTCTCTAAATTCGATGTCGAAAATTTATTTCTGCATCTGATTCCGTTTCAATTAATTATAATACAATCTACATTTGGTACTCAAAGTATTCATACTTCATACTGTATTTTGCTTTCTTGTAAGTTATTTTGGTGTCCGGTCAATTTGATAATACCTCGACTATCTTATAAAATATATGCTAACTACTTTTTATCACAATAGGTATTGAATAACTCTATCTGCTACAGTTTGCTAGATGAAAAGAAATTACTTTTTTTTTTATCTCCATTAAAATTTAAATCTGAAACTTTGTGATTCTAATCACTTTATTAACCACTTGACCACTCTTCAACGCCAAAGTTGTTCTCAACTTCTCATACAACAGAATTTAATTCAATTGTTTGACGTGTTTTGCTGACACATTGATACAAGTAAAAGTTTTTTTTTTGGCAATCTGATGAAATATGAGTTTAACTTTTATATGCTTGGTGTAAAACTTATTTACACTTCCATATTACCTACTTTAAATAACTTCAAATATCCCAAATAAATAAAATTAATTATCTATAAAATAGGAATTGTTTACCCTAAAATTCGAGTAACAATTAAACTTATATTGTGGTTTTAAGGATATGTGATTCAATCCAATGCCAATTAAACCCATTCCGAAACACACGACCATTCCTATAACAACTCCATCGGTTTCGTTCACCGTTGGATCCAGAACTACACATGCCCTGATTCCCGTAACACCGGGGATATGCAGGCAACTCAGGAACCAGGATTCAGCCTCCCATTTTTAAAATCTCACCATCCCTGATTCTATTCGGCCAAAATTGTTCATCATTTTTCTTTACCCGACAACTCTTCCATCATTCCCGGGTAAAGAGGGGCAGCTGTTGATATCTAATTTTTTCCTCATAATTTTAAATTGATATCGTTCTCTGTTTGACCTCGGCTTTCTGTCGACGTCCCTCTGGGATTTAACTGTCGACCTGTTTGGATGTACTGAACCAGAAGGGGCTCCTAATTGGTCGTCCTCGACCCTGATCTTTGATTGATATCGATTGTGTACATCTGCCCAAGTTACAACTGGATACTCGATCAAATTTTGTTTCAACTGACGTGATGCTACCGAACTCCGCTCCTTCAACCCTTGGGTGAAAGCTTGAACAGCCCAATCATCTGTGGCTGGTGGCAACTCCATGCGTTCCATTTGGAATCAGGACACAAACTCCCTCTGCATTTCATTATCCCTTTGTCTCACCTTGAAAAGGTCTGATCTTCTTGTTGCGACCTTTATGGCCCCGGCGTGTGCCATTAGCAAAGAATCTGCTAACATGGCAAATGAGTCGATGGAATCTGGTGGCAGGTTATGATACCAAATCATCGCTCCCTTTGAAAGGGTCTCTCCGTACTTTTTCAACAGCACAGATTTGATTTCATCATCTTCTAAATCGTTACCCTTGATGGCGCATGTATATGAAGTAACATGCTCGTTGGGATCGGTGGTCCCGTTATATTTGGGTGTGTCTGGCATATGAAACTTCTTTGGAATAGGCTTCAGAGCCGCACTTCGAGGAAACAGCTTTTGTACAAACTTAGTCGAATCCATCCCTTTCAAGATTGGTGGTGCCCCTGGTATCTGATCAACTCAAGAATTGTATGTCTCCATTTTTTTATCGTTAGCTTCTCTTTTCTTCTCTCCTGACTCGATTCTCTTGGTGAGCTCCTCGAGCATTTTCATTACTGCGGGATCGGTCCCCGATCCGTTACCATTCGACCTCTCTGGCACTAGCTCGGTGCGGCGAGTGATTTACGGCTCAACCCCACTCGGAGTTCTGTGTTGATTTTGAAGCTGAGCGATAGCGGCCTGCTGAGCCTATAGCATCTCGAATATCACCTGGAGACTAAATCCTAAATTTTCTTTGCCCTGTGTACCTTGGAGACCGGATCGGCCTTTCCTGCGTACACTCCCTTCGGGGTCCACGCCCAGGTCCGCATTCAAAGCAGCGTGCGAACTGACATCGACCGGATCGGCAACTGGTGCTTCCCCGAGATTAACCGGTGGCATCTCGGCTCCTGGAGCAATTATATTGTCGTTCTCCCCATGAAACCCGAGACCATTATCGCCATGTGCGGGTGCGATTGACATGTTTGAACCTGAAAGAAAAAATACTTGACAAGAACAAGTGTGAAATAATGTGTGCTATCAGAATTAACACCAAACAAATCAAGATTATCCTTATCCCCATTGTGGGCGCCAAACTGTTTACCCTAAAATTCGAGTAACAATTAAACTTATATTGTGGTTTTAAGGATATGTGATTTAATCCAACGCCAATTGAAACCTTTCCGAAAAACACGACCATTCCGATAATAACTGTATCAGTTTCGTTCACCGTTGGATCCACAACTACACACGACCTGATTCCCGTAACACCTGGGATATGTAGGCATCTCAGGAACCAGGGTTCAGTCTCCCATTTTTAAAATCTCACCATCCCTCATTCTATTCGGCCAAAATTGGTCATCATTTTTATTTACCCAACAACTCTTCCATCATTCCCGGGTAAAGAGGGGCATCTATTGCTACCCAATTTTTTCCTCACAGTTTTAAATTGATATCGTTCTCTGTTCGACCTCGGCTTTCTGTCGACGTCCCTCTGGGATTTAATTGTTGACCTGTTTGGATGTACTGAACCGCACGGGGCTCCTAATTGGTCGTCCTCGAACCTGATCTTTGATTGATATCGATTGTGCACATCTGCCCAAGTTACAACTGGATACTCGATCAAATTTTGTTTCAGCTGACGTGATGCTACCGAACTCCGCTTGTTCAACCCTTGGGTGAAAAGCTTGAATGGCCCAATCATCTGTGACTGGTGGCAACTCTATGCGTCCCATTTGAAATCGGGACACGAACTCCTTCTACATTTCATTATCCCTTTGTCTTACCTTGAAAAGGTCCGATTTTCTTGTTGCGACCTTTATGGCCCCGGCGTGTGCCTTTACCAAAGAATCTGCTAACATGCCAAATGAATCGATGGAATTTGGTGGCAGGTTGTGATACCAAATCATCGCTCCCTATGGAAGGGTCTCTCCGAACTTTTTCAACAGCACATATTCAATTTCATCATCTTCTAAATCGTTACACTTGATGGCACATGAATATGAAGTAACTTGCTCGTTTGGATCGATGGTGCCGTTATATTTGGGTGTGTCTGGCGTACAAAACTTCTTTGGAATAGGCTTCGGAGCCGCACTTTGAGGAAACAACTTTTGTACAAACTTATTCGAATCCATCCCTTTCAAGATTGGTGGTGCCCACGGTATCTGATCAACTCGAGAGTTGTATGTCTCCACGTTTTTATCGTTTGCTTCGCTTTTCTTCTCTCCTGACCCGATTCTCTTGGTGAGCTCCTCGAGCATTTTCATTACTGCGGGATCGGTCCCTGATCCGTTACCATTCGACCTCTCTGGCACTGGCTCGGTACAGCGAGTGATTTCTGGCTCAACCCCACTCGGAGTTCTATGTTGGTTTTGAAGCTGAGCGATAGCGGCCTGCTGAGCCTATAGCATCTCGAATATCACCTGGAGACTATATCCTCCATTTTCTTTGCCCAGTGTACCTTGGCCACCAGATCGGCCTTCCCTGCGTACACTCCCTTCGAGTCCACCTCTAGGTCCGCATTCAAAGCAACGTGCGAACTGACATCGATCGGATCGGCAACTGGTGCTTCTCCGAGATTAACCGGTGGTACCTCGGCTCCTGGAGCAATTATATTGTCATCCTCCCCATGAAACAAAGACCATTATCGCCATGTGTGGGTGCATTTTGCGAGTTTGTCATGTTTGAACCTGAAAGAAAATATACTTGACAAGAAAAAGCGTGAAATAATGTGTGTTATCATAATGACCACCGAACAATCACTATTATCCTTAGCCCCATGGTGGCCGCCAAACTTTTACCCTAATATTCGAGTAACAAATAAACTTATATTGTCGTTTTAAGGATATGTGATTCAATCCAATGCAACTGAATCCTATCCGAAACACACGACCATTCCTATAACAACTCCATTGGTTTCGTTCACAGTTAGATCCAGAACTACACACGGCCTGATTCCCGTAACACCGGGGATATGTAGGCAACTCAGGAACCAGGGTTCAGCCTCCCATTTTTAAAATCTCACCATCCCTCATTCTATTCGGCCAAAATTGGTCATCATTTTTCTTTACCCGACAACTCTTCCATCATTCCCGGGTAAAGAGGGGCAGCTGTTGATACCCAAGTTTTTCCTCATATTTTTAAATTGATATCGTTCTCTGTTCGACCTCGGCTTTCTGTCGACATCCCTCTGGGATTTAACTGTCGACCTGTTTGGATATACTGAACCGGAAGGGGCTCCTAATTGGTCGTCCTCGACCCTGATCTTCGATTGATATCGATTGTGCACATCTGCCCAAGTTACAACTGGATACTCGATCAAATTTTGTTTCAACAGACCTGATGCTACCGAACTCCGCTCGTTCAAACCTTGGGTGAAAGCTTGAACGGCCCAATCATTTGTGACTGGTGGAAACTCCGTGCGTTCCATTTGAAATCGGGGCACGAACTCCATCTGCATTTCATTATCCCTTTGTCTTACCTTGAAAAGATCCGATTTTCTTGTTACGACCTTTATGGCCCCCACGTGTGCCTTTACGAAAGAATCTGCTAACATGGCAAATGAGTCGATGGAATTGGGTGGCAGGTTGTGATACCAAATCATTGCTCCCTTTGAATGGGTCTCTCCGAACATTTTCAACTGCACGGATTCGATTTCATCATCTTCTAAATCGTTACCCTTGATGGCGCATGTATATGAAGTAACATGCGCGTTGGGATCGGTGGTCCCGTTATATTTAGGTGTGTCTGGCATTGGAAACTTCTTTGGAATAGGATTCAGAGCCGCACTTCGACGAAACAACTTTTGTACAAACTTATTCGAATCTATCCCTTTCAGAATTGGCGGTGCCCCGGGTATCTAATCAACTCGAGAGTTATATGTCTCCTTTTTTCTATCGTTAGCTTCACTTTTTTTCTCTCCTGACCCGATTCTCTTGGTGAGCTCCTCGAGCATTTTCATTATTGCGGGATCGGTCCCCGATGCGTTACCATTCGACCTCTCTAGCACTAGCGCGGTAAGGCGAGTGATTTCCGGCTCAACCCCACTCGGAGTTCTATGTTGATTTTGAAGCTGAGCGATAGCGGCCTGTTGAGCCTATAGCATCTCGAATATCACCTAGAGACTAAATCCTCCATTTTTTTTCCCTGTGTACCTTGGCCACCGGAACGGCTTTCCCTGCGTACACTCCATTCGGGGTCCACGCCCAGGTCCGCATTCAAAGCAACGTGCGAACTGAGATCGACCGGATCGGCAAGTGGTGCTTCCCCGAGATTAACCGGTGGTACCTCGGCTCCTGGAGCAATTATATATTCGTTCTCCCCATGAAACCCGAGACCATTATCGCCATGTGCAGGTGCATTTTGCGAGTTTGACATGTTTGAACCTGGAAAAAAATACTTGACAAGAACAAGCGTGAAATAATGTGTGTTATCATAATCAAGACTGAACAATCACTATTATCCTTAGCCCCATATTGGACGCCAAACTGTTTAGCCTAAAATTCGAGTAACAATTAAACTTATATTGTGGTTTTAAGGATATGTGATTCAATCCAATGCCAATTGAACCCTTTTCGAAACAAACGACCATTCCTATAACAACTCCATTGGTTTCGTTCACCGCTGGATCCAGAACTACACACGGCCTGATTCCCATAACACCAGGGATATGTAAGCAACTCAGGGACGAGGGTTCAACCTCCCATTTTTAAAATCTCACCATCCCTCATTCAATTCGGCCAAAGTTGGTCATCATTTTTCTTTACCCGACAACTCTTCCATCATTCCCGGGTAAAGAGGGGCAGTTGTTGATACCCAAATTTTTCCACATATTTTTAAATTGATATCGTTCTCTGTTTGACCTCGGCTTTCTGTCGACGTCTTTCTGGGATTTAACTTTCGACCTTTTTGGATGTACTGAACTAGAAGGGGCTCCTAATTGGTCGTCCTCGACCCTGATCTTCGATTGATATCGATTGTGCACATCTTCCCAAGTTACAACTGGATACTCGATCAAATTTTCTTTCAACTAACGTGATGCTACCGAACTCCGCTCGTTCAAACCTTGGATGAAAGCTTGAATGGCCCAATCATTTGTGACTGGTGGCAACTCCATGCGTTCCATTTGAAATCGGGACACGAACTCCCTCTGCATTTCATTATCCCTTTGTCGTACCTTGAAAAGGTCCGATTTTCTTGTTGCGACCTTTATGGCCCCGGCGTGTGCCTTTACCAAAGAATCTGCTAACATGGCAAATGAGTTGATGGAATATGGTGGGAGGTTGTGATACCAAATCATTTCTCCCTTTGAAAGGGTCTCTCCGAACTTTTTCAACAGCACAGATTCGATTTCATCATCTTCTAGATCGTTACCCTTGATGGCGCATATATATGAAGTAACATGCTTGTTGGGATCAGTGGTCCCGTTATATTTGGGTGTGTCTGGCATATAAAACTTCTTTGGAATAGGCTTTGGAGCTGTACTTCGAGGAAATAGCTTTTGTACAAACTTATTCGAATCCATCCCTTTCAAGATTGGTGGTGCCCCCGGTATCTGATCAACTCGAGAGTTGTATGTCTCCACGTTTTTATCGTTAGCTTCGCTTTTCTTCTCTCCTAATCCGATTCTCTTGGTGAGATCCTCGAGCATTTTCATTATTGCGGGATCAGTCCCCGATCCATTACCACTCGACCTCTCTAGCACTGGCTTGGTATGGCGAGTGATTTCCGGCTCAACCCCACTCAGAGTTCTATGTTGATTTTGAAGCTGAGCGATAGTGGCCTGCTGAGCCTATAGCATCTCGAATATCACCAAGAGACTAAATCCTGCATTTTCTTTTCCCTGTGTACCTTGGCCACTTGATCGGCCTTCCCTACGTACACTCCCTTTGGGGTCCATGCCTAGGTCCGTATTCAAAGCAACGTGCGAACTGACATCGACCGGATCGGCAACTGGTGCTTCCCCGAGATTTACCGGTGGCACCTCGGCTCCTGGAGCAATTATATTGTCATTCTCTCCATAAAACCCGAAACCATTATCACCATGTGCGGGTGCGTTTTGCGAGTTTGACATGTTTGAACCTGAAAGAAAAAATACTTGACAAGAACAAGCGTGAAATAATGTGTGTTATTAGAATCAACACCGGACAATCACTATTATCCTTAACCCCATGGTGGGCGCCAAACTGTTTACCCTAAAATTCGAGTAATAATTAAACTTATATTGTGGTTTTAAGGATATGTGATTCAATCCAATGCCAATTGAACCCTTTGCGAAACACACGACCATTCCTATAACAACTTTATCGGTTTCGTTCACTGTTGGATCCAGAAATACACACGGCCTGATTCCCGTAACACCGGGGATATGTAGGAAACTCAGAAACCACGGTTCAGCCTCCCATTTTTAAAATCTCACCATCCCTCATTCTATTCGGCCAAAATTGGTCATCATTTTTCTTTACCCGACAACTCTTCCATCATTCTTGGGTAAAGAGGGGCAGCTGTTGATACCTAATTTTTTCCTCATATTTTTAAATTGATATCATTCTCTGTTCGACCTTGGCTTTCTGTCGACGTCCCTATGGTATTTAACTGTCGACCTATTTGGATGTACTGAACCGCAAAGGGATCCTAATTGGTCATCCTCGACCCTGATCTTCGATTGATATCGATTGTGCACATCTGCCCAAGCTGTAACGGGATACTCGATCAAATTTTGTTTCAACTGACGTGAAGCTACCGAACTCCGCTTGTTCAACCCTTGGGTAAAAGCTAGAACGGCCCAATCATCTGTGGCTGGTGGCAAATCCATGCGTTCCATTTGAAATCGGGACACGAACTCCCTCTGCATTTCATTATCCCTTTGTCTTACCTTGAAAAGGTCCGATTTTCTTGTTGCGACCTTTATGGCCCTAGCGTGTGCCTTTACGAAAGAATCTGCTAACATGGCAAATGAGTCGATGGAATTTGGTGGCAGGTTGTGATACCAAATCATCGCTCCCTTTGAAAGGGTCTCTCCGAACTTTTTCAACAGCACATATTCGATTTCATCATCTTCGAAATCGTTACACTTGATGTCATATAAACTTGCTCGTTCGGATCGATGGTGCAGTTATATTTGGGTGTGTCTGCCGTAGAAAACTTCTTTGGAATAGGCTTCGGAGCCGCACTTCGAGGAAACAACTTTTGTACAGACTTATTCGAATCCATGCCTTTCAAGATTGGCGGTGCCCCTGGTATCTTATCAACTCGAGAGTTGTATGTCTCCACTTTTTTATCGTTAGCTTCGCTTTTCTTCTCTCCTGACCCGATTCTCTTGGTGAGCTCCTCGAGCATTTTTATTACTGCGCGATCGGTCCCCGATCCATTACCGTTCGACCTCTCTGGCACTGGCTCGGTGCGGCGAGTGATTTCCAGCTCAACCCCACTCGGAGTTCTATGTTTATTTTGAAGCTGAGCGATAGAGGCCTGCTGAGCCTATAGCATCTCGAATATCACCTAGAGACTAACTCCTCCATTTTCTTTGCCCTGTGTACCTTGGCCACCGGATTGGCCTTCCTTGCGTACACTCCCTTCGGGGTCCACGCCCAGGTCTACATTCAAAGCAACGTGCGAACTGACATCGACCGGATCGGCAACTGGTGATTCCCCGAGATTACCGGTGGCACCTCGGCTCCTGGAGCAATTATACTTTCATTCTCCCCATGAAACCCGAGACCATTATTGCCATGTGCGGGTGCGTTTTGCGAGCTTGACATATTTGAACCTGAAAGAAAAATACTTGACAAGAACAAGCATGAAATAATGTGTGTTATCATAATCAACACCGAACAATCACTATTATCTTTGGCCCCATGGTGGGCGCCAAACTGTTTACCCTAAAATTCGAGTAACAATCAAAATTATATTGTGGTTTTAAGGATATGTGACTCAATCCAATGCCAATTGAACCCTTTCCAAAACACACGACCATTCCTATAACAACTCCATCGGTTTCGTTCACCGTTGGATCTAGAACTACACACGGCCTGATTCTCGTAATACCTGGGATATGTAGGCAACTCAGGAACTAAGGTTAAGCCTCCCATTTTTAAAATCTCACCACCTCTCATTCCATTCGGCCAAAATTGATCATTATTTGTCTTTAATCGACAACTCTTCCATCATTCCCAGGTAAAGAGGGGCAACTATTCATATCTAATTTTTTCCTCATATTTTTAAATTGTATATATATATATATATATATATATATATATATATATATATATATATATATATATATATATATATATATATATATATATACTGTCAAAATAGTATATTTGCATCATTATTTAATTTACAAAATTTATGTAAGAATTTTTCATAATTTTAAGAGCTTTAAGTTAATTTTCTTGCACTTTAATATCTAGTAATTATTCTTTAAATTATCTTGTGATGAATTGGTTACATAAAATACTTATTTTGCATCTATAATACATGTTTCAAACATTTTATTTCATTACATGTAATTACACTAGCATTTTTAAGCTATTTTGTCTAATTTTGCAATAATGGTCTATATTCACAAAATTGCCCTCTATTTTATATTATTTTATGCCAAAATAGCATATTTATATTTTTATAATACAAAGTTATTATTATAAACATTTCATAGCATAAATAATATTTTATTTTATTTATCAAGTATTTTTATAAATCATTTTTGATGAATTTTACGATATTTAAATAACAACCCAAATTTTACCTATTTTCGGACCCAAACTACCCAAATCTCTGGCCCAAACCCCTAAGCCCAATCCAAACGACCCTACTTCCCAACCCAGTCCAAAAAAAAAAACTGACCCAACTCCTCTCAAATCCCAGCCGTTGATCAAAAGTGATCAACGACTCATAATATTTCTCCCGTTTCTTCTTATAACCCAACCCCTAACCCTAGAGACATATTGTCTCTGCTCCGACGCCCTCACACGCTCTCATCTTCTATGTACCCTAGCTGTCTCACCCCCAAATCCCCTCTCCTAATCCCGTTGATAATGAGATTTTACCACTATTTGCTTATCATATTTGGGTTCCTTTGGTACTGGCTACTCGATTTTGGTATTACTTAGGTATTTGCCTAATTTTGGCAAATACCACCTCTATATCGGACGAGAATCGACTCAATCTTGAAGATTTGTGTGATATTCCATCCATATACGCGAGATGAACTGGATCCTTCATACCAGTTATCTGATTTTGAGTTTAAAACCCTAACTAGGGTTTGGAGTTTGATACTTTTCCTTTTCTGTTGTTTTACAGACTTGCATGCGAGATTTCCCCCTTTTCTTCGTCTGTGTTTACTTGATTTCTTTCCTTACCTTTGTTTAATCAATTATTTTCCTTGTTTGTGCATCCGATTTTACTGCTATATAAACCCATTCCCCTTCCTCTTTTTGGATAGACCTTAATCGATAATCTCCCTAAAAACTTGAGGCTTTGCTCTGTGAATTCCTTTATTATCTTGCTCTTTGTTTTGTGGTGGCCGGCTGAAAGCCAAGGCCACAGAGAATCTACTGTTTGAACTTTTCTGGGTGCAAGCATTTCCCGGGGTTTTTTGAAGCCCTTCGGATCTTTGATGCATCGGGGTTTCTAGGTTCTTGTGGATCTTTTGCTTTTGTTTGTTGTTCGTCTAACTGGTAAGCTACTTGACTCTTGCAGTTTCATCCCTATGTGTTCTTGATTTGCGTATGTTCTCACCTTTGAAATTCTTGGCTTAATATGTTTTCTGGATTACTTTTGTGCACGAGTTTGTTAATTTTACTTTGTTCCAAGTCCGTTAGCATCTGACTCTCCTCCTAATGCTACTAGTTCTTTGTTTGCCTAAGCTTAACTTGGGTAATATGAGTGCAGGGGTCTAGATGTTTCCCTAATTCATGCTTATTTGTTTTGTCTTTAACCTCTATAGTGAATGCTAGAATGTCTGCGTTAATTATGACATGTTCACTTGCTATTTTGTCACTCAGCATGCTCACTTGATCCCCATACCCCATTAGTGACTGATTGAGATCTTAGCAGTTACCTCAACCCGTTTTTCCATGCCTGATTGAACCATTTTGTGACATGATTTAGATCTTCTCTAGTTGTTTAGTCTATTATGACAATCTCAGAATACCCATATGTGATAGTTGATATAAGTTTGCTATCTTACACTGTTCTGAGTCCTTGCAATGTTTGTCCTGCATGTATAATGTGTTTCAATTTGTATTAAGACTATTTTCTATCGACTATGATCTTTCTTCTATGCTAATATGTTCGTCGGTCTGTCTTTTGTTCATTTGATACCCTCTTTCTTCCGATGTTTATCACGAAATGTGTCCCCCATCATGTCTAAGTACTGATTAGCATGACCCTAGGATGCATGTTTAGCTTAATCTGAACCTCCTATGCCTCAATTGGTTTAGTGTCATGACTGATAACCTATGCAAACCTGTTTCTTTCCCCAACTTCTTCCAATATATGGCTGTCTGTGTGGTACCTTGCTATGTGTTGAAATTCTGCTAAACTTGCCGGCCTGTTTGATTAGTTGCTCTCTATGGCTATGTCTACTTTAGGTTATAAGTGTGTTCCCCCACTTCTGTCCCTCAGCTATTGTCCATTCTCCCTCATTGTTGCTTATGCTATTCTGAACTCCTTATTCTTAGCCGGCTGAAAGCCAAGGCTATCAAGGCTCTTTCTGATTGACCTCCCTAGTGTGAGCACTGCTCGGGGTCCATTTGAGTCCCTTGTTAACTCTGACACACTAGGATTTGGGTCCTTGATCATTCCCCCTATACTAAAATCTGCACTATCCCTGACACTCCACTCTTTCTGCCTATGGTCTACTGAATATGTAAATTGGTTGGTCAATCTATGGTTGTGTGATCTAGCCTAAGTTCTTCTATGGATTCTGGGTTTGTGCTGATGAATATGATTCCTGGGCATGCTGCATGAGAGTTGCTGAAGGCCTAGTTAATGCTGGGTGTTCCCTTTTGGGCCTGCTATGAGCCTACTGCCATTATTTGTACAATACATGTAATTACATTACTATTGGGCCTGTAATATCTTTGTAATGAACAACTGGGTGTTAGTAAAAATGGGGAATGGGTAGATTCTTAATGTTTGCATGAAAAGGGTAGATAATATGCCTATAGGACATATTGATTCATTTGCTATATGTGCCATTCGATCTATATGTCCGCTATAGAAATCATGTCATTAGGATAAGCATACACATGTATACTGCCTGTTAGCAAATGTGAATGCCGCAATTGTTTCTTACTGATATGTATTGTTAGAGAACCTACCTATAGGAACAAACAATGAACTATCTTTCAATTCTCCTCAGCGTGATCACTAGAAAGCATGCCTATAGGATTAATCACTTCATTTGCTATTGTCCTACAATGTACACTAGAAACCATGTCTATAGGATCTGACCACTTCATTTGCTATTGTCTCGCATTGTACAATAGACATCAAGCCTATAGGATTTTAATTACTTAAATTTGCTATTGCATCATACTACCCGCCTAGAAAGCATGCTTATAGGGATAAAGCGTTTAAAAGCAAGCCCAATTGTCAATCGTTAGAAAACCTGCTCAGAGGATATTTATTGACGACTTCACTGCCTATTTATACAAACGACTGGATATCATGTTTATTGGACCTGCAACATTCTAATACGTCAGAAATTACAGCATCACCTCTGTAATACTAGAATCCATAATCACCTAGCAATCATGTCTATAGATTTAATTACTTATAATCTGCAATTGCAATAATCCGCTTGTAATACCAAATACGCCCCCCTAAAACTATTAGTTGTCTATAAGTATGAAATGGCACCTTGCATTTGGAACTGCCTGTACTTTGGTTCAAAGTCATCTAGAAATCATGTCTATAGGTTTAAGGTTCTGAATTCTGAAAGCTCCTAATTTGCATATTTATTTGCGTGCGTGTGTTGTCTAAGTGTGGAGGCTAACTTGAGCCCTTAACTGCTTTTATATGAAGTCCAACTTGTTTTATATGTCGCCTAGTTTTCTCATTTTGAGCAACCTAAGTTAAGTCTAGAACCACCCAAAATAGAGGTCCAAACGCCTCCTGGACCATAGGCATGGGACGGGTAGTGCAAGCATAAGGTACGGCTTAGAATCAATTAAGTGCGCCTTAGGTAACAACTTAAAGATAGTAATCGGGTAGCAGGAGATAGTAGTCTGTGCCCGCTGAATAATACGAGTAACACCCCATCTTGAGGGAGTTACGAAGTATTATTTATGTTGCACGGGGTGATCCTTTAGGCTAAAAAAATTTAGGAACCCCCCCCCCCCCATCTTATCTTTAAAATCAATTATTTGTGTTTAATAAAACTTCCCAAACTTTTTGCTTTTCTCTATCCTTGTTTATCTCACTAATTCATATAATTCGAGTTTGGCCGGGACCCACAGTTGTGGACCTCGAAGAATGCCTAACACCTTCTCTTCGAGGTAATTTGAGCCCTTACCCAATCTTTGGTGATGTAAACCAGTTAAACCAGAGTTATTTGCAAATAGGTGTCCTAACGCACCTCAAACCCGTTAGATGACGACTCTCTCTTTTAACACCTTCCTTAAAAGAGTTGTCACGTGTCGAAACATGTTTTCGCCAGAAAAAGGGGCGCGACAACAACTGATTAACCGTCGAGGATCAATCCATTCCAAAATTCACGCCATGATCTTTGGTCCGTTGCCGGTATCTCGCACTTTCCGTTACTGAACTATACCGGCATCATCTCGAAGTATGCCCTCTTCTGACCTCGGTTAGTGATGTCGACCTCGATCTTGGAAAGAAACTTTGACCCCGAACTCGACGTCCTGACCTTTCGACGTGGTATCTCTTTTTTCATTAAAGGACGAAATCGGATAGCCCCGATTTCCACCGTATACAACAATATAAGTAAAATTGTTGGGATAGTGTAAACATACTTTACATAAATTAGTGTATAGTGAGCTATATATCCAATTGAATAATGGGCAAAGGGTCAAAATTGCCCCTCTACTATTTTTTATTGGTTACTTGTGCTATCCGTTACACTTTTCGGCCATTCTCGTCCCTGCCGTTAATGAAGTTTGAAAAAATACCCCTAACCCTAACGTTTTGACACTGTGACAGCTGACCATATCAATTTTATCCATGTCAGCTGCCAAGTCATTAATTAACCCCTAGAAAGATCCTTCCTACAAGCTCTGTTTTCAGCTAAGAAATCAGAATTTAGAAGGGACGCCAAAGGAGGAGAGGTTAAAACCAAGGAACGCATGTCAAGCTTAATCCTATTTTAATCATTTTGATTTTCTTCAGTAATTGGTTTCTTGTGTTTCTTTTTTCTTTCATTTCGGACAAAATTCGAATAATTATTTTTTTACTAATTATTTAGATATATAATTTGGTTTAATCAATTGTATATCATTAAATTTCACCAGATTTTTTCTTTATGGGCGTGTAATTAAAATCAAATAAGTTACTCACTTGGCGTATGTTTAATTCGCGAATTTTTCTCACTGTACAAATGGATGGCTTAAAAGGATATCTTCTAATACCCCTTTTTCTTATTTTTGTACAGATCTATGTATGTGTGCGTGTTTTCCCCTGACTTTGGCATTTTATCGAGCACCTAGCATGGTCGACTTTGCAGAATTTGTTTTCTTCAGATTCGAGAAGAATGGCTCGTTGTTGTTGTCGTTTGAGGTGTTGGGAGCAATCTCCTCATCAACAGAAATCATTTCGCATTGGTTTTGGTCGATTTGGACGGCCAGAACTCCATTTCCGGCCACCTGGTGCTCATCGGAGAGTTGCAGAGGTTTGGGGACGACGATTGGCACGGTGGAATAGCTAGTATGAACTAAATGAAGTGGCCGGAAATTTCTTTTTGTTCATGATAATTGTGGCCCTCTCTGTAGCTGTTGTACGAGGATTCAACACTAAATTAATCCCGTTTAGTTTTGAACTTTGGTCAAAACGGTCCTTAGTAAACAAACGTGCCAAAACAATACTGAAAGTGAACTGCAGCAGCTTATGTCAGTATGTGCCAAATCGGATTTGCTGCCGTCTTGGTTTGGATTAATTTTGAAATAAAATCAAAAACCCATTTCGGGTTTTCATGTTCACAGATCTGAATATTTAATAGATGTTCAATGATTTATTGTTTAAATCTTCTAAAAATCATTTATTTGTGTTAGATTCGGAGTTTAACACTTATTTCATCAAGATTTAAGAGAAGAAAACTTGAAAAGTCCATTTCTAAATAGTGAAAACAGTTGAAGAACTCTTCAAGTTCTTCAAAATCTGGAAAAGTCCTTGTGAAAAAAAAAAATGAGAACAATAATTGTTGCTGTTTTCTGGGAATATGAAGTTACTTGAATCCGATTTGGGATTGTTTGGTTGTAACGTTGGTTGGAGAGACGGCAATGATGTCGGTGGTGAAGGCTCTTGTTATTCGTTGAGCTCAACTGAAATGGAGTCTGTGGGGTTTTAACTTGGTGTGATTAATTAATGACTTGGCAGCTGACATGGAAAAAATTGAGGGGTCAGTTACCACAGTGTCAAAACGTTAGGGTTAGGGGTAATTTTTAAAACTTCATTAACGGTAGGGACAAGAATAGACGAAAAGTTTAACGGATGTCGTATGTAAATAATAAACAATAGTACATTTTTGACCCTTTTCCTTGTAATTAACCAGCAGAGCTAACAGAGCTACTTTTCATGGCTTTCTCTTTCCTCTTCTTGGTTTTTTTCTCTCTACTCCAACAACCCCTCTTTTCCACCGCAACTCTCCACAGTAGTACATCTCTCTTTAGATCACAACTCATTTCCCAGCTAGACTCTTCTTCTTCTTCTTCCAAGAATGCCACCCCAACAACCTATTTTGAGGTCACCAAACCCATAAATCTGCCCAAAACCAAACCTTGCTCGTATCTAGTCCTTCAACATGACTTTGGTTACACATATGGAAAACCCCCTGTTCTTGCTAACTACACACCCCCTTCTAATTGCCCATCTCAGAAATTTTCCAAGATTGTACTGGAATGGAAAGCAACATGTAAAGGCAGGCAATTTGATAGAATTTTTGGTGTTTGGCTTAGTGGGGTTGAGATTTTCAGGAGTTGTACTGCTGAGCCAAGGGCTAATGGGATTATTTGGACTGTTAAGAAGGATATTACAAGGTATTACTCTTTGCTTATGACAAATCAAACTCTTGCTGTTTATATTGGGAACTTAGTTGATAGTACTTATACTGGTGTTTACAATGTGAAACTTTTTATTCACTTTTATCCTGCTGAAGAAAAACATAGTGATAATGAGATGAATTTGGTTTACTCTTATAAACCATTTGATTCTGGGGCTGATTTGATCTTACCCATTTCAAGAAATCTGCCTTTAAATGATGGTTTGTGGTTTGAGGTTGAGAATTCTACCGATGTTCTGTCAAAGGAGTTAAAAATTCCCCAAAATGCTTATAGGGCTGTACTGGAAGTTTATGTTTCATTTCATGAGAATGATGAGTTTTGGTATAGTAATCCGCCGAATGATTACATTACTGCGAATAATCTTAGTGGTACGCCAGGGAATGGAGCTTTTAGGGAAGTAGTAGTTAGTGTGGATGATATGATAGTTGGTGCAGTTTGGCCTTTCACCGTGATCTATACTGGGGGTGTCAATCCCCTCTTGTGGAGACCAATAAGTGGAATCGGCTCGTTTGATCTTCCTTCGTATGACATTGAAATTACGCCATTGTTAGGAAAGATTTTAGATGGACACACCCATAAGATCTCATTCAGTGTCACGGATGCTCTTAACGTGTGGTATATTGACGCAAATTTGCATCTTTGGTTGGACGAAAAGAGTATAAAGACAGAAGGGAAGTTATTGGAATACAGCGGTCTTCCCCTTTCCTTTTCTCTTGTGACCAATTTTACAGGCATTGATGGATCTTTCCTCACAAATGCTAGTAGGTCGATCACATTGACAGGATGGGTAAAGTCATCCTATGGGAATATCACTACTAAGTCAGCTCAAAGTTTAAGTTATGGTAACTATATGGTGATGGGAAATGAAGGAAACTTGCAAATTGTGGATCAGATTATTTATTTCAATGATACTGTCGATGTCATGATGCCATCTTCGTCTGTCCAGTCTCTTGATTCTTTTAAAAAGTTTCTGCTTTTCTTGTATACCGACAATGTAGACAAAGGAGATGATAGCTATGCCTCTATCTCAAATATTACACTGGGATTTGATGATAAGAGGGTAAAATCTTCCGAGTTTGGATCCTTTTCCAGCTTCACGGAAAATATGCAAAATGCACAGGGCTACATGCTTGTAAAGGGCCGGTTGGTGGTTAGTGGGCTTGGGAGTACCCAACAAGTCTACAAATATAAAGACGATTCATGCTGCTACTCCAGGAACATAAGCAGCTCAAATTACACAATACAGTATGATAAAGTCAGCGATAATTGCCCCAGAAGCACTTCGTCTCGGTGGCCTTTCAGCTTCGGCAAATTTTGGTCTGTACCTGCTCGAAGGGTTTTTCTGGCATCTCATTTTGGTGATGTTAAACATGGTGTCTGACCTCGCTCTATTTCATTGTCTTCGCCACTGCAAATCCGATCCTCTATGAGGACTGCTGTCGAAGAAATTAGCAACTGTCACGGTCTTCTAATTATGATCAAAAGGCACTACCACTGCAGTGCCTCTTCTATTCTTGTATTTGTTCAAATTTTTTCTGTGTGCAATAAGAGAATAGTTTCAACTGATAGCATGACCTTGGCATTTGTGTTGCACCATTTTCCAAAATTAAAGTGAACTAGAACCTTGTCAGTCATGGTATTTTCCAACGAGAATGATACCTAAGTGACATTACATGTATTGCTTTGCTGGCTTGCTAACAATTATTTTCTGCGAAATTTTATTTTGCCTATTTATGTTTTTTTTAGTCTCTGTTTCGGTGTTTCCCACTTCATTTGATTGGGGTTAAGAGGGTGTTTGGATTGACTTTTAAGCTAGCCAAAGTAGTTTAAGCTCTAGCTTTTTTCAGTGTTTGGTTGGGGTTGCCCAGCTTATTGCTTTTTGGCTTAAAAACTATTTCTGCTAAAAAGTTACTTTTTTTAAGCCAATCCAAACGGGCTCTAAGTCCGCCTTCTTTTTTGGTTAAGTCCACCTTCAAGGAGAAAAGGGGAAGAAACAGTGGGGGTTTATGGGACTTTATGTAGCACAACTTATATGGAAGTTTCTATATACATATATTCCTGAATGGGATTTGCATTTGGCTTTTAATTATTGGGGCATTTCAAGCGTATGTTTCATGTGCATTGGCATTTGAGGAAGGTACAGTATGTTCTGCTTCCTATCAATCAACGAGAAACACTCTGATGGATATGCAATGGATGCTAAATCTCTTGCTCTTTTCTTTTCTTTCTTTCTTGGCAGGGTTTTGCATTCTTGTTTTTTTTTTTTTTTGGGGGGGGGGGGGGGGGGGATATTATCTCCATTCTTCTCTTGCTTACAGTTATTACAAACAACAACAACATCCCAGTATAATCCCACAAGTGGGGTCTGGGCTTAATGCTGAATACATAGACAAATCAGGAATTCTTCGAACTGGGAGATCATTTTGTTATCACAGATCAAATCCCCCTTAGTGTGATCGAGCTTCTTAATTCTGTGTCTATTTTGATTGAAAAAGATGGGCCTGAATCCAGATTCAGTTTATACCAAGGGGTATCCAGATCTTTATTGGTCCTAATAATTGTGTTACTTTATAAGTGCTTTACAGTTATAATTTTAAGTAGTGTATTATACTTTTTCGCTAATGTTGTACCATGCTACAAATGATAATTGTTGTACCAGATATTTGATTCATGGGGCAGCCAACTTCTTCCTCAGACGTGGGACTTCCGAGTGAAGCCTGTTGTTGACGAGGTAAGCTAGATTTGTTTTGTTAATGGAAAACTATTAGCCGTTCTCCTGCCCTAAAGACCTTATCATCATATTCTTAGGGAGCATTTTGTGGTCATATTCTTTGGGGGCATTTGGTTGGGTAGAGGTGAATACTGAAACTTTCCTAGAAATCCCACCTTGTTCTGCTTTTTTCTTTCTGCATGATACTGTATGTTCCTACTTTGAGACCTTAAAGGGCAGCCCGGTGCACTAAGCTCCCGCTATGCGCGGGGCCCGGGAAGAGCCGGACCACTAGGGTCTATTGTACGTAGCCTAGTTGGAGACCTTGTTCATCAAATAACTACTCTTTCATTGCAAACTAGTTGGGGGCTTGGAACCTTGTTCGCCGAGGCAACAATTGAAACTTCAATGAAGTTTTCTGTAGTATTTCAGGATGTTCATGGGAAACTGCTCAATTTAAAGGTTGTGTTATTTAGGAACCTACAAGAATGGCACATTCTCATATATTTGGTGAGCCCTTAAAATTTTTGTGGTTTTGGAGTAGATAATTAGATGCTGCAAATCATGTTATCCTCGATATAAATATCCTGTCATTGCTCTTTTTGCCTTATGATAGAAGGGTGTCTCAAATCAAATAGTCACTATGGCTGTGTTTTTGCCATCCCTTTGTTTCTCATTATGTGATTATGATAAAAGAGAACTTCCTTGTTGAACGGCTCTCAGGTTTTGAGCGCGGAAGTGAGGTCAATTAAAAGAAAGTGCCCTCAAACTTTCAAACAACAATTCTTCGCTACTTTAACTGTAAGTGGTGGACTTAATTAGGACATCCTATCTGCAATATACTCCCTCTGTCCAAAAATTGACTGAGCTTGAAGTCAATAATATACTTGAGTTTATTAGGAATAAAGGGCAGCCCGGTGCACTAAATCACCGGGGTATGGGGAAGGGCCAGTCCACAAGAGTCTATTGTACGCAGTCTTACCCTGCATTTCTGCAAGGGGCATGGCAGCAACTTTACCAGCTACGTCAAGGCTCTCCTTCTTGAGTTTATTAGGAATTTGTTAAAATAATAGCTGAAGGGTATCATAACAAACAAATAATATAAACTATAGTATTCCCTCCCTGCCAAAGTGAATATCCACCTTTCAGTTTTAGTTGAACTCAAAGCAATATTTACTTTTCTAACAGTCCAGTGTATTATGCTACTTTTAAGTAGTACTACTTTTTATTTATGTTATTTCACAAAGCCAAAAAAAGAAGTTATTTTAGGGGCCAACACTATTCCCCACAGGCTACAAATTTACTTTTATATGCTACTCTTTATTACCACATAAAGTCAAACTAAGATATTAGACGATCTTTCCATTTTTTGGTCTTTTTATTTTTGGGAAAGCAGTCGTTCTTTTCGAATCAAACTATAATAAAAAGTTGATTTCGGGTGAAGGGTTGGACAATATGGGTGTGTTTGGTACGAAGGAAAATGAGTGGTTTTATCATTTATTTTCTCTTGGTTGGTGAGTGGAAAACTTTTTCCGGAAAATATTTTCTAATGTTTGGTTAGAGAGTAGAAAATATTTTTTTATGCTACTCTCCTCACCCCCTTCCCTTCCCCCGAGTTTCTAAAAATGCACACAAACCCAAAGGAAATAATGTGTTGCTTTACATTTTTACGCAAAAATAACGTTGAAATTTGTGTTCCATAACTAAAAAGAAATTATTTTTTTTTGGTTGGAAAAGAAAGTACTCTTTCTATAACATGAAAAAATACTTTTGAAAATATTATTAATAATATTTATATTTAGGTAGGGGTGGGATGGGTTGGTGGGGGGTTGATGGGGATGGGGAATAGGGTGGGGAAGGTTGAGGAGTTTTGGAAAATGTTTTTCATTCTCTCAATAGACTGGTAATGTAACTTTAAGTATGTGCATGCTCATGTCCTACTTTAAGTGAGTTAACAAAGTGGTAGACTGGTAATGTAACTTTACCAAAATTCATGTTGCTTACCAAAAAAAAAAAAAAAACCTGAAATCCTAATTTTCTTTTGGATCAGGATTTCTCTTGAAAGCGCTTAAATCTGAAATACTCATTCGGCTTTCAATTCCTTGAGAGAAGTCCATTATGCATGGTATTCTACAACTTCCTCCATCCTAAATTGAGTGACTTAGTTTGATTTCATACGATTATTGTTAAATATTTATGGAGCATATATAATCTTTTGTATTGGATCTGAATAAGAAAAGTTTTAATAAATGATAATTAACTGACAAATTGATATGTCATACATAGAATTCAATTACTCAAATTAGTGAAAGCCATGAGAAGTGTTTTCTGTTTTCAGCATTTTTAGGTATTGCATTTGTGGAAGTTATTAGATTGTGATGTAGGTAGTTGAACTCTGTAAGTTGAATTTGCTAACAAGGTTTAAAATGAAATGATATCTGTTTTTGACAATCAAGGAAAATACTGTGTAGCCTAAGAATCCATTTGTATTTTGATTCGTGCCAGACATTAGTGTATAGGTAAACCATTAAATTTGAGTTAAAATTTCTCCTAAATCCTACCAATGTCTTGATTCAAAATTGTCATTGGTTTATTGTTTTGAGGGCAAGAGATGTAAAAGTTGAATCTTTCTCTCCATGATTTTAGACTTTACGCACTACAAGTTCCAATTTCACTTTTGTAAACACGTCCAGCGGATTCTTTTTCTTTTTAAGCAACACATCCTTTTAGGGTGGACGTTCAGGCAGTTCAGATTGTATATGAAAATTTCAGTTTGGATTTTCGATTTTCGGATTGAAGAAATAACAATCCAAATCCAATCCAAATAACTTTGGATTGGATCGGATTTTCTAAGTTCAGTTTTGGATTAATCGGTTTGGATATTTTGGATTTTCGATTTTGAGCTTATAAGTTGAGAAGTTTCTTATTTTTACAAAAATGAATATCCAAATGAGTACTCATGTTAAATTGCCTGAAAAGTTCCTCGTTCTCACTGCAATTATCCAAATGAATCATTCAAGTAATAAAATTATTATCAAAAATATATTTTCTATAAACATTAATACGGCCGATAAGACATAGAAATAGTAAACCATGTCTAAATAGAAAGTATTCTTATAGTAACTTAGTAATTAATATTGAATATATGAGATATAATACCTAATGGGTAGGGTATTGAACTTATTACTATTGACATATGGATAATGGACTAAATATAAAGCATAAGAATTTCGGATTTTCAGATATTCGAAAATTTGAGTACCATATCCAATATCCAATCCGAAATCCAAAAATTTTATAAATCAAATCCAAAATCCAATCCGTAATCCAAAACTCCAAACCAAAAATCCAAAAAAAAATCGGATTTCGGTTTGGATTTCGGGTTTGCCCAAACTATGCTCACCCCTACATCCTTTGAAATTTCTTCTAGTGTCGTTAATCATTCGTCCCAAAAAAATGAGGGTATGGAATGGAATACAAGGTAAAATTCATCCAATTTTTTAATGTGAACTGGGGCATCAGTTCTTCAAATTGCTTATAAAAAAATTTACTGATTTATAATTACATAAAATGTACTACTTTATAATTATACTAATATTTGATAGTAATTAAATATGATTATAAGATACTTGTAAAAGATTTGTCGAAAAGTAGTAATGTCATGTTAAATGGTCAGATGAAGTATTTCATTTTGACATCGAAAGTTGCATTATGCAAAATAAGCCCCAACCATGTTTGACCAAAAATGATATTTTCTGTCATTTTCCCCCTTCATATCCCTCAAACCTTTTTCATTCTTTTTTATTTGCAAATTTTCCTCCTAATTGATGTTTGGTTACTACTACTCACTACTAAATTTTTGGAAGCCACCACCCTATGATGCATTTATCATGAGGAAAAGGAAACAAAAATAGCGACAAGTCACTTGTGGAAAAGTTAAAATCACCTGGTAATTTTACTTTGATTTGACTTTAAGGTTGGCAAAATTATTTAGTACTATAATCTATATTACAGAAAAAAAAGGGTGACAAAAGGTCCATTTCTCTATAACTGTGAGTACTATCTTTTACTGCTCTCCCATTTAGACTTGTTTTTAGGTTTATCTGAGTGATTAATACATTAGCTCATTGGTTTGTTCTTCAAGGATTAACGATAGTTAATATTATGCTTCAAGGTACGGTGCGGATTTTGAAAACTGTATACGAAGCAATATTGATTAATACTATGAAGTACCACAATATCATTAATTCTATTTGTGTGAATAAAATCAAATTGTAATAATTAACGGGCTCTTTCAGGAATTCACCACTAAACTACTACTACAACAACTATCCAGTAAAATCTCACAAAGTGGGGTCTGGGGAGGGTAATGTGTACATTGACCTTACCCCTACCCCGATAGGGCAGAGAAGCTGTTTCCGATAGACCCTTGGCTCAGAAAGATGGAAATAAAAAAACAAGAAAAGAAAATTCATTAGTAACTCCAGTAGAAACCGTAATAGTAACAGAAGCATAACAACCAAAATATAAATGACATGCAATAACAATAACCAGTATCTAAGGCCCGGGGCTAAGATAAACAGCAAGGATAATGTGGACTCAACATAAAATGCAAGCCATCTAAGATCAACCCTAATCCAACCCCGCCTCACTCCGGGTATGAAGTAAGGAAAGCTCTACTACCCCCTAACCTACAACCCTAATGCTTGACCTCCAGACCTTCCTATCAAGGGCCATGTCCTCGGAAATCTGCAGTCGTACCATGTCCTGCCTGATCACCTCTCCCCATTACTTCTTAGGCCGCCCTCTACCTCTTCTCATACCCACCACAGCCAACCGCTCACACCTACTCACCGGAGCATCAAGGCTTCTCCTCCGCACGTGCCCGAACCATCTGAGCCTCGCTTCCCGCATCTTGTCATCCACAAGGGCCACACCCACCTTCTTCCGAATATCTTCATTCTTAATCTTGTCTATCCTAGTGTGCCCGCACATCCACCTCAGCATCCTCATCTCTACTACCTTCATCCTCTGGATATGAGAGTTCTTAACCGGCCAACACTCTGCCCCATACAACATGGCCGTCTAACCATAGCTCTATAAAACTTACCTTTGAGTATTGGTGGCACTTTCTTGTCATACAAGACTCCAGATGCAAGCCTCCATTTCATCCAGCCCGCCCCTACACGGTGAGTGACGTCCTCGTCGATCTCTCCGTCCCTCTGAATCACCGACCCAAGGTACTTGAAGCTATCTCTCTTGGGGATGACATGTGATCCAAGCCTCACGTCCCTGCCTACTTCCCTTGACTCAGCGCTAAACTTGCACTCCAGGTACTCTGTCTTAGACCTGCTCAATTTGAAACCCTTAGACTCGAGGGTCTGTCTCCAAACCTCCAACGTCTCGTCAACACCGTCCCTCGTCTCATCAATTAGAACTATGTCATCAGCAAATAACATACACCATGGCACATCCCATTGAATATGGTGTGTCAGCAATCCATCACCAAGGCAAATATGAACGGGATAAGCGCAGAGCCTTGGTGTAATCCCATAAAAATCGGAAAATGCTCCGAGTCGCCTCCCACAGTCCTAACCTTAGTCTTAGCTCTATCATACATGTCCTTGATCGCTCTTATGTAGGCTACCGGCACGCCCTTTGCCTCAAGACATCTCTAGAGCACCTCCCTAAGGACCTTGTCATACGCTTTCTCCAAGTCAATAAACACCATGTGCAGATCCTTCTTCTTATCCCTGTACTGTTCCACTAACCTCCTAATAAGGTGGATAGCTTCCGTAGTGGAGCGACCCGGCATGAACCCAAACTGATTGTCGGATATAGACGTCGTCTTCCTCACCCTCACCTACACCATCCTCTCCCAGACTTTCATGGTATGGCTTAGTAACTTGATACCCCTATAATTGTTACAACACTGGATATCACCTTTGTTCTTGAATAACGGTACCACTATACTCGACCTCCACTCCTCCGGCATCCTCTTCGTCCTAAAAATTACATTGAACAACCCAGTCAGCCACTCCAATCCTGCTCTACCGACACACTTCCAAAACTCAACAGGAATTTCGTCTGGCCCGGTCGCTCTACCCCTACTCATCTTACGCAAAAGCCCCCACGACCTCCTCCACCTTAATGCGCCTGCAATACCTAAAATCTCGGAGACTCTCTGAATGCCCCCAAATCCCCTAGCGCTATATCCCAGTCCCCCTCCTCGTTTAGAACACCATAGAAGTACGTCAGCCATCTCTGCTTAATCTGGGACTCTCCCATCAATACTCTACCATCCTCGTCTTTGATGCATCTTACTTGGTCCAGATCCCGGGCCTTCCTCTCCCTCGCTTTAGCCAGCCAAAACAACTTCCTGTCCCCGCCTTTCTCCCCCAGTTCCTCGTGTAGACGACCAAATGCTTCATTCTTAGCCTCCGTGACCGCCAACTTTGCCTCCTTCCTCGCCACCTTAGATGGCTGAAAATGATCACACAGGGGAGCACAATAATGAAAAAACAAGATTAGATGGCAAAAAAGAGTGGCAGCAAATAATTTAAGGAAGTTTTGTTGAGTGTGTGAAAAAGGTCTCATATTCAAAAGTTAATTATTCAAGTAGAAGTTATCAGAAGCGGAGCTAGCCTTTAAGTTACGGGTTAGATTGAACCCAGTTGTATAGGGTAAAATCGGTTCACACTAAGTACTCGAATGACAGAGTGACACGTGGAATTGGGGACAGACGGAAGATGAAGCAAGTGAAAACCAAGACCGAGGGCAACAACTTCGGTTGGCATCGGGTAGACCTCGAAGGGAATATTGTCAACGAGGGCAAACAAATTTTTTCCACCAGATGACATTCAATGAAGAATATTCCTCAGTATTAAATATACATCTGTTACATAGAATTTTGGCATTCATGACCAGCCGTTACATATTCATCAATGACCCCCCATTATTGTCATTTATGAGGGGCTTGATTCTAGGACCTTATTCCCTAGGTATAGCTATAAATAGTGGCTTCAACCACCATTGTAGGACACAAAAATTCTAACAAACTTATGATACACACTATTCCAAGCTAAATAATACTTTATTTTTTGTTTTACTTTATTCCTATTATTGTCTTCGGAAGCCTTGCTCCCGGAACCAAGCCATCTTCTATTCAATCTTGATTTTAACGCCAAGTCATGTATTTTATTCAATTTATTTATCATTTTGGGATCAAATCGATTCGCTTGTCTTCACACTATAAATTCAAATGCACCGTTTTACGGCTAAACAGTTTGGCATCCACCGTTGGGCTTAGACAGTTGCGTAATTGAGTTGATCCTTGCGTCTATTACTAATCTGTTTGATTCTTTGTTTCTTAGACAAAATCGTAAAAGATGGCAGATAACGATGTCAACATCGCACAAGAGCACAAGAAAATCCGTCTCAACACGAGGATTTGATCAGCAACACCCACAACGAGGAGGACATAACAACGCCAGTTCATGGAGGGCGATATCCCCGACACGTACGGGAGGTGACTCCCGATGATGCTGAAGACGGGCACGTTGCGGAAACAGTGAGGATCTTGAGAGAACAACAAAAGGCCATCATGGGCCATCTCCGACGGCAAGACCAGGCCATGACAGAATTGAGGCAAACATTGTCGGATGCTTCCAACAACGCGAATGAAAAAGGTCCAGTTCCTCCCAGTGATCCCGCAAATCAAACAGCGCAAAGGGTTGATAAAAATACCCCGAGGAGTGAGGCGGCTTCGACGGGGCCAGGGGAGTCGGTAGCGGATCTGGTAACAATAACAGTAATAATCCCTTCAAAACCGAGCTCATGCGGTTTATGAGGGAAATAAAAGCTCGAATAGACCAAAGTCTGGGCGCACCACCAGTGCTCCCGGACTCAAAGAAATATACCCAATTGCCGTTCAAACGAGCAACACCAGAGTTAATTCCGAAGCGGTTAAAAATGCCAGATGTACCAAAATATGATGGGACTTCGGATCTTTAGGAACATATCACCACCTATACAACGTCGGTGAAAAGAAATGACTTGGCTCCACACGAGATTGAGTCGGTCTTGTTAAAGAAGTTCGGAGAAACCCTCTTACCCAAACACTTAATAGATTCCTTTTAGATGCTCGTGGACTCTTTCATCAAGGCCCATGCCGGGGTCAGGAAGGTCTAGGCCCGGAAGGCGGACATATTCAGGATTTCGCAAGGAGAATCCGAGTTGCTGCGTGAGTTCGTGACCAAGTTCCAGAAAGAAAGAATGCTGCTACTATCGTGCCAGATGAATGGGCAGCTGAGGTGTTTACTGAAGGGTTGAACCCGAGGAGCTCCAACGCCTCCCGAAAACTAAAAGAAAGCCTACTCGAGTTTCAGGAAACTACATGGGCAGATGTCCATAACCGTTATGAATCAAAGATAAGAATAGAAGATGATCAGCTCGGGTTTCCGGCATCAACTAAGGGTCGGGATCGGTAAAAGAACTGGGATAAGTCGAAGGATGATTTTGACACAGATCGGCGATCTTCTAAGGGCCGATTTTTGCCCTACGAAAGGGCTGAAGGACGCGACAGAGGGTTCCGCTCGGCCGATAGGTTTGCGCTCGATAGAAGAACCGACCTTGGCCGGAATAGCAAGTCATTGGAAGATAAAGAGGTATCGGGTTCCCGAGATTTCACCTATCCCAGACTGTCCGAGTATAATTTCAATGTCAGCGTAGTGGAGCTAGTATCGGCGATGAGGAATATCAAGGAAGCATGGTTCCGGAGGCCGATGAGATTTGATCCCAGCCTAAGGGATCCTAATCTATGGTGCGAGTATCATGGGACTAACGGCCAACAGACTAGGGACTGTCGACATCTGCGCGAGGAGGTGGTGACATTGTTGAAAAACGGCCATCTCAGATAGTTCTTAAGCGACCAGACTAAAAACAATTATGGCCGCAACTGGGATAACGTAGAGCCCTCGAAGATAGTTGAAGACCCTCCCCGGCAAACCATCAACATTATTTTCGGGGGAAACGAGATCAACGGTGTAACCTTCTCGGCAGTAAAAAAGACAAAGGTATCGGTGACTCATAGCAAGAGACTCCGGAAAGTCGTCGAGGACGACATCACATTCACAGAAGCGGACGCAGATGGACTTTTACTGCCGCACAAAGATGACTTGGTAATTTCTCTTAACGTTGTGGATTTTAAAATTAAACGTGTTTTGGTGGACCCAGGAAATTCAGCCAATATCGTTCAATGGAGAGTGCTGGAGTAATCCAAGCTAACTGGAAGCATCATTCCGGCCCCAAAGCTCCTCGCCGGGTTCAACTTAGCAAGTGTGACAACCCTAGGGGAGATCCTACTGCCCCACAAACGCCGAAGGGGTCATGAAGACTACCTTGTTTGAAGTAGTAGATGGCGACATGGGCTACAACATAATTCTTGGCAGACCATGCCTACAGGAGATGAAGACCGTGCCATCAACATATCACTAACTTTGAAATTCCCTACTCCAGAGGGAATCAAACAAATAAGAGGAGATCAACCGGCGTCAAAGGAAATGAACGCAGTCTCGGTTTCCAGGAGTAAAGGGAAGGATCACGGGACATAGCAATTACAGGAACCGACGCCTGCTCCTGAACTAAAAAGATGACAAAGGGGATGAGCCGTTGGAATCCCACCAGGTACCGAGGTATTTCCAGGTACCGAAAGAAATGGACGCGACCAAATCCACGGGCGAAGAGATCGAACAAGTGGCATTTCTCGAAACTTTCTAGAGTGGAAGTTCCACTTCGGGACAGGACTAAACCCCGAGCTCAGGTCAGGATTCATAGAATTTCTTAAAACTAACATTGATTGTTTTGCATGGTCGCCCGCGGATATAACATGTATCCCGCTAGAGGTGGCCGTGCACAAGCTAAGCTTGGATCTAGCATCCCTCCGGTAAGGCAAAAGAAGTGCCCAATTTTCGAGGTCAGAAACATGTTTGTCAAAGAAGAGGTAACTCGATAGCTCGACTCGGTTCAATCCGGGAGGTAAAGTATCCCGACTGGCTAGCTAACGTAGTAGTAGTTCCAAAAAGAACAATAAATTCTGTATGTGCGTAGGTTATAAGGATCTGAATAACGCGTGCCCGAAAGACTCATTCCCATTGCAAATATTGATCAAATGAATGATGCAACGGCCGGACACCAGTTGATGAGTTTCTTCGATGCTTATTCTGTGTATAATCAAATTAAGATGAAGCCGGAGGATCAGGAAAAAACATCGTTCATAACGAACTTTGGCACATATTGATACAATGTGATACCCTTCGGGCTTAAAAATGCCGAAGCCACTAATCAAAGTCTCGTGAACAAAATATTCGAAAAGCAAATAGGGGAAACAACGGAAGTTTACATAGATGATATGCTGGTTAAGTCTTTAAACGCAGATGACCATTTGAAACACCTCCAAGAAACATTTGACATCCTAAGGAAGCACAACATGAAGCTTAACCCCGAAAAATGTGCATTCGGAGTCAGCTCCGGTAAATTTTTAGGTTTTCTAGTGTCACAAAGGGGGATCGAAGTCAATCTCGACAAGATTAAAGCCATCGAGGACATTCCAGATCAGCTGACACACGTGAAAGAAGTCCAAAGCTAACCGGAAGGCTGGCCGCTATAAGCAGATTCATTTCTCGGTCTTCAAAAAAATGCCGTCACTTCTTCTCACTTCTGAAGAAAAAGAACGACTTCGAATGGACTCTGGAAAGCGAACAGGCTCTAAAAGAGCTGAAACGGTTTCTATCAAGCCCTCCATTACTATCGAAACCGGAGGAAGGCGAACAGTCGCTAATATACTTAGCGGTATCGGAGGTAGCAGTAAGTGTCGTTCTAGTACAGGAAGACGAATGTACGCAATCTCTAACTATTATGTTAGCAAAATTTTATCGAGGACATAAACTCATAATCCCCACCTCGAAAAACTGGCCCTAGCTCTCGTGGTCGCCGCTCGAAAGCTTACGCCTTATTTTCAACGCCACCCGATAGCCGTGGTGACAACTTTTCTGTTACACCCCATGTTTCCGTATGTAAGAGTACGTCGTAAGTCAATTGATGTAAGCTCAGAAATGAGATTATATTTGAAAGTACATAAAGTAAGTTAATCATGTTACCTTGGAGGTTACAAATATTTAAAATCATGGATAACAAGTACCAGGAGGGTTGGAAGGCTTACAAGCTAAACGAATCGAAGAAAATAAATTTCGTCGAAAGTCGACAAGTTGGGAATATTGTAACATATACTTTTGGGGTGAGATTAGGGTGATCAACATGATAAGAAGGTTATTTTATGAGCTATTTTAGTCGTATGATAGTCGTGTGTTACGTTTTCAAGTCAAGCGAGTTGTGGAACAAAATTTGGGAAAGGTCATCACAAGTTACATTCATAAATGTGCTTAAAAATTAGGTCAAATATAGCTGTACTTTTCTCCCAATATACTTATAATTACGGGATGATCCATATATCAAATTTAAGAACTACGAGTCTAGTTTCCAACGCATTAAACCTTTCATTGATACGACGTCAGAGTAAAGAGATATTCGCATTTTTGCGAAACTGCGCAAGCAGCTCCCTATGGGGCCCACTTAGGCAGTCGAGATATGTTGATATATATATATATGTGACGCCTTGATGGTAGGATAGAATCCCGTATTTTAGTCATAGTTTGCACTCAAATTACTGCATTTTACTTGTGTTTGAGTTTAAATGTTAGTGAATTGCACTTATTGTGTGTTTTATGCCTTGCAGGAGGTGATTCCGAGTTAAAAAGATAATCAGAAGCTAAATCGAACAAGTTGGAGCTTTGAAGTCTGAGTAAAAGCCCAACGGATTAAACCGGGATCGCGTTCAGGGACCGGGAGCCAAGTCTAGATACGAAAATCGAAGAAAACAAGTTATTCTATAAAACTTGCACAACCGCGCTGCATAGGGCGGCACTGCAGTGCTTTTTGTGTTGTTGTCCGTCAGAAGTTGCTCTTTGAACTTTCCCACTAGCGCCCCGCATGGGACGGCGTGCGTGTGTGATTTTCTCAGAGTACTTTCGTGTTTCGCCTTGGAAAAGGTAGTTTCGCCCGGGCCCACTTCTACATGGTATAAATACACCAAAAAGGCATTTTTGAAGGGACTTTTGACCTTGGAAGCTTTGGGAGAGCAATGGAGGCTACAAGACACGGGATTTCATCATCTTTCCATCAGTTCAATAAGAGAGTTTGGATTGTAACGTTAGATTGATGCTTTCTTATTCGTTAACTCTTTTTCTGAGGACTTCCTCCATAATTATGAAGTAGTTTACCTTAGGGTTTGATGTAATTTGCTGACTTGGTTGTTGTTTATGGATTTAATTACTGCTTAATTGCTTGAATTTCGTGGAAGAGCTTTAACTCTACTTGTGATCTTATTCATTATCTTGTTTAATCGGAAAAGGAGCATAATATTGAAGATTGTTGCAACGCATGCCTTAATTTATTTTGGTATTTCTTTAATGTAATTGAAAGAGCTTTGTGATCTACCTCTTAAATTAAGATTGAGAAATATTCAAGAAAAGTTTCTCTTAAACCATTCTTACCAATAGATTCTTGCAAGTTTCACCGCACTTCACATTAGTTTATTTCAAAGATTTAGATTTAATCGAGAGAGGAGTTTGAATCGGAAGCATAAGCTAATCACCTATTAATTTCGTGAGAATTGATAGAACCTCAAGAGTAAAATATAAAAATATCAACCCCGTATTCCTCACATTAATAAGAACCCGACTTTGCTAACCTCTAGTTTGTTGCAGTCAATTGTCAATTGCTAAACTTTAGTAGTATTGTAGTACATAATCATTCTAATCAAGTTTTGACCTTTCTGAATAGCAGTTAGACCAGGAATTACTAGAGTATTATTTAAATTCAATCCCTGTGGAGACGATAGTCATACTATACTATCTTTGACTAGCGAGCATAAATTTCGTGTTGTGTTTTGCGCTCGTCAAATTTTAGCGCCGTTGTCGGGGATTGGCAATCAATAGTGTTCAAAGTAGTTTTTGGTGCTAATTTCAGGAACTTATTTTATTTTATTCTTCACAGTTTTCCTCTTCCGTGTGCAGGAAACAAATTGACTTATCTGGTGTATGACTCGATCTTCTTCAATGGAATTGAATCCATACAATCCAGAGGTAGAAAAGAGTCTGCGACAGTTGAGGAAAAAGAAGGAACTCACCGGAAAGTTATTGGGGAAAACCTTCAACCCAAGAACACATGGCTAATAACGGTGACGACGAAGTTGAGTTAGCTGCAAGAGAGGCAGCATATCATAGAGAAGAAGCTGCACCGATAGCAGTTGAGGCAGCCCGTAGAGCTGCTGATGAGTCCATCAACGATGATGGGGGTCGAAGATTCAATTTAAATCGACCCCTGGTTAAATACTAGTTCGAGAATGCGGTACCTAGGCCTGGTAGAGCATTCAGTGATTATGCAAGACCAGTCTAGAGTCAGGGACTATCTAGTGTCAGACATCCACTAGTAGCAGCGAATAATTTTGAGTTGAAGCAATGCTTGCTTCAAACTATCCAGAACAACTGTGTCTTCAGAGGCAAGGTGAATGAAGATCCTAACACTCACTTGATGGGTTTTGAGAAAATCATTAACACCTTCCAGTACAACGGAGTGTCAAAAGATGCAGTATACTTAAGGGAATTTCCCTTTTCACTGAAGGATGACGCGAAACACTAGCTTCGTAGCTTACCAACAGGGTCGATCAGGACATAGGAAGATATGACTAAAGAGTTTCTTTGACAAATACTTCTCAACTGCAAAAACAGTGAAATTCAGAAGGGAAATTCATAACTTCTGCCAGACGGACACTGAAATAGTTTTTGAGGCGTGGGAAATATTCAAGGAGATAGTGAGGAAGTGTCAGCATAATGGGATTGAAATTGTGGATTCAACTCCAGGATTTTTGGGATGGACTGACACCTCCCTCACGACGAACCCTGAGCACTGTAGTTAGAGGTCCTTTAATGAAGAAGACTCCTGAGAAGATTGTGGCAATTCTTGATGAGCTCTCTAAAGATACTAACCAGTGGCCTTAAGAGTAATGATAGAAGAAAATCAGTTGGGGTTCATCAAGTAGATTCCAACACATCAGTGCAAGCCTAGCTAGACGCCATGGCCAAAGAGATAAGGAAGTTGACCTTAGCCAAGGTCCAGAGCCAACCATCATTTGTTTGTGATTTATGTGGAATGGGTCATCCAACACATGAGTGTCAGGCCTTAGCAACTGATGAAGTGGTAAATGCTGTAGGAAGCTTTGACAGAGGCAACTACCAGAGTGGTAATAATTTTAACTATATGGGTTAGAGGCACCCAGGCTTTTCTTGGAGTTTACAAAGTGGTATGGTAGCAGAATAATTCGAGACCCTAGGGACAAGGAGCTCCAGGATTTCAAAATCAGTCGAGGCAGCAATACCAGCCTCCACATTCTAATCAGTCTAGCAAGGAAGATATAATTAAAGCTTTCATTATTAAAATAGATGAGAGATTTGAAACTCATAGTGCAGCCATTCAAAACTTAGAGAGGCAAGTGGGGCAGATTGCTAGTATGTTGTCCGAGAGGTTTCTAGGAACCCTCCTTGCGGATACCGAAAGGAATCCAAAGGAAACAATAAATGCAGCGTCGTTGAGGAATGAAAAGTATTGCAAGATTCGTTGGTAATAGAAAAGAATGAGTTGACAGAAATCAAGTTCAGAATAAAGTGAGGGCAGGGCAAGAGGATGATTTGAAGGAGAAGAACAGATCTGACGTTCTAACAGGAAGAAGAAAGACAAACAAAGCAGTAAAGATGAGATCGAAGAAAGTAAGTACATGCCTGCTCTACCCTTCCCCCAGAAGCAAAGAAGAGAAAAGTTGGACAAACAATTCGGGCGCTTTCTAGAAGTGCTCAAGAAGGTGCATGTGAATATACCTTTCATAGAGGTGCTTTCACAGATGCCAACTTATGACATTTTTTAAGGAGATATTGTCTAAGAAGGGGAAAGTGGAAGAGACATCGGTGGTCAAAACTTGAAGGAGATATTGTCCAAAATTTCACTCTTGAGGTCCAAGATATTGTCCAAGAAGCGGAAAGTGGAAGAGACATCGGTGGTCAAAAATTGAAGGAGATATTGTCCAAAATTTTACTCTTGAGGTCCACAGTAGGAAGAAACAGTAGGAACCATCACTGGTTTCTCAAAGGGTGAATTTCCTTTTACTTATCTTGGCTACCCAATCTTTTACACAAGAAGGAGGAAGAAGTATTACAATGATTTGATTCAGAAGGTGATGGTAAACTGCATTCTTGAAAAGGGAAGTTACTGTCCTATGGGGGAAAAGCTACACTAATCTCTAGTGTTCTGCAAAACATGCCTACATACACTTTCTGTCCTTGATCCACCTAACAATGTGCTTGAGCACTTACATAAAACATTTGCAAGGTTTTTCTGGAGCAATAAGGAAGAAGAGAGGAGTAGACATTGGACAAAATGGGACAACCTATATCTTCCTAAAGGAGGAAGGGGGGAGTAGGTTTTAGATCCTTGATTGATGTTTCTAAAGCCTTATTTGCTAAGTTGTGGTGGAGGTTTAGGACTTCCAAGTCCCTATGGTCAAACTATAGTGGAACAAATATTGTAAGAAAGAAATACCTACTGTATTTCAATTTAGGGGAGGCTCACATGTTTGGAGGAAAATGTTATCGGCAAGGGAAGAATTTGAGCATGAAATTTTGTGGGAAATGAATAGGGGGTCGACCAATGTGTGGCATGAGAATTGGACTGGCCTAGGGGCTTTATATCATGTTTCCCCTCCAGAGTTTCACATTGATGAAGAACTTCAAGAGGTGGCAGATTTGAGAGAGGGAGATGATTGGAATGTGCAGCTCTTGGAACAATCTTTTCCTATGGACATTGCAAACCACATTAGGCAAGAATTTCTATTTGAAGATAATGATGAATATTGGGACACACCTAAGTGGATGCCTACAGCTTCAGGGAGGTTCACAGTAAGTAGTGCATGGCAAATTGTGAGGCATAGAGCTCATGTTAATCCTGAATACAAGCTCTTATGGACTAAGGGGATGCCCTTCAAAATATCATTCTTTTTGTGAAAGCTATGGAAAGGCAAGGTTCCTACTGATTACATATGGAGAAGGAGTGGGCACATGGTGGTTTCAAAATATTGGTGCTGCATTCAACCTCATGAGGATTCCTTCCAACATCTTTTTCTAACAAGTCCAATTGCAGATAGCGTGTGGAGAACTTTTACGCAAGCAACAGGTATAGTAGAGAATCTTGTCCAAGTTCATCAAATTATAAAGGTGTGGTGGAATGTTGATTGCTGCCCAAAGCTCAAACCTTTGTTTCAAGCAGCTCCAGCAGTAATAATATGGGAGCTTTGGAAGAGGAGAAACACTATGAAATATGGAGGTGCAGCATCATGTAGTAGGATGATCCATGAAGTGAATAAGACATTGCATAATTTAGCAAGGGTAAGGTAGCCTTGGTTGAAATACATTCCATTGCTATGGCCAGACATGATCAGATTCTTTGAGGGGTATAAACCATATGTTGTAACCAAGAGAGTGGATTGGCAGTCACCCTATGATGGCTGGTTCAAATATAAACTGATAGTGCATCAAGGGGCAATCCAGGACCAAGTTTTTATGGCTTTTGTGTGAGGAATAGTGCAGGAGATTTGGTGTTTGCTAGGGCAGAACAGATTGAAGATACAACTAACATTGTGGTAGAATCTAAAGCAATTGTTGAAGGGCTATCATTTTGTGTTGAACAACATCTACATCCTCTAATTGTAGAGACTGATTCTCTAGTACTGAAGAGGATCATTGAAGGTGAATGGGATACACCACAGAATATTGGACAAGAGGTGAAAAGGATCAAAGGGATTAAGGAGAGTCACAATGTGATATTCCAGCATGTGCTGAGAGAGGGCAACACACTGGCAGACTTTTCAACTAACATAGATTTTTCTTTTGCAGGTATAGTAAGTTTTAGCTCATTTTCTAAATTGCCTGGTGCAGGGAGGAGATTACTCAATCGTGACAAGGACTATATCCCTAATCTTAGGGTGAGGGTAGCAAAGAGGAAGGCTCCGGATTAGTGATCATAGTTGCTCACATATGACTTGAGCTTGACATCTGTTCTATTGTGCATAATGTATGTATGGTGTTAGGTTATTTCTCAGTGGTATTAGCATGTTATCATGCTCATTCTGGGGGTGGTTTAACATTACACAGATTCATGGAGTCAAGTAGACATCTCATAGGGTCCAATATCATTTCAAATGATAAGATTTTTCTGCTAAGTGTTTTGTGGTGCTGCTACATTTGTTCACAGAAATATTAGGCTGCACATATGATCAGCCTCTTCGTTATGAATTGGTAGTGTTGAAATGTCAAATGGAGTATGTATATTCTCATAAAATGCTACACAAACGGATGCTTGAATATGCTCTTGTAATATTCAGTGTAGTGTCCTATCATAATCCAGTGGTATTAGTGTGTATGCATGCTCAATCTGGAGATTAGAATGCACTATACTATCCCTATAGTTCAAGCAATCAGTTATGTCTCTCTTCTACATTCATGAGCTTCTTCTACAGTCTCAAAGTTATAAGGAACACAAAGGTGAGGAGGCATTGCTACACATGGTTCTTTCAATAGATAGATTAGTTTTACTATTGTTAGCATTAACTAGTAGCAGCAGTCATTTTCTACATTTCTTTGGACACATTGTAAATTTGGACCCAGATTTTGGGATTATTATTTATATATTAGCCACTAGGCAGCCTGCATAGTGGTATATTTGCTTAAAAAAAGAGTAACCTGGAGTTGGGTAGCAGACCTCAGTAATAAACCGAAGTAAGAGCTATGGTATAGTATGACCTACCTAGATGCAGTAAAGCCATAAGGATAGATAATCGAGGCTATGAAACAAGATATAGCAATAGTCGTAAGTTCGACAAAGTACCAAGCAAAGAACTTCAGTACACCTATAGATGCCCAGAGGGACAGTTTGTTATAATTCTGTATATGTTCACAAAGTAAGGCCTAGAGATTGGCGAAAAATTGGAGGAAAAAGGAGAGAAGAGTTGCATAGGCGCACATACAAGGTCCGAGTCGTACATGCTGCATGACAGAAGGTAGCAACAATTATGAGATTGGAAGAATTCCGATCACAAGTCGTGGTGTGATATAGATGCCAGGGGGGGGGGAGGGGGGAGGGAACCTGGCCTTTGGAATTATTCACAAAACAATTGCCTAGATGGCATGGACAATATTAAAGTATTTGTAAGAGCTATAATTTAAGAGACAGATAAGAACATTCGAGGAGGAATGCTCCAAAGGGGGGAATGATGTTACATCCCATGTTTTCAGATGTAAGAGTACGTCGTAAGTCAATTGATGTAAGCTTAGAAATGAGATTATATTTGAAAGTACATAAAGTAAGTTAATCATGTTACCTTGGAGATTTCAAATATTTAAGATCATGAATAACAAGTACCAAGAGGTTTGGAAAGCTTAGAAGCTAACCGAATCAAAGATAATAAATTTCGTCGAAAGTCGACAAGTTGGGAATATTATAACATGTACTTTTGGGGTGAGAATAGGGTGCTCAACATGATAAGGAGGTTATGCTATGAGCTATTTTAGTCGTGTGTTACGTTTTGAAGTCAAGTGAGTTGTGGAATAAAAGTTGGGAAAGGTCATCACAAGTTACATTCATAAAAGTGATAAACATTAGGTCAAATGTAGCTGCACTTTTCTCTCAATATACTTAGAATTACGGGATGATCAACATATCAAATTTAAGATCTACGAGTCTAGTTTTCAATGTGTTAAACCGTTCTGGATACGGCGTCGGATTAGAGAGATATTTGCATTTTTGCGAGATTGCGCAAGCAGCTCCCTATGGGACCCACTTAGCACAAGCCACTGCCTTGATCCACTTGGCTACGATGCTGAAGTAACCCATGCCATTCTCCCAGGAAAAGGCGGTTGAGATATCTTGATATATATATATATATATATATATATCTGTGTGTGTGTGTGTGTGTGTGTGTGTGTGTGTGTGTGTGTGTGACGCCTAAAACCCATTTTAACTCATTTTTTTTCACTCTCTTCATACCCTTGACACCTAAAAACATTCTCTCAAAGGTATCTCATGATCCAACACCCGAACCAAAGGCAAACAACACAAATCAAGTGTCGGGAATCTCGTGGCGCTAGTGAGTTTCTTGTTCTTCTTGTGGTTGCTGATTTTAGTGTGGTTCCAGCTCGTGTGTGGTGTTGTTTAAAGTAGTTTAAGTTTTGTAAAATACGCTCCCAAGGTTTACATATCAATCCTAGGTTATTTCAAGACTTCCAAAGTGATTCTAGTGCCGAGAAACTCGAATTGATTGCTAGTTTTGCTTCCTTATTCTTGTGGTTGCGTTAGAAGGAAATTTCGTGGTGATGTAAGTTGAAATTGGAGTTGTTCCATCTGTTTGAAGGTAAGGTAACTCTTACTCTACATGTATTTGAGTTTATCCAAGTTATGGCTAAGTTGTTGAAGTTAGAACTTGTGTAATATCGATCGAAAGGCTTGTTAGTAATGTTGTTTATTGTTGGACTGTTTGGGAGGTGTTCTTGTAGCATTTTATGGCTGGAAAATTTATGGAATAAACTGAGTATATTGTGTTGTTGTTATCAACATTTTCCTGAATATAAATAAGAGGGGAAGGATTCAAAATATAGTGTTATTAGACATGAACCGAGCTTGCCGCTCGACGTGTTATTGTGCTGGTTGTATTCCATATAGCTACTGATTATTGTTTGGGTTGTTTGGTGACTTTTAGTAACTTATGGGATATAGTACAAACAAGGGAGGTGCTGTCCGTTTTCTTGTAGAATATCCGTTTCGAAATATGAGAGTTACAACGCTTATATGATGACGAAGAAGTCGATTTACTCATTGTAGACGTAAGAAGACCATAATCAGCTTGGCTGATGATTGGAGAGAAGATTGAAAAGGTATGTTAAGGCACTTCTATCTTTCTTTTGGCATGATCTAAAGTGAAATGAACATAAACGATACGTTATTTCATAACAGATCTACTCCTAGCAACTAAGGTTGTCCATGTTGTTCTTTCCTTATCAAGTTATTCTAAGCAAGCATATATGATTCTTGAATACTATTAAGATTCATATTGATGGTATGGATATACATAACGTTAATCGAGGGTGAAATGACCTTACTTCACTCCGAAAGATTTAGAACATCATTCCATAAGTCCAGCATTATATATATATATATATATATATATATATATATATATATATATATATATATTTTACTCTTATCGAGCAGCACTATAGTCGGCTGGGTACATCACCAATTGTGCAACCACTGATTATTTGGGTTTTACCGAGCTCCACGTGGCTGGGTACGAATCTACCGAGCCTTATGATGGCCAGGTACGTTTTTACCGAGTCCTCTTCGAGGTCGGGTACGATATGATGATGATGATGCCCACGGAGGCGTATGTTTTTAAAAGTATATGTATATATTTATGTATCGTGCATTCATGTCAGTCGCCCTCAGAGGCACTCAGATGTTACATGTTGTATCTTCTTTATCTCTCTTTACATTATTGTTCTTATTTATGCTTTCCTGCCTTACATACTCGGTACTTTATTCGTACTGACGTCCCTTTTGCTTGGGGACGCTGCGTTTCATGCCTGCAGGTCCCGATATACAGGTTGACAGTCCTCCTAATAGGCTATCAACTTAGCGGAAGGTGTTGGTGCACTCCACTTGCTCCGGAGTTGCCTATTTAGTCAGTATGCTTTGGACATGTATTGATTGGTATGGCGGGACCCTGTCCCAACCTTTATGATGTTTATGTACTCTTAGAGGCTTGTAGACAGATGTCATGTATATGGATACTTATATGGCCTTGTCGGCCTATGTTTTGAGTGTACAAATGATCATATCAGCCTTGTAGGCCCGTATGTGACATGTATAAGTTTGTATATCATGTTGGGTCATCATATGTTGAGTATTCCCTTATGTTTTATTCTAGATCTCATGACGGCCTTTCCGGCTCATTTACCTATGATAGTTTGATAAGAAATATACATTACGTTGGTACTCGATTGAGTAAGGCACCGGGTGCCTGTGGCGGCCCTTCGGTTTGGGTCGTGACATTTTCCCCTGCGTAATGTCCTTCACAAACCTAAGTTTTCAGGTCAACCGGCCAAATGGACAGTCGAAATGAGTGAATTTGACATCGAATATAAACCCAGGACAGCATCAAATCACAAGTTTTGGCCGACATCGTGGCCAATTTCAGCTTCGTGCTGCCGCCTTTGGCCACAAAGGAAGAGGTGGCGGTGTCGGAAATGACATCAGGAGTTTGGGCCTTGTTCACGGACAAAGCTTCGAACGTGAAAGGGTCCGAGCTTCGGATAGTCTTAATCACGACCTCGGGAGAAGCCCTGAGGTAGGCCATAAAAATTGTTCCCTTGGATAACAATAGAGCCGAGTATGAGGCTTTGATTAAAAGACTTGAACTGGTCCGGGGACTAGACTCCGAGGTCGTTGAAATCAAATGTAATTCCCAACTGGTGGTAAATCAAGTATATGGAATCTTCGACACCAAGGAGGAACGCATGCAACAATATGTGGTGAAATTTCTAACTCTGCTCGCAAGGTTTAGGGAATGGTCCATCACCCACATCCCAAGAGAAGAAAACCCGGAAGCAGATGCATTGGCCAATTTGGGCTTGTCCACGAAAATGAAGGGATGAGATTCCGGTACTGTCTACAGCTCACGTACTCGGTACTAGATGTGGACGGTTATTATGAAGTAAATACAACCAACCTGGTCTGGGAATGGAGGAATGAGATCATAGACTACCTTGAGCACGGTAAGTTTCCCAAAGACCCGAAGGCAACTGGGGCACTCTGCACCAAAGCAGCTCGTTACAACTTCTGGGGAGGACATCTATACAGAAGGTCGTTCCAATGCCCGTTGGCCGGATGCTTAGGAGCCTCCGAGGCTAATTACGTCATGAGAGAAATTCGCGAAGGAATTTGTGGAAATCATTCAGGTGCGGATTTGTTGGTGCTTAAATTAGTTAGGGCAGGATACTACTGGTCCGGGATGGAACAAGACGCTAAGGCATTCATTCAGAAATGCGACAACTATCAATGCCATGCACCGCTAGTACACCAACCGACATAACTGCTTTATTCGGTATTTTCGCCATGGCTATTCATGAAATGGGGGATGGATATAGTCAATCCGCTACCACCGGCTCCCGGGAAGGTAAGGTTTCTTTTGATTTTAACTAATCATTTCACTAAGTGTTTTGAAGGAGGTCCTTACCAGAAAATTGGCGAGCATGAAGTGGTCGATTTCCTATAGGAAAACATTATCTGCCGGTTCGGAATACTGAAAGAGATTGCATGCGACAATGGACCACAGTTCATAGGCTCAAAGGTCACAAAATTCCTTGAAGACTTGAAGATTAAAATAATCACATCTTCGCCATACCATCCAAGCACAAATGGGCAGGCGAAATCAACCAATAAGGTGATTATTCAAAATCTCAAAAAGAGGTTGGAAGCAGCCAAGGGCAAATGGCCCAAAGAGTTACCAGGAGTATTGCGGGCATACCATATGTGAGCATGTGATTTTTGCCCTATACGAACCACTCCTATAAAATCCAAAGAAAATGGATTTTTTCTTAATTATTTGCCATTTTCAGGAAATTTGTTGAATTTCATTAATTGTTTGCATTTTGTGCATGTTTAATTTTTATTTAAATTATGAAAAATACCAAAAATACCATGCATTGCATTTAGGCTTTATTTTTATATTTTTTAGGATTAATCAGTAATTATTTGTTTCGTAAAAATGAAAATTTCAAAAAATAGCTCATTTTTGACAGTTTTGCCTTTTAATTTTTAGGTTATTGATTTTTCTCTTCTAATTTAGAATTAAGTGATTTTTATAATTTTTATAATTAGATAATTAGCTTAATTTGCAATTTAGATTAATTTAGGAATTTAGTTTTGGTATTTTTAATTAAAGAAAAAGAAAAAGAAAAACAAAGAAAAAGGAAATAAGAAAAAGAATTGAAAAAGGGGGTTAATTTAAAAATGGCCCAATTAATTAACCCAAATCCGTCTCAAACCCAGCCCAAAAAACCAAGCCTACCCGGTCCAATCCCCACTCTCCTAAAAAGACCCCGTTTCACCATCTCTCAATCACAACCATTGGATCCATATAATCAAACGGCTCAGAACTAGGCAGCCATTTAGATATAACTGTCCGAAGACAGACCCCTGCCCCCCATCGAACCCCTTCATTTCCATCTCCCTCCTCTAAACAAATCAAACCTTAGCCGCATGTATATCCTACGCCGCCTCCGCCGCTGACCACCCACCGAATATCGCCTCACGGCGGCGCCGATGCTCCAAATCGCTCCAAATTAAGACCCTGTGATCCTGAGCCCTTTCCCAACACCATCCCAATATCAGCTTTCCCAAATTCCCCACCAAAATCCACCAATTTTAGATCTGAGATCCAAGCCTAAAAACCCTAAGTCTCCAAAACTACCCAAATTTACACCATAGGACCCTCAACCTCCCCTCACCAGTACCCTACCCTCAATTTCCCAAAAATCCCTGCCAATTCCTTCGAATCTTAAATCAAAGATCCCCTGAACCCTAGCTTTTTCCCTCTTCTGATTTTCGATCATTGTTTGGTTGTTTTGAACCCCAAACTTTCATTAGTCAACTGTTCTTGTTGAGAACAGTCGATTAATGTTAGTTCAAGTTCATGTTGCCTTGAGGAAAACTTGGTCAAAATTCGTAGCTGGTCTGGTCTCTTAAAACGAATTTAGGTAATTTTTCTTTCACTCTCATGTTTGTTTTTGTTTGTTGTTTCTTTTCCTTTGCATGTTCAGTTTTCTTGTCTAGACGCATGATTTAGATTTCTCTTTTTTTTTTCTTTTTTGACTATTAGTTTGATTACCGGCATCTGTCTTGTTAGAATAACTGAAGCATGTTTAAAATCTCATCATTAGAAATTCAATTTTGCTTAGGTTCAGGCATATTTAGGTTTAATGTTTAGGTTTTGGTAAATTGTGTGGTCTGGTTTTTCCTCTTGTGTTTGCTTCTCTTTTAGGTTTGTTTCAATGTTTAGTTAATTAGGATAATGTTAAGAGTTAATTGATTGCCTATTTAGCTGATTCTTGATTAGCTAAGCCTTGGCTTGATTCAATCCTTTTAATTGAAACTAGCTAAATTTGATTTCTATGTTTTCTTTGCATAAGCATTCTGGATTTTTGATAGTTTGTTTGATTACAAGTTAAATGCACTGTTCGTTTAGGATTAGTTGTTTAAAATCTGTCCATTAGGTTTAAACCCTGAATGCCATTAAGCTTAAGACTGACTTTGGAATTAAAAAGAACACTTGAAATAATGCTTAAGAGGTTCCCTAAAGGTCTTTAAAATTAGAATAGGACCAGATTTGGTTAGAATTGAAACCTAAGCTTAGTCTAATATTAGAAATGAAGGGTAAATATCCTAGTTTTACAGATTAAGGCAAGTTTAGGATAAACATCACTTGGCTGTTTCTAGAAAGTCCTAAAGATTGCTTGAATTGAATTGAAGTCAGAATATAGGTTAGAGTTGAAATAGTCAGTAATTGAAGGGTTAAAATTGGGTTTTTACATAGGATAAATATAAGAAGGTTCTAGAAGGGACAACTGTCCAGAATTGGTTAAAAGAGATGCTGAAAAACTGGACAGCTGTCCAATATTCTGTGTCACAGACTGCTGTAGTATTCAGAATTTAGGTTAGAATATTCCTTAGATGCCATTTTTGGATATGCACTATAAAAAGAAAGCCATTCACTCATTTTCACACATACTCATCAGCATATAGACCTGAAAAATTCTCTGAAACGAAAATCCAGTCCCAGCTTTCCTATTTTTCCTTTTTTGTACAAATTTGGGAAGAATACTCTTTGAGTTCTGGGTTTTTGGAGTCATGTTATGAGCTGAGCTGTGGTTGATATATACTGCTGTTTTCCTGGGCTGCTGAACCACCTGTTTTTAACTTAGCACTTTGGAATCAAATTTTAAGCCACTAGGTACACATCTTATCCTATGCTTAAGTGTTTGTAAATCTGAGGTTAAAGATGAATACAAGTTGTTTTCTGTCAATGATGTGTGTTTATGCTTCCTGTTATGATTTATCCACCTAAATGCAACAACATTGAAGCTTTTTTTTTCTTTGAAATATGTGACTCTTGGTTCATTTAGCTTTCTTATACCATGATAATATGTCTTCTTGTTTGTGTGTTGAAAACAACACTGACCATTTGTTTATTTTAGCTGGTATATTTTTTTTTGTTGCATTCGTTAGGCAGTATAGTATGTCCATTTGTTTGAAGCCTTGTTGGTTTGTGAGTCTGACCTTTAACATGGTCAGATCCATGAATCATACTGCTTTTTCTACTCATTCTTGCATCGGTTACTTGAGTTTGGTTTAATAATATAGTAGGTCCGTATATTTGAATCCATTTTTGTGAATCTAACTTTTAACATGGTCAGATCCATGAAAGTCTAGGCTAAAACAAAAGTCTGTTGGGCAGTAAGAAAACTCAGAGTTGGAACTAATTGCTAGCTTGCAAGAAACAGCTCTATAGCTGATTTCTTGCAATGTTGAAGCTGGTTCGAAGGAATTTGTAATAGTTGAAAGACTCAAAGTTAGGAAGAAAGTTACTCTTTACCTTAAATTCTTCTTTTAGACACATAGTTGTATTTAGGAGCATATTGTAAATTTATGGACTGTCAGTAGTAAATGGACTGTTGGAATGTTTTAATTTCAAATTTGATTATGTTTGATTATTAGTTTAGGTTCATAGCATTATGATTTCCTTGTAATAAGCATAGGCTATTATCGCAGAACTGTTTGTATGTAACACAAAGTTGGGCCAGACTTGCAACAAGACCCAATATGGGAATCACCTGAGCAAGTATGGGCCCAGGCGAATGGGCCTGGGTTTAAGCCTAGCAGTTTGACCCTTCGTTATGAATTGCCCTTGTGAATAATAGTATAAACACATTCTTTTTTTTATGTCTTGCAAATCATGCGTATTACACTCTCAAAACTAGAATTGTACTCTGATTCTCCTTTCATTAAGGTAAAATGATTTATCACCTTTGGCAAAAAACGCGTATATTATGTAAGTTTCGCCTAAAATGTTATGGTAGATAGGCCCAGCCAGTAAATAGTCGCAACTGGGCCCGCCTAATATAAGCCCAATATGGGCCAGACCTGGTTAAAACTCGGACCTGGTAAGGGCCCCTGAGTTCTTTACTTTTGGGCCAAATTCTGAGCCCAATGCAGCTTCAATGTTGATTGATCCTTGACCAAATAACCAATGGGTTCCTGCTGGCCAAATCTTTTACCCCAAAAAATGATTAAAGATCCAATACATGTACCCCCAAACTTGTTTACAATCAATAGCTTTATGTTAAGTTCACATTAGTTTTAAATAAGAACATCCTTAGATTGCCTTAATTGAGTACAATTCTTTTAAAATCAATTGAGGTGTGCCATGCCAAACAAAACCCCTTAACTCATGGCCCTCATAAATTAGGTCAAGAGTTAACCCTTGTAGAAAACAATTTGAGGTGTGCCATCAATTAAATCATCCATGGCCCTCACAAATGTTGCTAGTAAAAATATAATATTCGTAGTTGCTTTAGGTGCGTTAGTTAAATAATTCATCATAGCTACGGGTACGGTTCCCGTGACGTAGTTGTGATTTTTAATTACTAAATCCTGGGTGTACATTTCATGTGACCCAATTTCAATCTTCGACAATGTTAAATAAAGCGTCTTGCGAACCACTGGTGCATTTCATGTAGCGTGTTTTACGACGTGTTTTAAATAGCATTGAATCTTCCTAAAACAAAACAATTAAAAGCGGTTACAAAATCTAAACAAATGCACAATAGTTTAAAACATGTAGTTTATCAGATAATAGGCCAATTTTAACAGTTTAAGCGACCGTGCTAGAACCACGGAACCCGGAAATGCCTAACACCTTCTCCCGGGTTAACAGAATTCCTTATCTAGAATTTCTGGTTTCGCATACTTTTAAATAAAGTCGAAATTTCCTCGATTTGGGATTTTAAAATAAACCGGTGACTTGAGACACCAAATAAACTATCCCAAGTGGCGACTCTGAAAAACTGAATAAAATAATCCCATTTTGAATAATATCACTTTTATTGGAAAAACTCCCTTATATTACCCTTGGGTGGTAAAGAAGGAGGTGTGACAGCTCTGACGACTCTGCTGAGGACAAGAACTCAAAACTTTTGTTCAGGGTTTAAGAATTCGAGCTTAGAATAACTGTTATAGTTGGATCTATTTATTATCTGATTTTTGCATGTTTGAACCTAATGTGCTAAATGCTGCTTTTATCGCTTTGATATTGACTGAATTGTATATAAATTTGTTATGAAACCCTCTTCTCTCTGAGTCTTCTAAATCATCTGGGAAGTGTGCACTTCGTGTAACATCTTTTCTGTTAGAGTCATATCCCAATTTTAGAACGTGGTTCGGACAAGTTGCAAAGCCGGTGAAGCTTCTGTATTCCCGGTACGCTGCCCCCCTACCCCCCTATACCCCCCCCCCCCGGCTCGAGCTGTTCGCTCGGGTAAGCCAGTTCTAGAACAATACACCCAGGGTTTTAAACCTAGTATAACAAAGCCTCATGCTGGATCCCTAGTAGGAACACTTGTTTGCATCACGTGCATTTGACTTAGGGGACTCAACACAAGGGTTGGGTCCGTCTAGAACAGGTGTACCCGAAATCAAAAAGACCATCCTGATGCATTCTACTTGCTACTTGTGCATTTATTTGCTTCAGATTGCATGTTGACCGGTTTCTAGAATAATGGAGAAAATTTGGAAAAAATCAAATTGAGTATGAGAGAGATAATTACCTGTCTTTGAAAATCCGGTGTCCAAAAAGTACCGAAACTCTGCCGAAATTTTGAAAGAGAAAAGGAAAATTGCTTCAAGAAGAAATATTTGGTATTGTTTTTATTATGTCAGATCTGCCCGAACTATTCAAGTTTGATTCTCACCGGATGTGGGATACGTAGATAACCCTCACCGGGTCCAACTCCATTTTTGCAAAGATAACCCAAAAAAAAAACAAAAAAAAGAGAAAAAATGTTGTTGTTTTGTCATAAATAAGTTAGATAATGCCATTCTTGTCTAAATAGCCAAAATGTCCCCAAAAGGGCGCCGGAGGTCTGCTTTTGCAAGAATAGCCACCTATGGTTCCTTTTTCAAATTTTGGCCGATTAGCAAACACAACCCTAAAATCTTCTTTCCTGAGGTGCTGAAGGGCCGTATTTGCAAAGGCGGTTTTTGTTTTGAAATGAATTTTTTTTGAAAAACTGATAATTTTCTCTTGAGTCAAAATAAATCATGGTCTTTTAACCAATCACTCTAAATAAATGTGCAGGATGAGCATTATTGAAAATGAACCTTTCACAGTCCTTGAAAAAATCCCATTAGAACTCCATATGTGGTGGAACGACTTAGGGAAAGTCAGCAGAGATACTGTGGTAAAAGCTTTGGGCGGTCTTGTTGGTCTTCTGAAAATTAAACCGAGGTTGGATATAATTGAGGCTTTAATACCTTTTTGGGACCCGACGCAAAATGTGTTCCATTTTTATGATTTTGAGCTAACCCCCACGCTTGAGGAAATAGCAGGCTATGCCGGTCTTAGTGGGAGTCTCAGAAGTCGGTACCTAGAAGCACCAAGAGCGGTGACTCCTCATAAGTTTCTGGACCTTCTGAGTATCAGTCGAGAGGTTAAAGATGAAAATCTATCCGAGGGATTTTGCACATTCTACTTTTTGTACCGGCGTTATGGCGATCCCCACGGTTTTGAGGCTCCAGATACTGGTCTAACTCATTCAATAAACAAAGATAAGCATGTTGGGGATTGGCTTTTATAGTGGCATTCCTGGGTATCTTAATCTGCCCAAGAAAGGATGGAAATATAGAATTGGGCCTTGTAGGAATGGCCGACGTCATGACTAAAAAGGCTAACGGCACCCTTGTTCCAATAATCGTAGTAGAGATTTATCGAGCTCTAACTGTTTGCCGAGAAGGGGGAAATTTTTTTGAGGGCTGCAACATGCTTCTGCAACTTTGGATGGAAGAACACCTTTGCCATCGTCCGGGGTATATGAACTATGGTATGACTGGTCTAAGCTGCATCGAAGAACATGAAAACCGGGTGGTGGGTCATGAGTTTCCAGAAGGTACGGAGGCATGGTTCTCACATTTGAGCTCCTTGACTTCAAACAAAATTGAGTGGACATTCGGTTGGCTCCCGGTCACTGAAGTCATTTACATGTCAGCCGAGGTGTGCATTTTTCTCTTAATGGGTCTCTGGAGCATTCAGCCATATGCTCCACACAGGGTGCTGCGCCAACTAGGCAGGTACCAAACTGTCCCACATGATGAAGATTTGAGCCGACAAGTCATCGAATTAGGTCCAAAAGTTGTGTTCCCAGAAGGAAAAGTTCGTCAGATTTGGAATCAGTGTAGATTTCTAGAGCCAAAGACTCGGGTACGGGATCTATCTAAAGGCGAGTTAGAGCCTAGTTACACGACTTGGTTTGGTAAAAGGTTTCAAGTCCATCAAGAGCCCGAACGTCCTGCTAAAAGACCCCATGTCCAGCAATTCACTGATGGGTCATGGGAGCAATGGGATTGGTTGGCAAAAGAGACAAGCTACAGAGCCACAATAAGCAAATTGGAGGGGCAGATCCGAGATCTTGAATTTGACAATAGTGTATAGGCTGCTGCTGATGAAGGGGAAAAGAAGAAATTGGCTCAAGAAAACAAAGCCCTTCGAGCCCAGATCCAAAAAATAAAGATATCTGCTGAGAATCAGGAAAGGAGCCGAACGGATGAAAGACTCATAAATGGTCTTAGAAGGAAAATATCTGAGTACGAGGAAGACTTGGAAATGTCCGAGGGTAATCAGGCAAGAGCCCGGGCACAGTTGACATAGACCGCAGAGGGACAGGCAGAGTTTGTACGACAATTGAAAAGGAAATATGAGGGAACAGTCTCAAACTTGAAGAAAAGGCTAACTACCCTCGAGAATGAGATGGCCAAACAAGCTAAGAACTTTAATGCGGAAAGGGAACATTTTTATGCATTAATGTCCCAGCTAGAGGAAGATATGCAACAGCTGCAGGGTCAAAACCATCATGACGCCCAAGTGCTAGAAGCTAGGTCTCAGCAAATCGGGGGTTTGCTCCAAGAAAAGGGTATCATCAGGGAAAGGGTTAGAGCAATTGCTGACTACATCGTCACGAAGTGCCATGAATGTGAAGACATGACCCAAACCACCTTTTTCTCCGCAGTGATGACCTTTGTTCGACAAATAATGAATGACCTGGATTGTCTTCAAGGAGACCTTGCACATAGGCCTGTAGCGAGACCGACTGATGTCCCGCGGGCCCCTTGATCAACTTTAGAAGCACTTATGTACTCTTGATTTTCATTTTTGAGTCTGTATTTCAGTTTCTAGTTTTAAAGTCTGTTTCGAGTCTATTTTTAGTTTTAAATTCCTAGAAAAGTATGATGGAGTCTTTTCTAACAGAGAAGTAGAAGTTTTTATTAATGAAAATGTGGAAAACCCCAAAAATTGTTTCTTTATTTTTCGCATTTATTCCTTGAACTACGTGATGATCTGATTCACGCGGCGTCGTGATACGTAGGCAATCCTAATCAGATCCGGTCATGATTTTAAATAATTTGAATAAAAGAAAAGAGAGAAAAGCAAGAAAAAGAGAGAAAAACAAGAATAAGAGGGAAAAACATCGACAGAATACAAAAGAGAGCAAAAGGTGAAAAACGCCAAAAGAAAGGAGAGATTGGGGAGATAAACAAAAGCCGGGATGAAACACGCAACCGTTGCAAAACATATAGAAACACATTTAACTGTATAGGTGCCTCAAACTAACTGGTTTGTTGTGTTTGCTATTGAGTAGGTTCTATATTAAGGTGGTTGGTTTTGTGGTAATCTGGCTTCACATCCTTACTCTACAAGATCAAAGGGAAGTGTTGAAATGTCGTCAAAGAGTCATCTACCAACAGTTCCTATCCCAGAGGATAGCTCGATCTCGGCCATCCCAACTTCAGAGTCAGCGGCTGCTGAGGAAAACAGGGTACTGCGTCTCCGCATGTTCGCCTGGTCCAATGGTAGAGAGCCACCGAGTGCGATACCTGGTTTCCCTGAGCTACTTCCCAGGGCAAGTGAAACTTCCAACGTCCCAATAAATAACCCAAACACTCCGCTCGGATATCCTACCATCTCAGCCCACTTTACCGGAACGCCTTCTGAGGTTCGCCCCCGGGCATGAATATCGGGTGTGGCCTCCAACATATTCACTGCACCACCCTTCTCGGCCACGACACAACCCACTTTGCCCAGGCCAAACTTTGATCCATCATCTTTTACTTTTCAAGTACCATCCTTTCCACCAAAAACGGCCCATTTCACTACCAATTTCTACGCTCAACAACCCCGGTATGAGTTTACCGCGGGATAGGAGAAAACCACAAAGAACCCCGAGCAAGAAGAAATCACTCGGAAGATGAGGAGTATGGAATAGAGCCTCAAGAATATACAAGGCTTAAGTGGTCAGAAAAGCGTATCCTATGCTGATTTGTGTATGTTCCCACATGTTCACCTACCTCTAGGTTTTAAAACTCCCAAGTTCGAGAAGTACGACGGGCATGGGGATCCCATAGCCCACCTCAAGAGGTACTGCAATCAACTGAGAGGGGCAGGTGAAAAAGAGGAGCTTCTCATGGCTTATTTCGGAGAGAGTCTAGTGGGCATCGCATCCGAGTGGTACATGGATCAGCATATATCTCGTTGGCACATTTGGGATGATTTGGCCCGAGATTTTGTCAGGCAATTTCAGTACAACATAGACATAGCTCCCGACAGAAATTCTCTGTCAAATCTCAAAAAGAAGTCTTCAAAAAGTTTCCAAGAATCTGCTGTTAAATGGCGCGAACAAGAGGCCAGGGTTAAGCCCCCGATGGATGAGACTGAAATGGTTAGTGTTTTTCTACAAGCTCAAGAGGCTGACTACTTTCAGAATATGATGTCTGCAATGGGGAAGCCGTTTGCTGAGGCCATCAAGATTGGTGAGATGGTCGAGAATGGTCCGAAAACAGTGCGCATATTGAGCCAATCCGCCATAAGAGCTACATCCCAAGCAATTCAAAGCGGGTCCGGAGGTGTAGCAAACAGAAAGAAGAAAGAAGAAGTGGTAATGGCTGCTTCAGGTCTGTGAAACCCCCGTCCACCCAGAGGTTACTTCCCTCCAAGCGCACCACAACTTTATTATCCCCACCAGGATGTGGCTTATGCTATGGCCCCCCAGCCTTACGCGGTGATGAACGCCCAGCCATACGCCCGACCACAACAACAGTTTAACCAAAATAGAGCTCCACTTCTAGAAATAACCCCTCTCACTAAGCTCAGTATAATCCCCAACCTTCACAAAATAATTTCCCCTACAATACCCGTGCCTGGGAGCCACCTAGAAGAATAAACTTCACGCCTATTGGTGAATCATACTCTAGCCTTTTCCCTAAACTGGTCCAAATGGGTTCGTTGCAACCTGTACCCCCGAATAGACAAAACCCAGAGTCACCTTCCTACCGACCCGGTACCCGATGTGCTTACCATTCTGGGGTGGAAGGGCATGACACTGAAGACTGTTGGACTCTAAAAAGGGCGGTTGAAAATCTCATAGAGCAAAAACGGATAGTGCTGAAGGATGAAGAAATTCCTAATGTGACCAACAACCCATTACCGGCTCACAATAACGAGCCTGTTATTGGGATGATTTGCGAAGATAAGGAGTTTGATCCCACCTTGAAAGCCATCATTGCCATCGCTGATGTCGAGAAGAAGACAAAAGCTGCTGCGAAGCAAGACAAGGGGGAGAAGAAGAGTAACCCACCCTCAAATGCAAAAAGACATGGAAACCAAAACGGGCGTACCCCCAAGATGCCATTCTTTATTCCCCGGGGTCACAGGAAAGATTTGAGTCCTCCAAAAAAGGTTCGAGCTGAACAAGGGACCTAAGGTGTATGTGCCTAAAGGGACCTATGTGATACGGGGGCCAGTAATTTCGCCAATGCTGAATCAGCCCGTAGTTATTGGCCGCGCACCACAGAAGCCCATGACAGACCCCACTGCCGTCCCATGGAATTACAACAAAGCGGTAGTGACATACAAGGGAAAAGAGGTCCTAGGGGAAGCAAATGAAACTAACCCAGCTGAGAAATACCTTAACTTGGAGGATTTGAACAAAGCCAAAAAGAAGCGTTTCCCACTCAAGAAGCCCGTCAGTGCTGAGGAGGCCGAAGAATTCTTCCGTAAAATGAAAACTGCGGACTACGAGGTAATAGACCAACTCCGGAAGTCTCCTTCACAGGTCTCACTCCTATCTCTACTGGTGAGCTCAACTGAGCATCAGAAAGTGTTGATAAAGACCCTCAATGAAGCTTATGTTCCGATTGAAACCACTGTTGAACAACTGGAAAGGATGGCAGAAAGATTCTTCGCAATCAACTAGATCTCATTTAGCAAGAATGATCTACCCCCGGAAGGGGCTGCCCACAACAAAGCCCTTCATTTGACAGTTAAATGTGAAGGGTACTATGTGAAAAGAGTCATGCTGGATGGCGGATCCGGAGTTGATATCTGCCCTCTCTCAACTTTGCAAAGAATGGAGATTGGGACTGATAGAATCAGGCCTAACAATGTCTGTGTGCGTGCCTTTAATGGCATCAAGAGAGACACCATAGGCGAGATCGATTTGATTCTGACTATCGGTCCTGTGGATTTCGAGGTGACATTTCAGGTCCTAGACATGGACACTTCTTATAATTTCCTCTTGGGAAGGCCTTGGATTCACGCGGCAGGGGCCGTACCTTCCACTCTCCACCAGATGGTGAAATTTTGAATATGAAGATCAGGAGATCGTGGTCCACGGAGAGGACGAGCAATCAATTTATAGGGACCCGTCAGTCCCATGTCTGGAAGCTAGGGAAGGTAGCGAACATATAGTCTATCAAGCTTTCGAGGTTGAGGTCGCAGACCAATGTGAAGAAGGAAGCCCGTGTCCTCAACCCTTTCTCTCAAATGCGTCTTTTACGGTTGCCAATGAAATGATCAGGCATGGTTATAAGCCTGGGAAGGGGCTCGGGACATCATTGCAAGGTATCACAGAACCTATGACTCTGGCTGCTAGCGAGAAGTTCTTTTGTGTGGGTTTTCAAGCCACGCCAGCTGATATAACATGGGCAAATTAGCGAAAGAACAATGGTTGGGTCTTGCCTCAGCCAATCCTGCATCTTTTCAAAACATTCATCAAGCCCAAGTACACAAAGAGGAAGATGAGGCCTTCACGGCCGAGGAAATTGAAGAGATATATGGAGCCACGAGGCAGATGTTGTATGAAATCCACATGGTCCAGCCGGGAGAGGGCTCGAGCACCGCTGAGGTGCAATATATGGGGCCCAATGCCAAGTTGCAAAACTGGAAGGCTACTCTGTTCCCAGTCAGGCGGGAATCCCGGTAGTCCAGTCTTGCCACCTTTTCTACATCACGAGTTATTCCAGGGTGTAACTCGGATGTTTCTTTTAGTTTATTGTCTTTAAAAATTCCAATGTAAACCCTGCTATCTTCAAAATTCAATGAAATGAAATCAATATTTCATCGTTCATGAATCTCTTTCTTTAGTCTTTCTGATTTTTACATTTTCTTATTTTTCTTCTTTCAGTTCTAATAATGCGGCTTTAAATAACATGACATGCTTGCGGACTTCATGCCCAGATCCAAACTGGCTGTCTAATTGTGAAATAATGAATCAAGAACCCAAATACGATAAAGAAGAGGCTTTTAGGGAAATAAATCGAGAATTGGAACAATTTGAGAATAAGCCTAAGCCAAATCTAAATGAAACCGATCCAGTTAATTTGGGTAGATCAGAAGAGGTCCAAGAAACCATGATAAGCATTCACACAAATGAAAGAACTAGGGATGCACTGATCCAACTTTTGTTTGAATTCAAAGATGTGTTTGTTTGGTCCTAAGATGATATGCCAGGATTAAGTGTTGATCTAGTGGTGCACAAATTGCCAACTTACCCCGATTGTCCCCCTGTCCAGCAAAAACAGAGGAACATCAAAACTGATATTAGTGACAAAATCAAAGAAGAGGTCACCAAACAGTTAAAAGTGGGTGTGATCCGAGTAGTCCGATACACCACATGGTTGGCTAATTTGGTCCCAGTGCCAAAGAAAGACGGGAAAACCCGAGTGTGTGTTCACTATCGAGATCTGAACAAAGCAAGTCCCAAGGACAACTTCCCTTTGCCAAACATCCACATCCTCGTTGACAACTGTGCCAAACATGAGATACAGTCTTTCGTGGATTGTTATGCCGGATATCATCAGGTCTTGATGGATGAAGAAGATGCGGATAAGACAGCCTTCACCACACCTTGGGGCACCTATTGTTACAGGGTCATGTCTTTTGGTTTGAAGAACGCCGGGGCAACGTACATGAGAGCTATGACTGCCATTTTTCATGACATGATGCCCCAGGAAATCGAGGTTTATGTGGACGATGTGATCATTAAATCCAGAACGCAGGATGACCATGTTCGGGACCTGAGAAAGTTCTTTGAGCGTCTGTGCAAGTATGATTTGAAGCTAAACCTGGCTAAATGTGCATTTGAGTTCCGTCTGGGAAACTTTTGAGATTTATAGTCAGTCGAAGGGGCATTGAGCTAGATCCAACAAAGATAAAATCTATTCGGGATTTACCTCATCCGAGAACCAAGAAAGAGGTTATGAGCTTGTTGGGAAGGCTGAATTACATCAGCCGGTTCATTGCTCAGTTGACTTCCACCTGTGAGCCCATATTCAAGCTGTTGAAGAAAGATGCAGTGATTAAATGGACAGATGAGTGTCAAGATGACTTTGACAAAAGCAAAGAATATATGTCGAATCCGCCAGTCTTGGTCCCACCCGAACCTGGGAGGCCTTTGTTTTTGTACCTGACAGTCTTGGAGAATTCCTTCAGCTGTGTCCTCGGGCAACACGATGTTACCGGGAAGAAAGAGCAGGCAATCTACTATTTGAGCAAGAAGTTCACTAGTTACGAAGCCAAATACACTCTGTTGAAAAGGACTTGCTGCGCCTTAACTTGGGTCGCTCAGAAGCTCAGGAATTATTTGTTGGCCTACACCACTTACCTCATCACTAGATTGGATCCTTTAAAGTACATATTCCAGAAGACGATGCCTACAGGGAGGTTGGCAAAATGGCAAATCCTGCTCACCGAGTTCGACATAGTCTATGTCACTCGCACAACCATGAAAGCTCAAGCTCTAGCGGGTCACCTAGCTGAAAACCCTGTTGATGATAAATATCAGCCTTTGAGTACTTACTTTCCGGATGAGGAAGTAAATTCAGTTGAGGAAATTTTAGAGGATGCCAATGCTTGGAAAATGTTCTTCGATGGAGCGGTGAACGCAAAAGGTGTCGGAATTGGGGCAATCTTGATCTCACCCACCGGTCAGCACTATCCAGCCACATCCCGACTTTGGTTTTTCTACACAAACAACACTGCCGAGTATGAAGCCTGCATTATGGGCATGACTATGGCAATTGACCAAGATGTGGAAGAATTAGTAATCATGGGAGATTCAGATCTGATTATCCGACAGGCTCAGGGAGAATGGGGAACTCGGGATGTCAAGCTTATACCATACAGGCAACATGTGGAAGACCTTAGCAAATGGTTCAAATCCGTCGAGTTCAGGTACGTCCCTCGGTTTCACAATGAGTTAGTCGATGTGCTCGCTATGTTGGCCTCGATGTTGCCATATCCAGGCAATGTCCACATTGACCCGCTGGAAATCCAAATCCGAGAAAGGCACGGGTATTGCAATACGGTTGAGGTGGAGCCAAGTGTCCAGCCATGGTACCATGATATCAAGATGTTTCTGAAAACAAAGGAATATCCCGAGCAAGCCAGTGGAGATCAAAAGAGAACCATTAGAAGGCTGCTGGTGGCTTCTTCTTGAGCTTTGTACAAAAGGACTCCAGATTTGAACCTTTTGAGATGTGTGGTTGCCCAAGAAGCCGGAACAATCATGAATGAAGTACACACAGAAGATGTGGACCTCATATAAATGGATATGTCCTTGCAATCCTTCGACCAGGGTAATACTGGATCACTATGGAAAAGGATTGCTTCAGCTTCGTCCGAAAATGTCATCAGTGTCAGGTACACGGTGACCTGATTCATGCACCTCCCTCAGAACTGCATCCTATGTCGGCACCATGGTCGTTCGTCTCTTGGGGTATGGATATCATTGGGCCAATCGAGCCAAAGGCTTCAAATGGGCATAGATTCATATTGATTGCCATTGACTACTTCACAAAATGGGTTGAAGCAGTCACTCTCAAAGGCATCACTAAGAAAGCAGCGGTAGACTTCGTGCACTCCAACCTCATCTGCCGTTTTGGTATCCCTACAACTATCATTACGGACAATGCTGCAAACTTGAATAGTCACTTGATGAGGGAGATATGCGAACAATTTAAGATCACGCATCGGAATTCCACCCCTTATCGGCCCAAAGCTAATGGTGCTGTTGAAGCAGCAAACATGAACATCAAGAAGATTCTTAGAAAGATGATTCAAAGTTCTAGACAATGGCATGAAAAGTTGCCATTTGCATTGTTGGGATATCGCACAACTGTGCGCACATCAGTTGGAGCAATACCCTATTTGTTGGTTTATGGCACTGAAGCCGTAATACCTGCAGAAGTTCAAATTCCATCTCTTCGGATCATTGTTGAAGCTGAGATTGAGGATAGTGAGTGGGTCAAAACCCGTCTAGAACAGTTAACCCTGATTGATGAAAAGCGAATGGCCGCAGTTTGCCACGGGAAGTTGTATCAACAAAGAATGGCCCACGCCTACAACAAGAAAGTGAGGCCTAGGAACTTTGAAGTAGGGCAACTCATTTTGAGGCATATTCTCCTTCACCACCCGGAAGCAAAAGGAAAGTTCGCCCCAAATTGGAAAGATCCATACATTATAAGAAAACTGTTGCCAAAAGGGGCATTGTACTTGGGAGACATTGAAGGAAATGATCCCGAAACAGCTGTAAATGCAGACGCAATCAAAAGGTATTATGTTTAATCTATCTGCAGCACCAATATTATCCGATTGGGATGACAAAGGCTTTCATTCTCGCTACCCCAAACACTTCTACCCTTTGCTAACCCTTTGAGCCAGTTACTTTTCTTTGATTACCCTCTTTGAAACCCGAAAACGTTTGTAAAAAAAATCAAATCAAAAATCAAAAATCAAAAACAAGTTCCCTGAACTACGTTCGACTTGATTCCAAAAGGATACGTAGGCAGCTTCTCTCTGGGGTTCAGTCACACCAAAACAAAAATCCAAATTTCCCCAAAAGTGAAACTGGGGCAGATGTTATAATGGTTCGGCGACGGTTCGCCTGAAAGGTTCCAAAGTTGTAATTTAATCCAAACTCTTTTTACCCTAAATCTTGTTCAAAGTCCTTCTGATCAATCGGTAAGGATGTTCAAAATAGGAGGATGTTGGTTAGTTGGATCTGATACAATCAAATGAGAGAGTCTTATTGGTGAAAACCCACACGGGCATCGTAAGGCGATAGTGCGCAGAGAAATTGAAAATGAGAGAGTCTTGTTAGTGAAAACTCGCAAAGAGCACTATAAGGCGACGGTCAGAAGAGAAATGAGAGAGGTCAATTGGCAAAAACCCGAAAAGGGCGTTGTTGATCGAGAAAAAGGAATTCCTTACAACCATTGGCACTGAAAGAGTCCTGGCAAGGTTTCTCGGTTTTAAAACACAAGTCATAATGGGTTTATGAGAGATTGGATAGTTGTGCAGATCGGGTATCCAGTCCAAGAAGTATGTCATGTCTATTGAAGTCTGCATGCACTCGAGATAAGTCCTTCTTTCCTCCGCCGAAAGGGACACTTCTCTTTAGATTCATTATCCTGTCCTTTCTTTACTTTTCTTTGAATCTCTTTCGGTTTAATCCTCCTCCGAAACTAATACAAAGAAAAGATGGCAAAATTGGTTTTACTGGGTTCTGCTCAGCAGTCAAGTAAAGGCACCTAGCCTCAGCAGGTGCATCAAGTCGATTTCGACTGGCCATGATGGCCGATGATCCGGAGTCAAAATTATTAAAAAGGAAAAAAATCCAAAGTCAAGCGCCCATAAAGGAAAAATAAGAAAGGCCAAAGCCCCACACGGGTTAACCATCATGTGGAATTTTGGAAAAGTCAAGATACCTGGTTTTAGAAGAGAGATCGGTCTCCAGAAAGCCAGCAAGCAGTAAAGGATTTCATCAAAAGAGTTGGGCCGAGATCAAAACACTCAAGGACACAAAACCAACCACCATTTCAAACTGACAAATTGTTCTTTGATTTGAAAACAGGTGCAGTCCAAGACAACTTTGCAAGAAGCCGGTGCAATAAAAACAAGTTACGCAGAAACCAAAACATTTCTGCAGCAAAAGTGGACACGAAAAAGGGAAGTCCTGTTAAAACAAACTCTTCGTTCATTTCTCCTAAATAAAATAAAAGTGAAGTAAAAGAAAGGAAGAAGAAAAGAAAAAAGAAAGAAAAGAAGAAGAAAGATTCAAAATCATGGTAGTCTAGGGTCCCTAATCTCTAGCTACGTTTTCTCAACATAGGGTTCCATTCCCTAGTCACTCCCAGCATAACCTGGTAGTCTTTTCCATTACAAGGCTCCACTCCCTAGTTGATTTCTAGCATAACCCGACCCGATGACTTTCCGAGCATAACCCGTGGACCTCCCCGGCATAACCCGAGGACCTTTTTCTTTTCCGGCATAACCCGATGACTTCCCCGGCATAACCCGAGGACCTTTTTCTTTTCCGGCATAACCCGATGACTTTCCCGGCATAACCTGTGGACCTCCCCGGCATAATCCGAGGGCCTTTTTCTTTTCCGGCATAACCCAATGACTTTCCCGGCATAACCCGCGGACTTTTCCGGCATAACCCGAGGACCTTTTTCTTTTCCGGCATAACCCGATGACTTTCCCGGCATAACCCGTAGACCTCCCCGGTATAACCCGAGGACCTTTTTTCTTTTCTGGCATAACCCGCTGACTTTCCCGGCATAACCCGTGGACCTCCCCGGCATAACCTGATGACCTTTTTTCTTTTCCGACATAACCCGATGACTTTTCCGGCATAACCTGTGGACCTCCCCGGCATAACCTGAGGACCTTTTCTTTTCCGGCATAACCCGATGACTTTCCCGGCATAACCCATGGACCTCCCCGGCATAACCCGAGGACCTTTTCCGGCGTAACCCGATGACCTTCCCCGGCATAACCCGAGGACCTTTCCGGCATAAACCGGTCATTTTTTCCAGCATAACCTGGTAATCTTCCCAACTTAGGGCCTCCGATCCCCATTTAATTTCATTTTAGGGTCTCCACTCCCTAATCTCTTTTCCTCAAGGATACACAATCCCGATTTTATTGCTTTCAGTAAAGAAATAGTTTAGATTTTGTTGCAATAACTCACGAAATTTTCCTAGTGAAAACTGGGGCAGAAAATTTCGTTCGTTTGTTTGTTTTGGTGCCTGAACATGTTTTTACCATAAGGCACGAGGTTTGAGATGACCAGAAGAAGAAGTCTCTATCCAAATAAAAGAAAAAAAGAAGAAACAAGAAAAGAAGTTGAACTCTAAGTATAGAAGCGGAGAAAAGATGCAGACTGCCCAAGATATGATTGAAATCACAAGTTTTGCATGTCTCGCCTTGATCCGAGAAGCTGAAGAAGAATGAACCAGCGGTTGCAGCTAACGAGCATCAAGATTCAGATCAGAGTCCACAGGAAGAACCATCTAAGACTCAAGATCAAGCTTTAGAAGGTTTATAAATAGGAATCTTGTAACTCGTAGTTGATAGGCTTAGCTAGTTTAGACATTCATCTTTTATTTCGGTGTAATAAGGAGCTCAGCAAGCAGAAACAGCAGCAACAGCAGTGAAATCACAGTTTCCCGGTAGTCCCAGCTATCAAAACTTCCAGAACTACACTGACCTGATTCCTTTATAGCCAAGGATATGTAGGCAACCTTTGAAGCAAGGTTCGGTCAGACTCTTTCAAAAGATGCTTCTCATGGAGTTTAAAACGGGCAAAAATCCCTCATAGTTGCTCATTTTGTCTTTGCTCGAAAACCCGTCGTGTTTCCGAGCAAAGAGGGGCAGCTATGAGCATGTGATTTTTTCCCTATACGAACTATTCCTATAAAATCCCAAGAAAATGGATTTTTTTTAATTATTTGCCATTTTCAGGAGTGGGATATTCAGCTTAAAGAATATCTGGTGGAGAACAACTTACTTCAAGAAGAAAATTTTAAGCTTCGCAAACAAATTAGCAGCTTGCACAAATCCCCCAGCCACTGCTTTGATCGATCAAAGTCGTCTCCTTGGCTTAACAGCTTTGAGTCGACTGAAAAAAGATCTACTGGTAAACGTCCTACTTTGAACAAGTTGACTGAGGAAAGCTCCAAGTCAACTAATAAGGCAGCTGCAGGTAAACACTCTTATTCTCATGTTACATGCCACTATTGTGGCAATTCTGGATAAGGCTGTATGTGGTCCCGGGCCCGGGCCTAAATGGGCTAAACGGGCCTGGGCTTAGCGGTCCCGGGCTCTGGCGGTCCCGGGCTTCGTGGGCTCAACGGGTAGGACCAGCCCGTGACGGGCCTAAGCCCATATGGTCCTGGGCTAAATGGGCCGGGCTCGTGGGCTTAGCGGGCCTAACGGGCTTTTTTTATTTCCGGGCTTTTTTTTAAAATTTTTTTATTTAGGGCAATTTCTTGTAAACCATATGTGTATGTATATATATAAATTGCTCTTATGCATGGCTATATAAATATATGTGGTATATATAATATAGAAATCTAATTATTAAAGTGTTTGACGAAAATGTAAAATAACAAATCAATAGTAAAACTAAATTGGCATGCATAATAAATTAATAACAAAGTACAACATGAAGCATAAATACGTCTAATAATTTTAAAATAACACAAATTGTTGAAAAATCTTAAAGACGAATTTGCGGATAAATACCCTCAACACAATACTTTATATGCCTCCTTAAAATGCTTGTGGTACACCCTGAACGAAAATTTAAGACTCTTCCACAGTTCTTGCACTTTAATATTTGGCCTTCTTCATTTTCTTCAAGCACTTCATAGTATTGCGACACAAATAAGCGCACTCTTTCCGAACGAGACATGATTTAACTTGAAAATTGAGATTGAGACTTGAAGTCTTAAAAATTGGAGATTGAGAGATTGAGAGAAATTTAGATTGAGAAATGAGTATTGAGTATTGAAATGAAGAAGAGGGAGGGGGGTACTTATAGTGTTAGAGAAGGTTAGTTTTGTAAATTTTAAAAAAAAACGGCTATTTGTGCAATTAATATGACCGTTGGTGGTCATTGGGGGTGGGGCCCTCATTTTGAAAAATCTTGTTTTGTAGTATATATAGTACTATTTCTTCATGTAAATATAATATATATAGTATACTAGTATAGTATACTAGTATAGTGTACTATATATTGTATGTTACGTTATGTATATATATTCCCTTATGTATTTTCTTGTAGTATATATTGTATGTTATGTATATATATTTCATTATATAATTTGTTGTAGTATATATTGTATGTTATGTATATATATTCCCTTATATATTTTCTTGTAGTATATATTGTATGTTATGTATATATATTCCATTATATAATTTGTTGTAGTATATATTGTATGTTATGTATATATATTATAGCTTATAAATAATTGCAAGTTAAAGACAAAAAAATATTGCGAAGAGATATTCAAGGCCAAGGGTATGTTTTATAATTTTTATTACCAAAAATGGCATATCTTTCTTAGTCTTCTTCCCCCCAATGGAATGAGCACAACAAGGTACTAATACCACCATTAAAAGGAAAAAAAACTAAAGAAGATATGCCAAAGTACAAGTTACACCATAATCTACATTGTATCTCTAACAAATCTCATAAATCCTTCAAGGTTCGGAGGAGGTTCCGTTGGTGGTGACGGAAAAGAAGCTTGTTCATCACCGCTTCCGGGCGAAGCAGCATCCTCCGCAAGTTCTGCTATCATTTCTTCATAAGCTTCGTCTATCTCCGGTTG
>NC_031994.1:18756153-18818538 GCF_001879085.1 Nicotiana attenuata | reverse complement strand
TATTAGTGTGATTTAAAGTTTATGATAGCATGTCTACAGTTCCATTCTATTAGAACTATTTTTAAATAGATTCAAAATTGTGTCGTCCTACTCTATGCTTTTAGAAGTCGAATAATTCTCTTCAAATATTTGAAATTGTTTTTGGTTGACCTAAAATAAACTACAATTTCTCGTGTTTCGTATGGTCAGCAATGATTTGGTTACTCAAAGTTTTTCCAACGGAATCAAACATTTGGTATTGATTGCTTAATGTTTATTATACATGTCATTGGTTTTGCTGGATGATGGATTGAGAGATTCTTGGAATATAGAGTTTTTTGTTCAGATAAATTGAGCGTATGCTTTATTATTGGTTCTAGTAATTTATATTCTATTCCACCCTTTTGATGATGACAAAAGGGAGAGAAAATAATATGTACAAAAGCTCGAAAATTCAGGTAGAATGTATGGAGACAGGGGGAGCATAATTGAGGAATGCATAGAGTGAGGGGGAGTTCATAATTGATGTACTACATGCATTTCGAGAAGAAGACTTCAGGGAAGTAACCAGTTTATCTAGCTTATAGCTTATCACTGCCTGTAATTAAGTCTTTGATTATAATTTCTTATTTTGTACTCAATGGTTTGCCATCATCAAAAAAGGGGAGATTGTTAGCTTCAAGGTTTCACGTATTAATTTTGATGATAACAAACCAATATAAATCAAAGAACATTTACTTGTGGCAATCTTGATTTTGTACAGGTTTATTCAAGAAAGAAGATGCTAGTAAAGATCCAAACAAATATGGGAAAGAGAATATCATGTGAAGAATTATCAAGGAAGATTACTTTCAGAGATTTAATCTCCAAGCGTCATAGTAGGATAAATATTTGAAAGTGAAAATTCAAATATTGAATGGCTTACTATAATATCAGAAGAAGAATCTATGAAAATTATGAATGGTAAGTTCTTCAACATCTTGAAAGGAAAGTTGCTAAAATCATGCAGAAGATCTGTTAATTTATGGAAGGAAAATACTATATGGAAGAGATACTACAAGGCCAAGGAAGGATATATTTTTATGGAATATATTATGGATATAGTATATTCTATATTATAAAAAGAGATATCATGTCAAGTACTACAAGGAATTGGCCAAATCTTGCATTTAAGGAATGCTGCACAAAGAAGCCTATTTACTACGTATGAGATGGAAAGTACTGTTCTTATGGAAAGAAGCATGGGTTATGGAGTCAATCAAGAATTACTACAATCATGAAAAAGTAAATCATGGGATTTTGATTTAATCATCATGACTTATTGGAGGAAAATGAGGAATATTTTGAAGAAGAATCTTTAAGCAAAGAAACGGAATTATGCACTGGAGACTTGGAAGGCATAAGTTCCAAAGTTATAAAAAGGATTAAAGAAAGAAGGTGGAATTACTTACTACCTTTCCTTATTACAATCAACAGATCGAGAACTTAATTACTTATGCTTCAAAAGGAAAAGTCCATTCAAAATTTAAGGAACAACACAATATATGGAATCACATCCATATAAAGTGGTCAAATATTCCATTACGTGAAAGGAGATATGGAAAACTTTTCCATTGAAGGAAGATATCAGGATGCATGACTCTCTTCGTATAAGAAACAAATTTGTTGAAATCAAGGAATTATCTTGTGCCATATAATCCGGTAGAAGATCAAGGAAAGAAATTCAACGGGCTTGAAAGACGACTCGACAATCGTCCAGATTCATACGGAGCTGTCAAGGAAGGACCAAATTCATAGTATATCTCAATGTTAGAAAGGGAAGATTCAGTCAGAGTTCAAAAGGAAAGAAAAGACTGTCCAAATTCAAAGAGAATCCATTGATCTCACTTCTTAAGGAAAAATATATCCTGGCAGTAATATTCTGAAGAAGGGACAAAGCCAACAATCAAGGAATCATCAGTAACGGCTAGTTCCAGGCAATATCTATAAATACCAGAATGCTCCTGTAAAGAAGTACGCAGCCTTCTATACAAATTGTCTATCCAACTACAAGTTCTTTATTCTACTCTTAACAAGCATTGTAATTCACTTTAGTAGATTTACTGTGTACACAAAAGAGAGAAGAGAGATAGAAAAATTGGAAAGGCAGTGTGTTCGGAGAGGTTGTGTCATTGTTCGTTTCTTTGGTGAGCGAGTGAAAACCAAAGGGTCGTTGTTGGTGAGCGAGTGAAAACCAACCCTGCAAACGTTGAAAATCACACAAGCTGTACTCAACACAAATTACAAAGAGCTCAAGAGATAACATCCTTGCAACCCAAGGAGACTGGATTAGGATACCACATTCGTTCCGAACCAGTATAAAATTCCTGGTGTCATTTACTTTATCGCTCTTATATTATATTCTGTTCCTTTACTGTTTTATTATGATTAACACTTGTTTAAATCAAAAGGACTAACAGTTCTGTACAGGCTATCTCCGCATAAGTCGACTAGGTCTGAAGAGTAGTCGACTAGAAATTTAAAAAGGCTACAATTCACCCTCCCCCCTTGTACTTTCAAGTTCTTGACTGCCTCTATCTTCTTTGGGTCCACCTGAATACCCTCAGCTGATACAACATGACCCAGAAATGCAACTGAACTCAGCCAGAACTCACATTTGGAGAACTTGGCATATAACTGACTATCCCTCAGAGTCTGAAGAACCACTCTAAGGTGCTGCTCGTGCTCCTCGTGGTTGCGGGAGTATATCAATATATCATTATTGAACACTATCATGAATGAATCCAATTAAGGCCTGAACACTCGGTTCATCAAGTCCATGAAAGCTGCTGGGGCATTTGTTAACCCAAATGACATAACCAAGAACTCATAATGCCCATACCGAGTGCGGAAGGCTGTCTTAGGGACATCGGATGCCCTAATCCTCAACTGATGGTAACCAGATCGCAAGTCAATCTTGGAAAATACCCTGGCACCCTGAAGCTGGTCGAACAAATCATCAATCCTCGGCAGTGGATACTTATTCTAGATCGTTACCCTGTTCAATTGCCAGTAATCAATACACATTCTCATTGACCCATCCTTCTTCTTGACAAATAATACCGGCGCACCCCAAGGTGAGACACTAGGTCTAATGAAACCCTTCTCAAGAAAATCCTGCAACTGTTCTTTTAACTCCTTCAACTCCGGCGGGGCCATACGATATGGTGGAATAGAAATGGGCTGAGTGCCCGGAACAAGATCAATGCAGAAATCAATATCCCTGTCGGGTGGCATACCCGGCAGGTCTGAAGGAAAAACATCAGGGAAATCACGAACAACGGGCAAAGAATCAATAGAGGGAACCTCAGCAATGGAATCCCAAACATAAGCTAAATAAGCCAAACACCCTTTCTCGACCATACGCCGAGCCTTCACATACGATATGACACTGCGGGTAGAATGACCTGGAGTCCCTCTCCACTCTAAACGAGGCATATCCGGTAAAGCTAAGGTCACCGTCTTGGCATGGCAGTCCAAGATAGCGTGATAGGGTGATAACCAGTTCATCCCCAATATAATATCAAAGTCGAACATATCTAAAAGCAACAGATCTACACGAGTCTCCAAACCCCCAATCACCACAACACAAGAGCGATGGACTCGACGACCACAATGGAATCACCCACCGGTGTAGACACATAAACAGAAATACCCAATGCATCACTAGACATGATCAAATACAGGGCAAAATAGGATGACACATACGAATACGTAGACCCCGGGTCAAACAACACTGAAGCATCTCTATCACAAACCAGAACCGTACCTGTAATAACCGCATCTGAAGCCTCTACTAGCCTGAAGAGCATAACATCTGGGCTGGGCCCCACCACTCTGATCTACCTCTCTGGGACGGCCTGCTGCTGGCTGGCCTCCCCCTCTGGCGGTCTGAGCTCCACCTCTATGACCTCTACCTCCACCTCTAGTACCTCTACCCTTGCCTCTAGCTGGCTGGGCGGCCTGTGGAACATCTGGTGCCTGAATCATAGGACGGGGACCCTGCTGCTGAGAACTGCTCGAAGCTCGAGGGCAATACCTAGCAATGTGCCTCGTGTCGCCACAAGTAAAACAAGCCCTCGACTGCTGAGTTTGCTGGCCCTATCGACCTGAATGACCACCACGGAAACTCTGGAGCAGCGGCGCACTGATAGGAGCTGGCGGTGCACTGAATGGCTGCTGATCAGAATAATGCCCATGGAAACCACGATAACCTGGGCACCCTGAGAAACCTGGAGGGCTGACTGGAAAGGCCTAGAAGGCTGTGACCCCTATCATAAGAATCTCTGCCTCCAGATGAGGCACCACTGAATCGGCCCGACTGACGGGGTCTCTTGTCTGCTCTATGACCACCCCCATGTGGCAATACCATCTCGATCCTCCGAGCCACATTGGCCGCCTCCTGAAAAGTGATGTCACTCCCCGCCTCTATAGCCATCTAGAGACAAATAGGCTGAATGAGTCCATCAATAAACCGTCTCACTCTCTCCCTCTCAGTGGGGATATGACAATAGCATGGCGAGCCAACTCAATAAACCTGGTCTCGTACTGGGTGACTGACATGGATCCCTGATGGAGACGCTCGAACTGCCTCCGATAGGCCTCATGCTGCGTGATAGGGAGAAACTTCTCCAGAAACAACACTGAAAACTGATCCCATGTCAAGGCTGGAGACCCTACTGGTCTAGCTAAACAGAAATCCCTCCACCAAGTCTTGGCGGATCCAGATAGGCGAAATGCAGCAAAGTCCACTCCATTGGACTCAACAATACCCATGTTCTGAAGAACCTCGTGGTAGCTGTCCAAATAATCTTGAGGATCCTCGGTAGATGCACCGCTGAAAGTAGTAGTGAAGAGCTTGGTGAACCTATCCAACCTCCATAAAGCATCGGCTGACATAGCTACCCCATCACCGGCCTGGGCTACCACGCCCGGCTGAGCTGCTCTAACTGGCTGAACTGCTGGAGTCTGAATCGGGGGAACTCCCTGCTCCGGGTACGAGTAGCAGGAGTCTGGGCCCCTCCTCCACCCTGAGAGACGGCTGGTGCTACAGGAAGCAAACCTGCTCGGGTGACGCTCTCCATGAGGCCCACCAATCGGACTAGAGCATCCTGAAGAACTGGGGTAGCAATAAACCCCTCTAGGACCTGAGCTGGGTCCACCGGAACTGCTGGGGCTGGGGTCGGAACCTCTTCGTCAATGTCAACCTGAGGCTCCGCCACTGGTGCTGCTGCTCGGGGCTGAGCTCCGCCCCTACCTTGGCCTCTAGCACGGCCTCGGCCTCGCCCTCTGCCCCTAGCGGGAGCTGTTTGGGGCTCGGACTGCTGATCGGAAGGTAAAGAAGCACGTGTTCTCGCCATCTGCGAAAGAACAGAGTAGAAATTCATTTAGCATTGAGAAACCAAACCACACGACAAGAAAGAACAAATGTAAAACTTTTCCTAACTCGGCAGCCTCTGGGGATAAATACAGACGTCTCCTTACCGATCTCTCAGACTCTACTAAGCTTGTCCGTGAGTTGTGGGACCTATGTAACCTAGAGCTCTGATACCAACTTGTCACGATCCGGATTTCCCACCCTCGGGAGTCGTGATGGCGCCTACTCGTAGAAACTAGGAAAGCCAAATTTTTAATTACTTTCCGTTTACAACATAATCCCTTTTAACAATTCATGGCAACAATATAAAAACAATGAAATTAAATACTAGCGGAAGTCTTAATTATAGAAACTGAATCAACATGCGGAATAATCAATATAATCCTCTACCCAAGACTGGTGTCACAATACTCACGAACTGCTAAGAAATACTAAACACAAACGTCTGAAAGAAAACATAAGCTGTTTGTCTCGAATACAATGAGGCAACAGGCTGAAAAAGAGAGAATAAGGGAGACGCCGGGCTTGCGGACGCCTGCAAGGCTACCTCGGGTCTCACCGGACTGAAGGCCTGCTCCCGTACTAATGCTGCTGCTGCTGCTGCTCGAAACCTGGACCTGTGCAAATAGCGCAGAGTGTAGCATCAACCGGCCCCATGTGCTGGTAAGTGTCTGGCCTAACCCCGGCGAGGTAGTGACGAGGCTAGGACCAGACTCTAGATAAACCTGTGCAGATATATATACAAGTACAACGGAAAAATAGCAAGAAAATAACAATTTAAGCTGGGGAAGGGAGCTTGCTTTAGGGTAACAGATATAATCAAAATATCAGGAATAATGGTACGTACATCTACAGTTTAACTTCTAACAATAATGAAAAGGTAAAACAACTTTCATATTCAACTCATCTTGTTGCAGGCGTGCAACCCGATCCCATCTCTCATTACCTCGTGGTAGGCGTACCACTCGCTCCCATTTCAATATCACTCGTGGTAGGCTTACCACCCGCTCCCATTTCAGTATCACTTGTGGTAGGCGTACCACCCGATCCCATTTCAATATCACTTGTTGTAGGCGTACCACCCGATCCCATTTTAATATCACTTGTGGTAGGCGTACCACCCGATCCCATTTCAATATCACTAGTGGTAGGCCTACCACCCGATCCCATTTCAATATCACTTGTGGTAGGCGTACCAGCCGCTCCCTTTACTTTCAACACAATACATAATACAATCCCGGGAAGGGAACAATCAAATTAATACTCTTCCCGGCAAGGGAACAATCAAATTAATACTCTTTCCCGGCAAGGGAACTATAACGACAAGTCAAACATCTCGACAAGGGAGAGTCAGCTATAACCAATCCTATTCAACTTCTTCCTGGCATAACTGATATCAATATTTAATCACAACGTTCATAGGATCAAACAAGGGTACACAATTATCAAATTAAGACTCACGACCATGCTTGAAACCGACGCATGGATACTCGTCACCATGCCCATACGTCGTACTCAACACAAACAAGTAGCAATTATGACTCAACTCCTAATCCCTCAAGCAAAGGTTAAACCAAACACTTACCTTGATGCTTTGAACTCAACTCAAGCCTCAACTATAGCTTTACCCCGTGATTCCACCTCCAATCCGCTCGAATCTAGCCACAAATTACTCAATTACTTTACTAAACACTAAATGAGTCAATTTGAATGCATAAAAATGAATTTCTCAAGTTTTCCCCAAAAATTCCAAAATTGCCTCCGGGCCCACGTGGTCAAAATCCGAAGTTCGAACCAAAATCCGGTTACCCATTCCCCCACAAACTCAAATATGTAATTTATTTTGAAATCTGACCTCAAATTGAGGTCTAAATCCCCAATTTTTGAAAACCCTAGGTTCTACCCAAAACCCCCAATTTCACCCATGAAAATCGTTGATTCTAAGTGAAAAACATGTTAAATGATGTTAATGAGTGAAAGAATTAAGTAAAAATCGACTTACAAATGATTTGGGATGAAACTTCTTCTTGAAAAATCGCCTAAGGAGTTGTATTTTGAAAGTGGGGTGAATAATGGCCTAAAAGTCGACTAAGTATGAAAATTGCTGAGCTGCAGATATGGGAGAGATATTTCTCCCAGAGCTCTAAAAAATGTAGAAACTGGGGTGAGTCTCTATCAATGAGCACCAGCATAATTTCTTCATAGTGGAAGGAGTCAATCTCCAGGATGAATGTCTCTACGACATTCTTGACGTCCCCCACTTGTGGGGAGTAGTCCAGTGACCCCAACATGTGTGTCGCGCACCGGACCAGCTGGTTTTGCTAGCCATTCTTTCAGCCCTGAATGTCTTTCCTTCTGCCTCCCCAGTTCAACAATAGGATTCTATCTTCTGGTTAAGCAAGATCTTAGTCATTTCGCCTTTGTGTGATAACTCTATCTTTCTGGAAGCTACCTCCCCTTGACCATTTGTGGGAATTGCGAAGCTGGGATCGCATTTGCGAACCCTTCCCATTTAGCCAGTTCTCGCATTTGCGAAGGGAAAAGTCGCATTTGCGACCACCCTACTTTCGCATTTGCGAACACAGGGATCGCATTTGCGATCAGTGGCCAAAATCCCACAATTCGCAATTGCGATGCAAAGCTCGCATTTGCGAGCTCGCAATTGCGAGATGATCTTCGCAAATGCGAAAACTACAGAGCTGAACATACCAGATTTTACAAAGTTCAAAAATGCAAATCCGTGGCCTATCCAAAACTCACCCGAGCCCTCGGGGCTCCCAACCAAAAATACACACAACCTCAAAAACATCCTACGGACTTGTCCTTGCGATCAAATCGCCATAATAACATCATATACACCGAATCAAGCCTCAAAACTCACGATCTCTTCCAAATTTTCATAAAACATCAAATTTCCATTTTAAGTCCGAAACACGTCAAACGACGTCCGTTTTTAACCAAACTTTACAGAAAGCGCTTAAACCATATATAAGACTTGTACCGGGCACCGGAACCAAAATACGAGCCCGATTCCATAGTCTTTTAATCAAATTTCATTTTCATTTTCCTTAATCATTTCCAGAAAACAATTTCACACAAAAATTCATTTCTCGGGCTTGGGACCTAGGAATTCGATTTCGGGCATACGCCCAGGTCCCATATTTACCTACGGACCCTCCGGGACCGTCAAATCACGGGTCTGGGTCCGTCTACCCAAAATATTGACCGAAGTCAAATTTATTCATATTAATATCAAAATTTAGCATTTTTCACACAGAATTCATATTTAAGCTTTCCGGCTACGCGCCCGGACTGCGCACACAAATCGAGGCAACCCTAAATGAGATTTTCAAGGCCTCGGAAGCACAGAAAGAGTAAGGAAACAAGTGATGATCCTTTGGGTCGTCACAAAGTATGACATATATAAATGCTACAAAACGCATGTTGGCTAGCAAATTCGACATGAAAGACTTAGGAGTTGCTGATGTGATCTTAGGAATCAGAATTCACAAGACTCCACAAGTCTAGCTTTATCACAGTCTCACTACATTGAAAAGGTACTTGACAAGTTCAAGTATTTGGATTTCAAAATTGCCAAGACTCCAATTGAAATAAGTTATGCACTTCAAAAGAATGAAGGTGAAAGTGACTCACAACTGGACTATGCAAGAGTGTTTGGAAGTTTTATGTATATCATGAATTGTACGTGACCAGATATAGCATGTGCTATTATCAAACTGAGTCAGTTTACAAGTAATCCCAATCAAATACATTGGATGGCAATGAAACGAGTTTTGGAATATCTAAAACATACCCAAAATTATGCTTTGCATTATAACAAATATCCTTCCGTGATCGAGGGATATAGTGATGCAAATTGGATCACCGGATCATCTGAAGTTAAATCCATGAGTGGATATATTTTCACAATTGGGGGTGGAGCAGTGTCTTGGAAATCATCCAAACAAACGTGCATCGCCCGTTCTACAATGGAATCTGAATTCATAACTTTAGATAAGGCCGGTTAAGAAGCTGAATGGCTCCGAAATTTCTTGGAAGATATTCCATTTTGGCCCAAACCTCTGGCACCTATTTGTATACATTGTGATAGTCAAGCGGCAATAGGTAGGGCAGGGAGCTTTATGTATAACGGAAAATCTCGTCATATTCGACGGAGACACAATACCGTGAGACAACTACTCTTTAGTGGTGTTATCACAATTGACTACGTAAAGTCGAGAGATAACATGTCGGATCTACTTACAAAAGGCCTATCTAGAGAGGCAGTTGAAAGATCATCAAAGGGAATGGGGTTAAAGGCCTAGGACAAGTCATCATGGCGGTAACTCTACCTAGCAGACTGGAGATCCCAAGAGCTAGGTTCAAAGAGATCAAACAAAGTTATGAATGACGGTTCAATATTGTCAAATAACTCAACCCATTCTCGTGATGAAGACAATGTTCAAAAACGAGGTAAAGCATTAAGGCTTTTTGATGAGTCAATAAAGCTTAAAGCTTTTTAATGATTTGCTAAGTCTGGCAGGATATGACCAGATAGTGTGTCTTTAGGATTACACGTTTAGGAATCACCTATGTGAGTGTGAAGTGTAAGCCGCTTCAAGGAGAATGAAAGTAAAGGCCCATTCTCTAAGCACTCATGAAACCAGGCGGTGTTCATGGCTGAAACGAACACAACCGTGAGAAGCATAGATGGTTAAGGATTGATTGTGTAACTTATGTTGTCTAGGTATAAAACGAAGCTTGACGGTTCAAAGATATCAAATCTACCGATTGACCGAGTATATCCGTTATAAGTTCACTACGGAAAGTTCAAAGGGAAACCTACTTATCCAGATGCAATTAATTCTTGCATGTGAAACACACTCACGTCCGTGCATTCCTTTAAGTTTATAGCCATTCCCCATTCATGTGGGGGATTGTTGGATTTTGTTGTTTAATAACAAAAGAAGTGTGAATGGAAAATGGTGGGAAAAGAAATGGAGGGAAGTGAAATTTTGAATGAGTTCACTTTACTAATGCACTTTGTCCCTCATTGGTAGAAGGAAAGAAAATCTTTGTGTATATATAGAGAAGCTCATCTTTTAGCTCTTAAAGAGCTAAGAAGAAGGCAAGCCTCGCACCGCCGGCGTCGTCGTTCGCTCGGCTCGGCTTCGGCTTCGGCTTCGGATTTGGATTTGGATTTGGTCAAAGATCGATTGATTGATTAATCTTTTTGGACAAAATTCTTTTCAAATATTTAATTAATTAATTAAATTAATTAAAGAAAATTCAATTCGGAATAACACATGACCCGTGACCCGGTCCGGTCCGGCCCGTTTTTCTTTCCCGGATTATTTTAAATCCGTTTTATATTTCCCGCAAAATTTCCAACAGCTATGGATGTTCTGAAACAATGTCAAACCAGTTCTAACAGCCATGGCTGTTCTGAAAGGTTGCAAACCTTTTCAGAAACAGTACCAAATTGGCTATAAATATTCCTTCAAATCCCAGAATGTTTACTTACGAAAATTTCTGATAATCTTCTTCTTCTTCTGCACAAAAATTCCAATGTATTTTACAGCCTTCGAGTGGTTCGCTGTTCATCAGCGTTTTTGGTACCAACACTCCGGTGAGTTAAATCGTTCTATCCTGGGAGGATATATTCCAGAACCTCGGGTACTTGAGGGAAATAATTTCCTTAAGGACACACTGTGTATTCAGTGGGCTCGATTTGTTCCTATACCGTTTTCGAAATTTATTTTGAAGTTCAAATACTATTTTTCAGAATTTATTTCTACTAACTTTCCGTTTCTGTTTTCAGAAAGATTATTATTTTTATTTATTTACAGCAATACATATATATAACATTCACTTATGAGCAATAATCCGAAATGCATTCGGATTCTTTTATTTTTATAACTTCAAAATCAGCCCTTTGAGTTTGAAGTTTTACCTTCCTCACCTTGTCAACTCCTTGGAGAGAATTTTGTAATCTCCCAAGCTTCGTTTGAGGTGGTAGCATCGGCCACCTTCTCAAACATTGCATCATTCAAACATTGGTGGATGAGCGTGAGAGCTTGTTGATCCTTCTTCCTTGTCTTTGCCAAGACATCTTTTTCATTTTTGAGGCAGAACTTCCTCATTATTGTGTTTTACTTACCCTCTGTCTACGATTTTCCACACATCCTGTGTGCCAAGAATGGCTTTCATACGTAGATATCATTTCTCATAATTATCTTTCGTGAGACATGGTACTAAAAAGATAGCGGACCATTATTCGCCATGGCTCTAATACTACCTTGTTGGGAAAAATAACATCCCGCTCAGATATAATATCCACGGTAAATGACAATAGCACAAGAGGTAACAACGACACCAAATCTTAATGGGGTAAAATACAATACCCGAGCGGAACAATATAATACCACTATAATATTACAACTTGATAGTGTCAAGAAACTACTAAAACTTTAAAAGAAATAACACTCTTGATTTTAAACACTGTGAGCACGTAATTTTTGCCTCGCGTGAATTACTCCTACAGGATTCTTAAAATTAGGATTTTTCCTTTAATTATTTAATTTTAGGGAATTAATTGCATAATTTTTGTGTTTGTTTGCATTTTTGTGTGCATGTTTAATTGATATAATTCATAAAAAATACAAAAATAGTGCATTTGCATTTAGGACCTAATTTTTTAATTTTTAGGATAATTATTTAGTTAATGAAAGAAAATAACAAAATAGTTCTTTTTGCATTTTTACTTTTAATTTTTGAATTTTTTCTTAGTTTTCTTTTAAATTAGGAGTTAGTTCATTTTGAAAATTAATTAGTTTAATTTTAGAATTAAATCAGGTCTTTTTACTTTTAATTTTTTATTTAACAAAAAATCTAAATGAAAAAGAGAAAATGAAAAGAAAATTAAAAGAATTAAGGGTCTTAATAAAAATACCCAGCTTTTGGGCAAACCCATTTCAAAAACTAGGCCCAAGCCCCTCAACCCTTCCCAAACCCACAGTCCAAGCCCAAAACACCCCAACCCGGTCCAATTCCCCCTTTCTCCTCAAACGACATCGTTTTGGCTCGAATCAATCTCAACCATCTAGGTTTTATAATCTAATGGATGAGAAGCCTACATTACTTAATATATATATGTCCAAACGACCCCTACCCCCCTCAGGACCCCCTACCCTTTCATATCTTTCATCCCTCACCAGAATCCCTAACTCCGCCGCCCCCCACCGCGAACCGCTGACCGGAAATCGCCTCCGCCGGCGGCGAACGTCCAATGGCTCCCAAATTCACACCACAGTATCATCTCCCTCTCCTCATCATGGATCCATAAATTTTTTCTTTCAAATCCCACCCCAATCTCTCAAATCAACGAAACCCTAGGGCGCCGCCATGTGTTCCTCCGCCGTGTCCGGCGGCGCCACCTCCAATCCCACCCAAATTAACACCAAATCACCTCCTCAACTCCCTCTTTCCAAATCTCCAACCACTTTCCTTCGACTCTCCCTCAAGCCGTTCGAATAACCAAAACCCTAATTTCTTAAAAGAGGGTTTACGGGTAATTTGACCTCAATAGAGTTTAGCCGTGTGTTTTCTCATGAAAACACACGATTAAACACTATTTTGGTCAAGGGATTCAAGGTGGCTGGCCCAGGTGTTGACCTAATTCTGGTATTCCCTTCTCTTTTATTTTTCTTTTTTTTTATTATTTGTTTTCTGTCCTTTTTATTTGCTGGTTAGTTTTTCTTAAATTCTTTGTTTGAGTTTCTGATTTTTCTGTATTGACATAGCATCATTTTTTATTTTTATTAATTTTGTTGTTCTTAGTTTTCTGTTTAATTCTTAGTAATAGCCTGCAATTTTAGTTAATCAGAATTAATTCAAGTTCAAAATTAGGTTTAGATGGATTTGATAGTTCAATTTTAGGGGGATCTGTTTATAATTGGATTCCTGTTTGGTTATGGCTGAATAATTCCAAGCCTTGTAGGTAACCATGGTAATTTTTTGACCAAGTTAAAAGGGCTGGGATTAGGTTAACATAGGTTAAGTAATTTATGAATTAATTCAGGGGTAGTATAGGTATTTCAATTAGGGAATCCTTGCAGTAACTGAAAATAGAACCCCCTAGAACCTTCTAGATGGTGGTTCTAATTTAAAATTCAGAAATTGGGTGGTATAACTTGGGAAACAAGTCAGTCCTTCAAGGACTTTTAAGCTAAAAATTGAAAATAAAGAGGGGGCTAGGGTGCAAAGTAAAAGTCTGAAAATTGCCATAATTCTGCCTATAAAAGGCAGTACCCCTGCCTTGCAAAACAAGTTTTAGAAGCCCAGAGTTCTGAAATTTGAAATTCAAAAGTTTTAAGTGGAGAAGTCTGAAAAATTTGAAATTCAAAAGGTTTTCAAATCTTAGTTTTAGAGAGGGAAAACTGAAAATCAATAAATTTTCTGCAGAATTTGAGAGTTAAGTATAGTTTAGATCCTAGAGTTCAAAAACAAAAATCCTGAAAAAATCAACAAAAAAATAGTCTAGAGATCCATCCATATCTACTGTTTTGTTAGAGCTGATTCATTAAAGTCCGAGTTTAAGTTCAGCTGGGTCCTTTGGTTCAATTGAGTCTGATTTTTTGTGTTGCTACATCCTACTCCTGAATTTGGTCTGGGATTTGCTGGGATTTTGCTGAAACTGCATCTGCTACTATACTGCTGCCTAGCTGACTCTCCATTTTTCTGATTTTTGTTCTAATTTCCAGGTATTCCTTTGGCCTCAAATGATACATGAAGATTGAATCAAAAATGTGTGATCAAATTTGAAATATTACATGTTTTCTTCCATGAATCTTCTTCTTACTGTTTTACTTTGAACTAGATGCCTAGCATAGTAGTATTTACTCTTAAATTGCTTGCAAATATGTGTATTCAAATGTTGTATTCAGTCTTCACTAGAATGTGAATTTATATAATCCGGACATTACGCTACTTGTAATAATTGGACTGTTTGGACTGTTTCAAAGTCGCATGAGTATCCTATTTGGTGTTATTAGCCTTAGCTTAGTTAGGTTCTGATTTTATCATCATATCAATTTAGATGTTAAATTTGGAATAAATGTTAGTTTGGAACTGAGTCCAGAATCAGCTTGTATGTTCATTATTAATGTTAAGTCAGGCGTCTCCTTTGGTGTAAAAATGTTAATCACTTTGGTTTGTTATTGAATTTCAGAAATTAGAGTAGTAAATCGTTAGCTGAAACATGATCTGAATATGAATCTGAAATTTGATTTTAAATGAGCAAGCGTTTGATTTGAGCAAATTTAAATTGTTCATTTGTTGTAAAACTGATCAGTGTTGTGGGGCCCAGTTTAAAATCAGTATTGGTTTGGGCTCACTTTGGACCAAACTGGACAAATTGTGTGCATAAAATTTGAGGCCTCTGTTGGGCCAATTACAAGCCCAAATATTGAGCTCCACTTCAGGTGGTGGATCCAAATGCAAAACTTCAGCAATGACAATTGTTGTGTCTGAAACTTGAACTTAATCTGACGGGCCCAGACTTTTGTTCTTATTAAAGGCTATTCTATTGGGCTATCAATTTGTTATCGCTGGGCCTTTCCGTCCTTATTGGGACATTTAGCATTGCCATAAACAACTAATTAGAATAATTTAAGTGTTAATTATTTTCACCTGTTAATAGGAATTAATTCATATTAGACAGTGATAGTTCACATATCTTCAACCTTTGTCCAGTATCCTTTAAAAAATAAAATTAAGGTGTGCCGCGCCAAATAAAATCATAAATTGCGTGGCCCTCTTTTAGTTACTTCCATAAAAATACTTAGAACTCGGGACGAGCCATTTAGCGAATCTCCATGGCCTCCCGCAAAGATATCAACACGGTAGTTGTTTTAGGTTCGTCTTTTAATAAAATTACCTTCTTAAACTCGGGTGCGCATTTCATGTGACCCAAATCCAAATCCTAAAACGTTGAATAAAATGTGTTTCGGATCCGGGTGCATTTCATGTGACGTGATCCAAAAACACGTTTTAAACGACGTTCAATCTTCCTTAAAAATCAATTAAAAGCGGTAAATAATTTTAAATTGCACTATAGGATGAACATGTTTTGAAATCAGATATTAGGCCAATTATGATAGTTTAAGCGACCGTGCTAGAACCACGGGATCCGGGGGTGCCTAACACCTTCCCCCGGGTCAACAGAATTCCTTATTCAGAATTTCTGGTTCGCAGACTTCACTTGGAAAGTCGAAAATTTCCTCGATTTGGGATTCAAGATAAACCGGTGACTTGGGACACCAAAAGCCAAACATATCCCAACTGGCGACTCTGATAAATAAATAATCCCATTTCGAATGATGTCAGTTAAAGTGGAAAAACTCCCTTATACACTATCCTCCGGGGTATGTGTGTAAAAAAGGAGGTGTGACAGCTCTGGCGACTCCGCTGGGGACACGTACCCAGAATTTTGGTTCAGGGTTCAAGAATTCGAGCTTAGAGTAGCTGTTATGATTGGCTTTATTTATTATCTGATTTTTCTACATGTTTCATGCTAAATGTGCTAAATGCTTTACCGCTTTGATATTCAGTGAATTTTATATATAAACTGCTACGAAACCCTTCCTCTTTCTGAGTCTTCTACATCATGGAGAAGGGTGCACTTCGTGTGACTTCTCTTCTGTTTAGAGTCTTATCCCATTTAGAACGAGGTCCGGACAAGTTGCTAAGGCGGCGGAGCTTCTGTATCCCCGGTACGCTGCCCCCCCCCCCCCGGCTCGAGTTGTCCACTCGGGTAAGCCAGGTCTAGAATAATAAACCCAGGTTTTAAACCTAGTATAACAAAGCCTCATCCCGGATCCCTAGTAGGAACGTTTGTTTGCATCAGGTGCATTTGACTTAGGGGACTCAACACAGGGGTTGGGTCCGTCTAGGACAGGTGACCTGAAATAAAAAGACCATCCCGATGCATCTTATGTGCTACTTGTGCATTTATTTGTTTCGGCTTGCATGTTGACCGGCTTCTAGAATAGAGACAGAAAAATCAAAAAAAAAGAGGGAAAAGAAAGAAAGAAAAACCAAGAGTGAGAGGTAGGTATTTTTTCAGAAAAATTCTAAAACCCTGCCGAATTTTTGAGAAAATGAAAGAAAAAGAAAATTTTGTTTTCAAAAATAGTTGGTTTTGTCAAATATGACCAAACTACGCGGGTCTGATTCTCACCGGATGTGAGATACGTAGGCAAACCTCATCGGTTCCGACCCCAATTTTCAAAAAATCCAAAAATATTTTCCTTTAGTTCCTTCTTTAAAAATCTTTCCTTAGAAAATTCAAAAAAAAAAAAGAAAGTAAAAGTAGTTTTTAAACTCAAAAAAAATAGTTTCCTTCTTTCTAATGTCTTTCATGAAATAAAAAGAAAAATCAATAAAAATCAAAATCCAAAATACGGGTTTCCTTCATTTTGAAATATTTTTTCAAAAAATAAAAATTTAAAAGAATCAGAAACAAAAATCCAAAAATCTTCTTTTCTTGTTTAGGACTCTTTCTTTTGTAAATGTCAATAAAAATTTTGAAAAAAAAAGATTGAAGTCCAAAAATATTTTCGCTTTTCTTTAGAAGTGCTTTTGTAAATAAATAAAAACTTAGAAATTCAAAATATTTTTCATAAAAGTCTCTCTTTCGAAAATTAAGAGGCAACTTCCAAAATTCAAAAAATATTTCTTTTTACTTTTGAAATTCCCAAAGTTCCAATCAAAAGAAAAGGAATTTTTAGAAGTCTTTCTTTCAAAATAAAAGAAAAATCAAAATCAAAAAAATCAAAATCAAAAATCAATCAAAAAAAAATATTTCCTTTCTTCTTTTAAAGCATTTCTTTCAACAAAAAAAAAGAGTTAGTTTATTTGCTTTATTCCTGATCTTCTAGAACTACGCTCGGTCTGATTCATGCGGGGTCATGATACGTAGGCAATCTCCATAGGATTCGACCATAACCAAAAGAAAGAAAAAAAAGAGTGAAAAAATGAGGCAATGAAAAATGAGAGAAAAAGGGCAAGAAAAGAAAAGAAAAGAAAAACAAAAGAGAGATGAAAAGGGAAGAGTGAAAGTGGAAGGAAGAAAAATGGAGCAAATAAGTAAAACCGGGATGAAGCATACAACCGCTGCAAAACATGTAGAAACCCATTTAACTGTATAGGTGCATCACACCCCAACGTGCGATTACCTATCTGTTATTTGTCTCAAACTAACCGTTTGCAGCTGTCACTTCCAGTCCAGGTTTTATAGAAACGGTGGTTGGTTTTTCGTGGTAACCTGGCTTCACATCCATACTTTACTAGATCAAAGGGGAGTATTGGTATGTCTTCAGAAATGACCTTGCCAACAGTTCCCATCGCAGATGATAGCCCAATCTCGGGCATCCTGACCTCGGAATCTGCAACGGCTGAAGAGAACAGGATCTTACGTCTTCAAGTCATGGAAATGTGGGATGCTTGGGCGAATGGAAGAGAGCCGCCAAGTGCCATCCCAGGATTCCCCGAAACTGTTTCCGAGATCAAGGGGTACTTCTAATGTTCCAATCAATCATCCGAATACCCCACTGGGACAGCCCACCATATCAGCTCATTTCGTGGGAACACCTTCTGAGGTTCGCCCCCAGGTGTTCACGTCCGGAGCAGCCCCCAATATTTTCACCGCTCCCCCATGCTCAGCCACAACACAGCCTGCACTGCCTAGGCCCACTTTTGATCCTTCAGCCTTTACATTCCAAACACCTACTGTCCAAATGGAGCCTCCTCAGTTCCCCACTTATACTTATCCTCCGCCACCTCCATTCGAGTTCACAACGGGACAGGAAAAGACTCCCAAAACTCCCGAACAGGAAGAAACTGCAAAGAGGATGAGAAGCTTGGAGCAGAGCCTCAAGAACATACAGGGTCTGAGTGGGCAGAAAAGTGTGTCCTATGCTGATCTATGCATGTTCCCTCACGTGCACTAGCCTCTGGGATTCAAAACTCCAAAGTTTGAAAAGTACGATGGACATGGTGATCCTATTGCTCATCTTAAAAAATATTGCAATCAGTTGCGAGGAGCTGGAGGAAAAGAAGAGTTACTCATGGCTTATTTTGGAGAAAGTCTGGTTGGTATCGCCTCCGAGTGGTATATGGATCAAAATATATCTCGTTGGCACATCTGGGATGACCTCGCTAGAGACTTTGTCAGACAATTCTAGTACAATATAGACATCGCTCCTGATAGAAACTCATTGGCAAACTTGAAAAAGAAGTCTTCGGAGAGCTTTAGGGAGTACGCAATCAAATGGCGTGAGAAAGCATCTAGAGTAAAGCCTCCAATGGACGAGGTCGAAATGGTCACGGTGTTCCTTCAAGCTCAGGAAGCTGATTATTTCCAAAATATGATGTCAGCTATGGGTAAACCGTTCGCGGAAGCTATCAAAATCGGCGAAATGGTTGAAAACGGATTGAAAACGGGTCGAATTCTATGCCAATCCGCTATCAGAGCTACCTCCCAAGCCATTCAGGGCGGGTCTGGAGAAGTAGCGAAGGGCAAGAAAAAGGAAGAAACATCCATGACAGCGTCGAGTGCAAGAAGACACCGTGCTCCCAGATCCCTTCTCCCAGAAAGAACCCCGCAGCACTATTACCCCCACCAGGACATGGCCTATGCTCCTCAGCCATACACGGTCATGAATGCTCAACCTTATGTCCGGCCTCAGCAACAAGCCAACAGAAACCAAGCTCCGTTTCCAAGAAACCAGCCTCCTCACCAAAACCACTACAATCCCCGTCCTCCACAAAACAACTTCCCTCCCCGTGAGCCATCCAGGAGGCAAACTTTTACATCAATCGGTGAATCCTACTCCAGCCTGTTTCCAAAGCTTGTCCAAATGGGTCTGCTACAGCCAGTTCCTCAAACAAGGCAAAACCCGGCATCTCCCACTTATAGAGATGGTGCCAGATGTGCCTATCACTCAGGGGCGGAAGGGCACGACACGGACGATTGCTGGACCTTGAAGAGAGCAGTGGAGAACTTGATAGAGCAGGGGAAGATAGTGCTAAGGGATGAGGATGTCCCCAATGTGACCAATAACCCACTGCCAGCCCACAACAACGGACCAGTAATCGGAATGATTTGCGAAGATAAAGAGTTTGATCCGGCACTGAAGGGCATAATCGACATTGCTGATGTGGAGAGAAAACCAAAAATTGCCCCGAAGCAAGATGAAGGGGAAAAGAAAAAGAACAAAGCCACCCATTCAAAACCAGAAAAGAAAGTTGAAGCAGGAACGGGGGTAATGCCTCCCAAAGATGTTGTTCTATATGTCCCACGAGGCCGCAACGAAAAGCAGTTGACTTTTAATCCTCCAAAGAGATTTGAACTGAAAAAGGCAACCCAGATGTATGTACCCAAGGGAGCTTATGTGGTGCAGGGGCCAATTAATCCACCAAGGCTGAGTGAGCCCGTGGTTATTGGCCGCGCGCCACAGAGGCCCATGACTGATCCTACCGCGGTGCCTTGGAACTACCATAAAACAGTGGTGACGTATAAGGGCAAGGAAATCTCAGGAGAGGTTCAACAAAATTACCCTGGGGAAAAGTACTCCAATTTGGAAGAAGTGAACAACGCCACCAGGAAGCGCTTCCCAGCTAAAAAACCCGTGAGTGCCGAAGAGGCGGAAGCTTTCTTTCAAAAGATGAAAATGGCGGACTATAAGGTGATCGACCAGCTTCGAAAATATCCTGAACAAGTCTCCTTATTATCTCTGTTGATGAGCTACACCGAACATCAGAAGGTATTGATCAAAACCCTCAACAAAGCATATGTGCCAGCTGAGACTTCTGTGGAGCAATTAGAAATAATGGCGGAAAGATTTTTCGCTATCAACCAGATTTCATTCAGCAAAAATGACTTGCCTCCGGAAGGCGCTGCACATAACAAAGCCCTGCACTTAGCTGTCAAATGTGAAGGATACTATGTGAAAAGGGTTACGGTGGATGGAGGTTCTGGGGTAGACATCTGCCCACTCTCAACACTACAACGCATGGAAATTGGAACCGAAAGGATTCATCCCAACAATGTCTGCGTACGAGCCTTCGATGGTATCAAAAGGGACACGATTGGAGAGGTCGATCTAACTCTGACCATTGGCCCAGTGGACTTTGAGGTGACTTTCCAAGTTCTAGACATGGACACATCCTACAACTTTCTGTTTGGGAGACCATGGATCCATGTAGAGGGGGCTGTGCCCTCTACTCTTCATCAGATGGTAAAGTTCGAGCATGAGGATCAAGAGATCGTGGTCCACGGAGAGGATGAACAATCGATCTATCGGGACCCGTCCGTCCCATGTCTTGAAGCGAGGGAAGGCAGTGAGCACATAGTTTACCAAGCCTTTGAAATTGTGGTGGCAGACCAGTATGAAGAAGGAGACCCTTGCCCCCAACCCTTCCTATCCAATGCCTCGATTATGGTGGCCAAAGAAATGATCAGACATGGTTTCAAACTAGGGAAGGGACTTGGAAAATCCCTGCAAGGAATAGCTGAACCGATTACCCTGCCTACCACCGAGAAGTTCTTCGGGATAGGCTTCCTACCTACCCCAGATGATATAAAGTGGGCAGATGAGAGAAAGAATGAGGGATGGGTTTTGCCTCAACCACTTCCACATTTGTACGAAACTTTTGTCAGGCCAAAATACAATGAATAAGAAGAGGATGAGGCCTTTACGGCCGAAGAGATTAAAGAGATATGTGGGGCAATGAGAAAGATACTATATGAAACCCACATGGTACAGCCGGGAGAGGGCTCAAGCACCACTGAGGTGCTGTATATGGGACTTAATGCCAAGCTGCAGAATTGGAAGGCTACGCCATTCCCAATCAGGCGGGAGTCCCGGTAGACCTGTCCTGCCATTTTTTACGCATCGCGAGTTATTCCAGGGTGTAACTCGGATGTTTTCTTTAGTTTCTTGTCTTTTAATTTCCAAATGTAAACCCTGTTATTTTCAAACCCCAAGAAATGAAATCAATATTTCATCGTTCATCTTTCTTTATTCTTTCTGATGTTGCCATTTTTTCTCTTTTATTTCTTCTTTCAGTTCTAATAATGCGGCTTTAAATAACATGACATGCTTGCGGACTTCATGCCCAGATCCAAACACGCTGTCTAATTGTGAAATAATGAACCAAGAACCGGAATATGATGAAGAAGAGGCTTTTAGAGAAATAAATCAAGAATTGGAACAATTTGAGAATAAACCTAAAGCCAATGGTGCCGTCGAAGCAGCAAACAAGAACATTAAGAAGATTTTGAGAAAAATGATTCAGAGCTCCAGGCAATGGCATGAAAAGTTGCCTTTTGCATTATTGGGATATCGCACTACAGTGCGCACATCGGTTGGAGCAACCCCATACCTTTTGGTCTATGGTACTGAAGCCGTAATACCTGCGGATGTTGAAATCCCCTCTCTCCGGATCGTTGTTGAAGCTTAAATTGAAGACAGTGAGTGGGTCAAGACCCGTTTGGAACAGTTGACACTGATTGATGAAAAGCGGATGGCTGCGGTCTGCCACGGGCAGTTGTACCAACAAAGAATGGTCCGTGCTTATAACAAGAAAGTGCGCCCCAGGAATTTTGAAGTGGGACAACTTGTGTTAAGGCGCATTCTCCCTCATCATCAGGAAGCAAAAGGAAAATTTGCTCATAACTGAAAGGGTCCATACATCATCAGAAAGATATTGCCGAGAGGAGCATTGTATCTGGGCGATATCGAAGGAAATGATCCCGAAGCAGCCGTGAATGCAAATGCAGTAAAAAGGTACTATGTCTAGACTTTCTGCAGTAATGACTTTGTTCAGTTGGGATGACGAAGGCTTTCGTTCTCGCTACCCAAACACTATCAACCTTTTGCAAACCCTTTGAGCCAGTCACCTTTCTTTGGCCACCCTCTTTGGAATCCGAAAGTACTATTTAAAAAACAAAAAAAGATGAAAAATGATTGAAAAAATGATGAAAAAAAGAAAGAAAAAGAAAGAAAAAGGAAAACAAAACAAAATAGAAAAACAACAACAAAAACAACAAAAAACAAACTTCCTGAACTACGTCTGACTTGATTCCGAAAGGATACGTAGGCAGCCTCTCTCTGGGGTTCAGTCACACCAAAACAAATATCCCAATTCCCCCAAAAACTGAAACAGGGGCAGATAATATAATGGCTCGGCAATGAGCCCACCAAAATGGTTCCAAAGTTATAATTCCATCCAAGATTCTTTTTACCCAAAAACCTTGTCCCAGTCCTTCCGATCAATTGGCAAAGGCGTGGGAATTCAAAACATCATTGTTGGAATCTGATGCAATCAAACTGAGAGAAATAAAATGAGAGAGTCTTATCGGTGAAAACCTACGGGCACCATAAGGCGACGGTGAGCAGAANACTGCAAGGGGGTCTCGCACATAAGCCCGCGGCGAGGCCAAATGATGCCCCGTGGGCCCCAGTAGTTGAAGCTTTAATGTATTCCTGATTTTTCAAGCATCGAGTCTGTATTTTGGTTTATTTTGAGTCTGTTTGTAGTTTTTCTTTCCAAGAAATGAGTAGTTCAACATCTTTTGTAATAGAAGTTTTATTAATGAAAAATTGAAAATTCCCAAAAATTGTTTCCTTACTTTTCGCAATTATTTTTCCAGAACTACGCTCGGTCTGATTCATGCGGGGTCATGATACGTAGGCAATCTCCATAGGATTCGACCATAACAAAAAGAAAGAAAAAAAAAGAGTGAAAAAAAGAGAGGCAATGAAAAATGAGAGAAAGGGCAAGAGAAGAAAAGAAAAGAGACACAAAAAGAGAAATGAAAATCGAAAGAAGAAAAATGGGAAAGAATAAGTAAAGCCAGGATGAAGCATGCAACCGTTGCAAAACATGTAGAAACCCATTTAACTGTATAGGTGCATCACACCCCAACGTGCGATTACCTATCTGTTATTTGTCTCAAACTAACCGTTTACTGCTGTCACCTCCAGTCCAGGTTTTATAGAAACGGTGGTTGGTTTTTCGTGGTAACCTGGCTTCATATCCATACTTTACTAGATCAAAGGGGAGTATCGGTATGTCTTCGGAAATGACCTTGCCAGCAATTCCCATCGCAGATGATAGCCCAATCTCGGGCATCCCGACCTCAGAATCCACAACGGCTGAAGAGAACAGGGTCTTACTTCTTCGAGTCATGGAAATGTGGGATGCTTGGGCGAATAGAAGAGAGCCGCCGAGTGCTATCCCGGGATTCCCCGAACTGTTTCCTAGATCAGGGGGTACTTCTAATGTTCCAATCAATCATCCAAACACTCCATTGGGACAGCCCACCATATCAGCTCATTTCGTGGGAACACCTTCTGAGGTTCGCTCCCAGGTGTTCATGTCCGGTGCGGCCTCCAATATTTTCACCGCCCCCCCATGCTCAGCCACAACACAGCCTGCACTGCCTAGGCCCACTTTTGATCCTTCAGCCTTTACATTCCAAACACCTACTATCCAAATGGAGCCTCCTCAGTTCCCCACTTATACTTATCCTCAACCGCCTCAATTTGAGTTCACTGCGGGACAGGAAAGGACTTCCAAAACTCCCGAACAGGAAGAAATTGCAAAGAGGATGAGAAGCTTGGAGCAGAGCCTCAAGAACATACAGGGATTGAGTGGGCAGAAAAGTGTGTCCTATGTTGATCTATGCATGTTCCTCACGTGCACTTGCCTCTGGGATTCAAAACTCCAAAGTTTGAAAAATACGATGGACATGGTGATCCTATTGCTCATCTTAAGAAATATTGCAATCAGTTGCGAGGTGCTGGAGAAAAAGAAGAGTTACTCATGGCCTATTTTGGAGAAAGTCTGGTGGGTATCACCTCCAAGTGGTACATGGATCAAGATATCACTCGCTGGCACATCTGGGACGACCTCGCTAGAGACTTTGTCAGACAATTCCAGTACAATATAGACATTGCTCCAGACCGGAACTCATTGGAAAATCTAAAAAAGAAGTCCTCTGAGAGCTTCAGGGAGTACGCAATCAAATGGCGTGAGCAAGCATCTAGAGTAAAGCCTCCAATGGACAAGGCCAAAATAATCACAGTGTTCCTTCAAGCTCAGGAAGCTGATTATTTCCAAAATATGATGTCAGCTATGGGTAAACCGTTCGTGGAAGCTATCAAAATCGGTGAAATGGTGGACAATGGATTGAAAACAGGCAGAATCCTAAGCCAATCCGCTATTAGAGCAACCTCCCAAGCCATTCAAGGCAGGTCTGGAGGAGTAGCAAAAGGTAAGAAGAAAGAAGAAACATCCATGGCGGCATCAGGTGCAAGAAGACACCGCACTCCTAGATCCGTGTTCCCAGAAAGAACCCCTCAGCATTATTACTCTCACCAGGACATGGCCTATGCTCCTCAACCGTACGCTGTTATGAATGCTCAACCTTTTGCCCGGCCGCAGCAACAAGCCAATAGAAACCAAGCTCCATTTCAAAGAAACCAGCCTCCTCACCAAAACCACTACAACCCCCGTCCTCCACAGAATAACTTTCCCCCTCATAAGCCACCCAGAAGGCAAACTTTTACACCAATTGGTGAATCCTACTCCAGTCTGTTTCCAAAACTTGTCCAAATGGGTCTGCTGCAGCCAGTTCCTCAAACAAGGCAAAACCCAGCATCACCTGCTTACAGAGCTGGTGTCAGATGTGCCTATCATTCAGGAGCAGAAGGGCACGATACGGATGATTGTTGGACCTTGAAAAGAGCAGTGGAGAACTTTATAGAAGAAGGGAAGATAGTGCTAAGGTATGAGGATGTCCCCAACGTGACTAATAACCCACTGTCGGCCCACAACAACGGGCCAGTTATCGAAATGATTTGCGAAGATAAAGAATTTGATCCGGCACTGAAGGCCATAATTGCCATTGCTGATGTGGAGAGAAAACCAAAAATTGCCCCGAAGCAAGATGAAGGGGAAAAGAAAAAGAACAAAGCCACCCATTCAAAACCAGAAAAGAAAGTTGAAGAAGGAACGGGGGCAATGCCTCCCAAAGATGCTGTTCCATATGTCCCACGAGGCCACAAGGAAAAGCAGATGACTTTGAGTCCTCCCAGGAGATTTGAACTGAACAAAACGACCCAAATGTACGTGCCCAAGGGAGCTTATGTGGTGCGGGGGCCAACTAATCCACCAAGGCTGAGTGAGCCCGTGGTTATTGGCCGCCTGCCACAGAGGCCCATGACTGATCCTACCGCGGAGCCTTGGAACTACCATAAAACAGTGGTGACGTATAAGGGCAAGGAAATCTCAGGAGAGGTTCAAGAAAATTACCCTGTTGGAAGAAGTGAACAACGCCACCAGGAAGCGCTTCCCAGCTAAAAAACCCGTGAGTGCCCAAGAGGCAGAAGCTTTCTTTCAAAAAATGAAGATGGCGGATTATGAAGTGGTTGACCAGCTTCGAAAGTTTCCTGAACAAGTCTCCTTGCTATCTTTGTTGATGAAATTCCCCGAACACCAGAAGGTATCAATCAAGACCCTCAATGAGGCATACGTACTAGCTCAGACTTCTGTGGAGTAATTAGAAAGAATGGCAGAAAGATTTTTCGCTATCAACCAGATTTCATTCAACAAAAATGACTTGCCTCCGGAAGGCGCTGCACATAACAAAGCCCTGCACTTAACTGTCAAATGTGAAGGATACTACGTGAAAAGGGTTATGGTGGATGGAGGTTCTGGGGTAGACATCTGCCCACTCTCAACACTACAACGCATGGAAATTGGGACCGAACGGATTCGTCCCAACAATGTCTGCATACGAGCCTTCGATGGTATCAAAAGGGACACGATTGGAGAGATCGATCTAACTCTGACCATTGGCCCAGTGGACTTTGAGGTGACTTTCCAAGTTCTAGACATGGACACATCCTACAACTTTCTCTTGAGGAGACTATGGATCCATGCAGCGGGGGCTTTACCCTCTACTCTTCATCAAATGGTAAAATTTGAGCATGAGGATCAAGAGATCATGGTCCACGGGGAGGATGAACAATCAATTTATCGGGACCCATCAGTCCCCTGCCTCGAAGTGAGAGAAGGCAGCGAGCACATAGTTTATCAGGCCTTTGAAGTTGTGGTGGCAGACCAGTGTGAAGAAGGAAACCCTTGCCCCCAACCCTTCCTTTCCAATGCCTCGATTATGGTGGCCAAAGAAATGATCCGACATGGCTTCAAACCAGGGAAGGGACTTGGAAAATCCCTGTAAGGAATAGCTGAACCGGTTACTCTGCCTACCACTGAGAAGTTCTTCGAGATAGGTTTCCACCCCACCCCAGATGATATAAAGTGGGAAGACGAGAGAAAGAATGATGGATGGGTTCTACCTCAACCACTGACCTTTGTCAAGCCAAAATACAATGAAGAAGAGGAGGATGAGGCCTTTACGGCCGAAGAGATTGAAGAGATATGTGGGGCAATGAGAAAGATACTATACCAAACCCACATGGTTAAGCCAGGAGAGGGCTCAAGCACCGCTGAGGTGCTGTATATGTGACCAAATGCCAAGCTGCAAAATTGGAAGGCTACGCCATTCCCAATCAGGCGGGAGTCCCGGTAGACCTGTCCTGCCACTTTTTCTGCATCGCGAGTTATTCCAGGGTGTAACTCGGATGTTTTCTTTAGTTTCTTGTCTTTTAATGTCCAAATGTAAACCCTGTTATCTTTAAATTCCAAGAAATGAAATCAATATTTCATCGTTGATCTTTCTTTATTCTTTCTAATATTGCCATTTTTTCTCTTTTATTTCTTCTTTCAATTCTAATAATGCGGCATTAAATAACATGACATGCTTGCGCACTTCATGCCCAGATCCAAACACGCTGTCTAATTGTGAAATAATGAACCAAGAACCGGAATATGATGAAGAAGAGGCTTTTAGGGAAATAAATCGAGAATTGGAATAATTTGAGAATAAACCTAAAGCCAATGGTACCGTCGAAGCAGCAAACAAGAACATCAAGAAGATTTTGAGAAAAATGATTCAGAGCTCCAGGAAATGGCATGAAAAGTTGCCTTTTGCATTATTGGGATATCGCACTACGGTGCGCACATCGGTTGGAGAAACCCCATATCTCTTGGTCTACGGAACTGAAGCCGTAATACCTGCGGAGGTGGAAATCTCGTCTCTCTGAATCATTGTTGAAGCTGAAATCGAAGACAGTGAGTGGTTTACGACTCGTCTGGAACAACTAACCTTAATTGATGAAAAGCGGATGGCCGCAGTCTGTCACGGGCAGTTGTACCAACAAAGAATGGCCCGTGCTTATAACAAGAAAGTGCGACCCAGGAGCTTTGAAGTGGGACAACTTGTGTTAAGGCGCATTCTTCCTCATCACCAGGAAGCAAAAGGAAAATTTGCTCCTAACTGGAAGGGCCCATACATCATCAGAAAGATGTTGCCGAGAGGAGCATTGTATCTGGGCGACATCAAAGGAAATGATCCCGAAGCAGCTGTGAATGCGGATGCAGTAAAAAAGTACTATGTTTAGGCTTTCTGCAACAATGACTTTGTTCAATTGGGATGCCGAAGGCTTTCATTCTCGCTACCCAAACACTACCAACCCTTTGCAAACCCTTTGAGCCGGCTCCCATTCTTTGATTACCCTCTTTGGAACCTGGAAGTGTTATTGAAAAATGAAAATGAAAAAAAAAAGAAGAGGAAAGATGAAAAAAAAAATAGAAAAAACAACATAAACAAAATGTTTTCCCTGAACTACGTCTGACTTGATTCCGAAAGGATACGTAGGCAGCCTCTCTCTGGGGTTCAGTCACACCAAAACAAAAATCCCAATCCCCCCAAAAGTGAAACTGGGGCAGATGATATAATGGTTTGGAAATGAGCCCACCAGAACGGTTCCAGAGTTGTAATTCCATCCAGATTCTTTTTACCCAAACCTTGTTCAAGCCCTTCAGATCAATTGTCAAAGGCGTCTGAATTAGAAAACACCGTTGTTGGAATCTGATACAATCAACTGAGAGAAATAAAATGAGAGAGTCTTATCGGTGAAAACCTACGGGCACCATAAGGCGACGGTGAGCAGAGAAATTGAAAACGAGAGAGTCCGTTTAATGAAAACTTGTAAAGAGCACTATCGGGCGACGGTGAGAAGAAAAATGAGAGAGGTCGATTGGCGAAAACCCGTAAAGGGCGCCGTCGGCCGAACAGAAGACATCTCCCACCACTAAAAGAGTCCTGGCAAGATTCCCTGGTTTTGAAACACGGGTCAGTGAGTTTATGAGAAGTTGGGAAAGTTTGTGCAGGTCGGTCATCCAGTCCATGAAATATGTCATGTCTATTTGAAGTCTGCATGCACCCCAGATAAGTCCTTCCTTCCTTCCCGAAAGGGACACTTCTCTTTAAATTCATTTTCTTGCCTTTTGTTTACTTTTTCCTTGAATCCCTTTCGGTTTAACTTTGTTCCCGAAACTAATACAAAGAACAGGTGGCAGGACTGGCTTTACAGGGCTCTCCCTAACAAAAGTTAAAGAAAAGTACCCAGCCTCAGCGGGTACATCAAGTCAATCCCGACTGGCCATGATGGTTGATGCTCTGAAAGCAAAGTTATTGAAAAGGAAAATAAAGTCAAGGACAAAGGTCCTAAAGGCAGAATAAAGTGAAAGGGTCGAAGCCCCACGCGGGCGAGTTGTCATGAAAATTTAAAAGTTGAGCTCTTTGGTTTGAAAGAGAGATTAATCTTCAAAACCAGCAAGCAGCAGAGGTTCTCAACAGAAGCTAGACCGGGATCGAGAAATTGAGACGATCAAGGCCACAAAACCAACCACCGTTTCAAACTAATAATTGTTCTTTGTTTGAAAATTGAAACAGGTGCAATCCAAGCAACCGTGCAAGAAGCAGGTGTAATCAAAAGAAAAAAAAATGCGCAAGTGCTGAAACAGCTTTGCAGCAAATAATCAATCCAAAAGGGAAGTTTCCTCCAAGTTCTTTCCTCATCTTATTAAAATTGAAAAAAAAAGAGAAAAAGAAGAAAATCCCAAAAAGGATAGTTTAAAGTCCCCAATATCAATCTTTACTCTTGTTTGCCAACATTAGGGCTCCAATCCTTGAGTTGCGCCTTTTAGACATAGGGCCTCCATTCCCTAGTCGCCTTTTGCCAACATTAGGGCTCTAATCCCTTAGTTGAGTTTTTTACCTTTTAGCCAACATTAGGGCTCCAATCCCTGAGTTGCGCCTTTTAGACATAGGGCCTCCATTCCCTGAGTTGCGCCTTTTAGACATAGGGCCTCCATTCCCTAGTCGCCTTTTGCCAACATTAGGGCTCTAATCCCTTAGTTGAGTTTTTTACCTTTTAGCCAACATTAGGGCTCCAATCCCTGAGTTGCGTTTTTACCTTTTGGCCTCCATTCCCAGTCACCTTAGCCAACATTAGGGCTCCAATCCCTGAGTTGAGCTTTTTACCTTTTAGCCAACATTAGGCTCCAATCCCTGAGTTGCGCCTTTTAGATATAGGGCCTCCATTCCCTAGTCGCCTTTTGCCAACATTAGGGCTCTAATCCCTGAGTTGAGCTTTTTACCTTTTAGCCAACATTAGGGCTCCAATCCCTGAGTTGAGCTTTTTACCTTTTGCCAACATTAGGGCTCCAATCCCTGAGTTGACATTTTAGAAATAGGGCTCCACTCCCCTATTTGTTCTATCATAGACAAATACAATTCTTGAAAAAAAAAAGAGAATGAGTTCAGACTTTGTCACAAATAACTCACGAAATTTTTCTAGTGAAAACTGGGGCAGAAAAATTTCGTTAGTTTGTTTGTTTTATTGTCTGAGCAGGTTTGACCTCGAGGTACAGGGTTCGAGACGACCAAAAGAATGAGTCTCAATCCAGAAAAAAGAAAGGCGAAAAAGAAAAAAAAGTGAAATCAAAGTACTGAAGTGTAGAAAGATGCGGACTGTTCAAAATTTGGTTGAAGTCACAAGTTTCACATGTCCCGCTTTGTTCCAAGAACTAAAGAAAGAACCATCATCTACAGCTTGCAAGCATCAAGATTCAGATCGTAGTCCACAGTAAAATTAGCTAAGACTCAAGATCAAGCTTCAAGAGATTTATAGATAGGAATCCTGTAACTCATAGTTGATAGGCATAGCTAGCTTAGCTTTGATTTTCCTTTTGATGTAATAAGGAGGTCAGCAAGAAGTAGCAACAGCAACAGCAGTAAAATCACAGCTCCTGGTAGTCCTAGCTACCAAAACTTCCAGAACTACACTGACCTGATTCCTTTACAGCCAAGGATATGTAGGCAACCTCTGAAGCAAGGTTCGGTCAGACATTTTTCAGAAATGCTTCTCATGGAGTGCCAAGCGGGCAAAACTCCCTCATAATTGCTCATTTATCTTTGCCCGAAAACCCTTCGTGTCTCCGAGCAAAGAGGAGCAGCTGTGAGCACGTGATTTTTGCCTCGCGTGAATTACTCCTACAGGATTCTTAAAATTAGGATTTTTCCTTTAATTATTTAATTTTAGGGAATTAATTGCATAATTTTTGTGTTTGTTTGCATTTTTGTGTGCATGTTTAATTGATATAATTCATAAAAAATACAAAAATAGTGCATTTGCATTTAGGACCTAATTTTCTACTTTTTAGGATAATTATTTAGTTAATGAAAGAAAATAACAAAAATAGTTCTTTTTGCATTTTTACTTTTAATTTTTGAATTTTTTCTTAGTTTTCTTTTAAATTAGGAGTTAGTTAATTTTGAAAATTAATTAGTTTAATTTTAGAATTAAATCAGGTCTTTTTACTTTTAGTTTTGTATTTAACAAAAAATCTAAATGAAAAAGAGAAAATGAAAAGAATTAAGGGTCTTAATAAAAATGCCCAGCTTTTGGGCCAACCCATTTCAAAAACTAGGCCCAAGACCCTCAACCCTTCCCAAACCCACAGTCCAAGCCCAAAACACCCCAACCCGGTCCAATTCCCCCTTTCTCCTAAAACGACATCGTTTTGGCTCGAATCAATCTCAACCGTCTAGGTTTTATAATCTAACGGATGAGAAGCTTACCTTACTTAATATATATATGTCCAAACTACCCCTACCCCCCTCAGGACCCCCTACCCTCTCATCTCTTTCATCCCTCACCAGAATCCCTAACTCCACCGCCCCCCACCGCGAACCGCCAGCCGGAAATCGCCTCCGCCGGCGGCGAACCTCCAATGGCTCCCAAATTCACACCACAGCATCATCTCCCTCTCCTCATCATGGATCCATAAATATTTTCGTTCAAATCCCACCCCAACCTCTCAAATCAACGAAACCCTAGGGCGCCGCCATGTGTTCCTCCGCCGTGTCCGGCGGCGCCACCTCCAATCCCACCCAAATTAACACCAAATCACCTCCTCAACTCCCTCTTTCCAAATCTCCAACCACTTTCCTTCGACTCTCCCTCAAGCCGTTCGAATAACCAAAACCCTAATTTCTTAAAAGAGAGTTTACGAGTAATTTGACCTCAATAGAGTTTAGCCGTGTGTTTTCTCATGAAAACACACGATTAAACACTATTTTGGTCAAGGGATTCAAGGTGGCTAGCCCAGGTCTTGACCTAATTCTGGTATTCCCTTCTCTTTCATTTTTCTTTTTTTTATTATTTGTTTTCTGTCCTTTTTATTTGCTGGTTAGTTTTTCATAAATTCTTTGTTTGAGTTTCTAATTTTTCTTTATTGACATAGCATGAGTTTGTATTTTTTATTAATTTTGTTGTTCTTAGTTTTCTGTTTAATTCTTAGTAATAGCCTACAATTTTAGTTAACCAGAATTAATTCAAGTTCAAAATTAGGTTTAGATGGATTTGATAGTTCAATTTTAGGGGGATCTGTTTATAATTGGATTCCTGTTTGGTTATGGCTGAATAATTCCAAGCCTTGTAGGTAACCATGGTCATTTTTTGACCAAGTCAAAAGGGTTGGGATTAGGTTAACATAGGTTAAGTAATTTCAGAATTAATTCAAGGGTAGTATAGGTATTTCAATTAGGGAATCCTTGCAGTAACTGAAAATAGAACCCCCTAGAACCTTCTAGATGGGGGTTCTAATTTAAAATTTAGAAATTGGGTGGTATAACTTGGGAAACAAGTCAGTCCTTCAAGGACTTTTAAGCTAAAAATTGAAAATAAAGAGGGGGCTAGGGTGCAAAGTAAAAGTCTGAAAATTGCCCTAATTTTGCCTATAAAAGGCAGTACCCCTGCCTTGCAAAACAAGTTTTAGAAGCCAGAGATCTGAAATTTGAAATTCAAAAGTTTTAAGTGGAGAAGTCTGAAAATTTTGAAATTCAAAAGGTTTTCAAATCTTAGTTTTAGAGAGGGAATACTGAAAATCAACAAAGTTTCTGCAGAATTTGAGAGTTAAGTATATAGAGTTTAGATCTTAGAGTTCAAAAACAAAAATCCTGAAAAAATCAACAAAAAAATAGTCTAGAGATCCATCCATATCTACTGTTTTGTTAGAGCTGATTCATTAAAGTCTGAGTTTAAGTTCAGCTGGGTCCTTTGGTTCAATTGAGTCTGATTTTTGGTGTTGCTGCATCCTACTCCTGAATTTGGTCTGGGATTTGCTGGGATTTTGCTGAAACTGCATCTGCTACTATACTGCTGCCTAGCTGACTCTCCATTTTTCTGATTTTTGTTCTAATTTCCAGGTATTCCTTTGGCCTCAAATGATACATGAAGATTGAATCAGAAATGTGTGATCAAATTTGAAGACAATGATGAAATATTACATGTTTTCTTCCATGAATCTTCTTCTTACTGTTTTACTTTGAATTAGATGCCTAGCATTGTAGTATTTACTCTTAAATTGCTTGCAAATATGTGTATTCAAATGCTGTATTCAGTCTTCACTAGAATCTGAATTTATATAATCCGGACATTGTGCTACTTGTAATAATAGGACTGTTTGGACTGTTTCAAAATCGCATGAGTATCCTGTTTGGTATTATTAGCCTTAGCTTAGTTAGGTTCTGATTTTATCATCATATCAATTTAGATGTTAAATTTAGAATAAATGTTAGTTTGGAGCTGAGTCCAGAATCAGCTTGTATGTTCATTATTAATGTTAAGTCAGGCGTCTCCTTTGGTGTAAAAATGTTAATCACTTTGGTTTGTTATTGAATTTCAGAAATTAGAGTAGTAAATCGTTAGCTGAAACATGATCTGAATATTAATCTGAAATTTGATTTTAAATGAGCAAATGTTTGATTTGAGCAAATTTAAATTGTTCATTTGTTATAAAACTGATCAGTGTTGTGGGGCCCAGTTTAAAATCAGTATTGGTTTGGGCTCACATTGGACCAAAACTGGACAAATTGTGTGCATAAAATTTGAGGCCTCTGCTGGGCCAATTACAAGCCCAAATATTGAGCTCCACTTCAGGTGGTGGATCCAAATGCAAAACTTCAGCAATGACAATTATTGTGTCTGAAACTTGGGCTTAATCTGACGGGCCCAGACTTTTGTTCTTATTAAATGCTATTCTATACGTTTCGGAGGGTGCATTTCATGTGACGAAACGACGTTATATTAGGCCAATTATGATAGTTTAAGTGTCCGTGGTAGAACCACGGGATCCGGGGTGCCTAACACCTTCCCCCGGGTCAACAGAATTCCTTATTCAGAATTTCTGGTTCGCAGACTTCACTTGGAAAGTCGAAAATTTCCTCGATTTGGGATTCAAGATAAACCGGTGACTTGGGACACCAAAAGCCAAACATATCCCAAGTGGCGACTCTGATAAATAAATAATTCCATTTCAAATGATGTCACTTAAAGTGGAAAAACTCCCTTATACACTATCCTCCGGGGTATGTGTGTAAAAAAGGAGGTGTGACAAACACCACACTACAATATTGCTCTCACTCTCTAGTTATCTCACGGACTACAATCTGTGAATTACTCTCTCTACGTTCTATTGCGTTCACTCTGATTTTTTTATGTATTTTCAATGAGGAACAAATAGCTTATTTTATAAGAAAAATTGTCGTCCAAGTGAACCAATCAGAATTGGTTCTTGCAAGTTGCAAGATTTGTAACAACCAAAAAACCCAACACCAATTTGTTATGGTTTTGCATTTGGTTTCTGCAGCGCCTACCATAGCCTTCCATTCCTCCAATCATTTTTTTTTATTCGATATGGAACTTACATTTATAACTCCTCTCCGGAAGCTCCCAGCTTGCTTCCTTGGTAACTCGAACCTGCAACTTTAGCAGTAGAGGGTGTTTATCACTACTGGCGGAGTCGGGATCTAATCAAAGCTTACAGTTCAGGATTGTAGTTCTTTTAAATTATTGCACTATAAATTAATAATTTACATATTTATTATATATCTTAAGACTAATATATAATTCGAACCAAAGCTACTAGGTTTGCCCCACATACAGTAGGCTTAATTTGCCTACTAAATGGCTATAGTACCAATAATTAATTCGATACCTTCAGATTTGGAAAAATATGGGCTTCCGTTTTGCTCATGCAAAGTAACTAAAATGAGCGTACGTACTTTGTTTATATCATTCTCACAAGATTAACGTAACCATGACCATTCTTTTTCCTGATATTAAATTAAGCCAACTTGAAATGGAATATGTAGGCAGACCCCTACCTATCTTAATTAAGAAATTAACTTATATACACTGACAATATAAAAATATTACACTATCAAGTCAACCAAAAGATATTTACATATAATCTTCCATAAAAAGTACTCCCTCTGTTCCAGTTTATGTGAAATTATTTCCTTTTCGATCCGTCCAAAAAGAATGATCTCTTTCTAAATTTGGTAACAATTTAGCTTAAACGTACAATTCTACCCTTAATGAGAAGCTTTTATAACCACACAAATACTTTGGGCCTCTTTTTAACTTGTTTAGGACCACAAATTTCAAAACTCTTAATTTTTTCATAAGCTCCGTGCCCAGTCAAACATGTTCACATAAATTGAAACGAAGGGAGTAAGATTTATAATCTTGTTAATAAAGCAGATTACCTCCTGCCACAGGTAAAGATAACTTGATATTGTAAAATTTCTTTACATTGTCCATGGATATTAGTTAAAATCTTTAATTACATGGAGTGGTAAACTAGTAGAACTGAAAAATTACAAAGCCGTGTATCATAATTCGGATGAGGTATGTGCTAGATGTAGTAGGTTTTCGAAGTCAAAACATAAATAATAAGATACTAGAATGCATCTTTTTTGGCATCTTATTTTATGTAACCTTTAGTGTTGATAACCTTAAATATAGCTAAAGAGTCTGCTGCCGTATTAGCAAGAGATATTGCAAATTCCTCCCGATATGCTAAAGAGTATTTTCATCCCTGGCCTTTCTTTGAAATCTGGAATATGTTAGGGTCGAAATAATTATCGTGACTCGGTCAATTAACTTATCTATATACTTATATGCAGCATCCACTATGTAGTTCAAAGTTAAAGGCTTCGTTTTAGAGAGAGAATTTGTAAGACATAAGTTTTAAGCTATCACAAGTTGTGTGTTCCATAGTTAGAGAGTTCATTTTAGGGGAGAGAATTTGTGACGACTTTCAAAGTTAGAGAGTTCATTTTAGGAAGAAAATATGTGAGACATAAGTTTTTGCTGTCACTTGTGTGTTTCAAAATTAGAGAGTACCTCAATTTAGGGAGAGAATTTGTGATATAAGTTTTGTCGCCACTTAATTGTAAACATTTTTAAGAGTGAATTTTGTGACACAAGGGAGTATAAGTTTGTTGGCGAAGCTAACGCAGAGACATTTGTCTTAACATGATAAGATATTGCTTTTTTAGGCCGAAATTATTCTCTAACACCTCGCACAATAGGTATCACAATGTCTTATATATAACTTTCAGAGGCGGAGCCAGGAATTGATGTTTATGGGTTTGAAATTCTAGTCTTTTTAAGTTACTTGGTTCTAAATTAATATTTGTACGCATTTAATGAATTTCTCAAGACAATTACATAATTTGCACCAAAGTTACTGGTGTTTACCCGTAAAACGGTACAATTAAATTTATAGCGTGGTTTGTAGACAAGCGAATCGATTTGATCCCAAATGATAAATATATTAAACAAAATGCAGGACTTAGCGTTAAAATCGAGATTGAATAGCAGATGACTTGGTTCGGGGAGCATGGCTTCCGAAGACAACAATAGGAATAATGTTAAACACAAAATAAATATTATTTAACTTGGAATAGTGTGTAGCATAAGTTTGTCGGATCAAGCCCCTCTTAAATGACAATAATGGGGGCCATTGGTGAATATGTAACGGCAGGTCATGAATGCCAAAATTCTCTGTAACGGATGTATATTTAATACTGAGGAATATTCTTCATTGAATGTCATCTGGTGACAAATTTTGTTTGCCCTTGTTGGCAATGTTCCCTTCGAGGTCTGCCCGATGCCAACCGAAGTTGTTGCCCTCGGTCTTGGTTACCACTCGCTTCACCTTCCATCTATCACTGATTCGACGTGTCACTCTGTCATTCAAGTATTTGGTGTGAATCGATTTTACTCTATACAGGTATCCCTCTTGCTTTCTGATGGCACATCTTTGTGTCACCGGGAAGTTGGTAAAGATTCCTTTCTTGGCGGGAAATTTTCTGAACCATTCTGAAAAGTTTTTGACGCTTGATAAGACGCACGTCTCTTCGCATTTAATAACCCGAACACGTGTTACTCCACGATTTAGCAATATTTTCACCGGTTCTCCAGGTAATCATGGCCACAATTTTAACCGCCTATTCCTTTACTTGTACGCCTCATTCTTCTTCTTATACACTTAATAGTTTTACAAACTCTCTCAACTTCTTTGCATTCAACTCTTTTCTGCTTTCATCCTTCCTTAATCTTCTTCAAAGAAATCTTATCACCTTCTGCTGATCATTGCTTCTTTCACTAACTCTTCCAAGAACTCCGGTCTTTTTTTTGGTGGGGGTCCGAAGGAAAGCAAAGGCAAAGAAATCGATGTTGATGCTGACCCCCCTACGGTGAGCACCATTTTCCCCAAACGTCTCAACACAACCAAGGACTTTGAAGAGAAGTTCCCTTCTTCAAGCTCTCGTACTTGGGCTGTTGGCAAATACCCCTCTTCTATTCGCCTTTCCAGCATTCCTGCTGTAAAGGAGGACTGTGATTGCCATGACCTGAACATTATTCCTCCCGATCTGGTAAAGCGAGTAACCTTCACTAAGAAGGGCTTTACGTACGTTTATACGTACCCATTCAGTTTGGGTGCGTTTTCTTTGAGCGGGGGACTTGACCCCGTGATTTTGGAGTTTAGTACCAGGTTTGTTTGGCACAGGTGGGCCCTTCGATGTGGCGAATGGTGGCCATGTGGCGAATATTGGCTTGTCTACGCCGGCTGTGCCAGGAAACGAAGGAGGAGATCACCTTGGCTCGTATGATGAATCTCTACTCCCCCAAGATTTTCCGTGGGAGAATAATAAATTTCAGCAAACGCGGCCACCATGCTTTGCTCACCAGCATGGACGATGACAACGACTGTACGTGGATAGAGTGGTTTGTCTTTTTTGCCACCAGGGATATCATCCTGAGTCACAACTCCATCCTTCCCTGAGTCCTGGACGCGTACACGTAAGTTCTAAGTCTATCTCTTTTTCCTGAAAAAAGGTTGTTTCATGTCGTTGTTGATCCTTCTCCTTTAATTATTTCAGCAACTCTGTGGACACTACCAAGGGTTGAAGGCTTGGACCAGTGGGTTCAGAAGATTCTGTACATCACCTCACTTGAGAGCCGCAGGTGGAAAGAGTTGCCCCCCAAATACTGATGGAGGGCCAAGAATCATAGTAAGCTGACTCGTAAAACTGATTCCGCCTTCATTTCATCTTTGTATATAAGAAAACTGGTTAACCTCACCTTTTTTGTTGGATTCAGATCTCCCGTAGGGCTTTGTGACCATACCTGAGAAGGAAATTTTTGTTGATTCTGTAGAGGCTGCGAGGTTGTTGAAGGAGGCTTTCACCCGAACAGGCGCCATCGGATCTGCTTTCAGTGCAAGTGCTTCCTCTCGGAGTCCCCGGCCAGAGGATAAAAAACCAAAAAGGCAGCGTTCTTCTTCGGTCGAGAGCAAGAATAAAAAGGTAAAGAAAGCAGTACCCGAGCCAGCCGCAGCCATTTTGTTGATTGACGATGATGGGGAAGCCAGTGAGGAAGGGGCTTCCCTATAAAGGATACGACGTCCTTTATCAGCTCAACATAATGCTCAATTTGAAGAGCTTATAACCCCAACCGAGGGCAATGCCCAAGTGCTCTGAGGAGAGTTTGAGTAGGTGGAGAATGCCAATTGTCCTTTTTCGGTCCCAGTTGCTGCTCCCGGTACGTGAGGCCGAGTACCGAGCCTTTTCCGCCTTCGGTTGGTGAGCAACCAACAAACAACACTGCCTCTGTCGCAGCTTCTTCTCAACCCACAACACCATGCCATCCATACCTTCGTTACCAACAACTGCCACATCAACCTCACCGGCCGCAGACTCCCGAGAGGAGGATAATTTCAGGCACAACTACTCGCCCCCTTCTGCAGATCCCTAGAGGAGGAGGAGTGTCTCCTTCTTGGTAACTACTAAGTGCCATATGCTGTCTCGACCGGTGGAACTCGCCAATTATCTGAAGCCGCTGGCTTCAAAAAGGGATAAGAAGAAAATACATTCTCTTTCGGGAGAGTGTTTGTTGAATAACACCATGCACAATGGGGCAGCGGTAACATACTTGTTCTCTTTACTGCTTGTTTCTTTTTTACTTGCTATGATAGGGCTTCTAGCTTGGGTTTTTGCTTTGCAGGCTAACTTCCTTGCTTTCGAGGGCCTTCAGCAATTGATCCTCAATAAAGAAGGACTTCAGGCTGAGCGGGACTAGTTATTGGCTGAGAGGGACCAAATTTCTACTCGCCTCCCGGTGCTGGAAGCAAAAGCTGCAGAGGCGGGGGAGTTAAAGGCTCGGTTGCAACAGAGTGAGCAGGAAGCTCTCAGCCAATAAGCCTCTTAGTTAAATGTACAGTTTCAAGAATCCAAGGCTAAATAGTCTAAGGTCCATAATGATGTGCTCGCTGCTGCCAAGCGCGAATCTGTCTCCATTGAGAGAGTGAATAACTTGGAGGTAGCCTTGAACTCCAAAGCTGAAGAGGTTTTTGTTGCCGAGGAGAAGAGTGCCCAGATGGAGGATAGGTATAAGAGGATCATAGAACATAATAAGGTTCATATAACCACTATCCGTGATCTTGATCTTAGCCTTAGTGCCACGAGATTCGAGCGGGATGGCCTTTTGACCGAGGTTGATTGGTTTAAATCATAACTCCAGCACCGAGCGAATTCCTTCATCATTCTGAAAATATATTCAATGTATAGCATAAGGAGAAAAACTCTGGAAGAAGCCAAAGCGGGCGTCATTGATATTGACGATGAAATCGCCAAGTCCCAAGAGGTGGAGTTAACTGATTGAAGAAGCCTCCCGGCTCAGCTTGATGCAAATGAGTCTTCTGGTTCATATTCTGAGTTCTCGCGAACCGAGGAGGAACTTGAGGAAAATAACGATGAAGGCCAACATCCCGAGCCGACGGCAGATTCGCCTATTTCTCCCGGGGGCGTTGATGTTCCTCTTTTCCCAGTTCTGGGGAGATGTAGTTTAACTTTTTTTCTTTCTTTTCCTTTTTTGTTTTCTTTTTGTATTTTTGTACTTTTGTTGCTTGGCACGTTTGATAAATAAAAGTGCTTTTTGTTTAAGCATTGCGCAAAGTTTAGTTTTTCTCGTCGAATTATGCAAGGCTTCGGGTGCTTTTTTCCCCGATAGCATTTTGAGTTCCGGGCATAAAATCTTCCGAAAACAACCTTTTACTGTGAGGGTTTCATAAGAGAGGACCTCTTATGCTTACGCTTATCTTGAAGAGGACGTCTCCTGTTTATTCTGGCACTAGCATTTGAAGTACTTGATTAACTTTCAAATGATAAAATTAATTCATCGTTTGGACAAGAAATAAGATAAAAATAAAAGGACTTTATTTTATTTATTCTATCTTCAAAAGTATATAAGCATTTGTTTTGCTGAAAGAAAAGAAATTGCCATTACATGTGGCTAATTTGTACAACTTATTTCTACGGGGCTGGTTGTGTAGTCCCCGGTCCCGATGAGACATCTTTGTTCCCGGATTTTGTAGTCTCGATTTATGTGGCAATCAGGTTGCCATATTCTCATATCATCCCCCCCCCTCCCCAAGTGTTCAAATCCGAAGGGTGCAAATCGTAACACTAGAATTCTTGCTCCTTCGAGGATTCCACTAGTGAATGGTTGGATAATCTTTGGTTCGATAGCAAGCTTTATCTCCCGTTAGGAACTTTGCTATCGATCCAAAGATTATCTAACCACCCCGCAGTAGCTTGTAGGGAAAACACTTGTAAATGGTTGAATAGCCTTTGGTTCGGTGGCAAGTTTTGCTTCCCATTAGGAATTTGCCACCGAGCAAAAGACTATTTAACCATCTCGTATTGGTTTGTCATTTTGATGCCTTGTCGTTTAAAGGTCTTATTTATGCCGATGGCGTTTCCTTCGTAGTATACTTTCTGTTGCTACCTCGTTAAAAACATTGCTAGAAAAATCTAATTCGGACAAAAACTGGACGAAGGAAAAAAAAGTGCAACACATACTTTCAATATAAGCGATGCTCATAAGAAATAATACCTTTTGAGGTGAGTCACTTTCCAGTTGCTCGGAAATTTGACTCCGTCTAGGTTTTCTAGTTCATATTATCCTTTCCCGGTGACAGCCTGTTACACCCCATGTTTTCGTAGGTAAAAGTACGTTGCAAGTCAACTGATGTAAGCTATGAAATAAGATCATCTATGAAAGTACATAAAGTAAGATAATCATGTTAACTTGGAGGTTAAAAATATTGAATATCATGAATACAAAGTACCAAGAGGGTTTGAAGGCTTAGAAGCTAAACAAATTGAAGAAAATAAGTTTCGTCAAAAGTCGATAAGTTGGGAATGTTATAACATGTAATTCTTGGGTGAGACTAGGGTGCTCAAAATGATAAGGAGGTTATGTTATGAGTTATTTTAGTCTTATGATAGTCGTCTGTTATGTTTTGAAGTCAAGCGAGTTGTGGAACAAAAGTTGGCAAAGATCATCACAAGTTACATTCATAAATATGCTGAAAATTAGGTCAAATGTAGCTGAGCATTTCTCCCAATGTACCTGGAATTAGGGGATGATCTACCTACCAAATTGAAGATATACGAGTCTAGTTTCAAACGAATTAAATCGTTCATTGATACAACATTGGAGTAGATAGATATTCACATTTTTGCAAAACTTCGCAGAATGGTAGTCACCTACTTGCCAAAAGGAGAGGCCTCGATTAAAAGATCCTAAAGTCGGCCAAGAGGGGACTTTTAAGGGCTTATAAACTCAGTTAGTTCACTCATCTTTCAGATGAAAACCAGATTTAACCCTTGCAACTCCTCCCCAAAAATCCCACATAAACCCTAGGATGTTATGATGTGATTCTAGTGCGGAAAACCCCAGACAGCTTGCTAGTTTCTCTTTCTCCTTCTTGTAGCTGTGTTGGGGAACTAATTTGATGAAGAATGACTAGGTTTAGTGTGTTATACTCAGTACAAGGTAATTTTATGCTTCTCCTTCCATTATCTATGCGTTCGCGAGTTGTAACTCCATAGTAAAGAATAAACTTAGCGAGTTTCGAAAGAGTGGTATGTTGTTTATTGTTGCGTCACGATTAGCTGGTTGTGAACTTACTTTTAAGTTGAATTCATGACTGGTATATAGGTTAAGTTTGGCTTAATTATATATTGTTGCTTGTGTTGTTCAATTTGAAAGAAAAGACAAGTCGAAACGTGTTTTAGTAAACTAAAAAAATCAGTTTTGAGTTGCTGAACTTGTGGGACTATTTTGTGGGCTGTTTTTTTGTTGTTGTTGGGTTGTCTCTGTTGCTACTATTTTTATGGAGTTGGGGAATAGAAAGAGTGTGGAGAAATACCTCATAATGGCAGGGTGGTTGGCTGGTCGTTCGTCGTTACATTTTCGGGTTGTTTGACACTACTAGGGTTGTCGTTTTGTGTATGAACTGATTGGGGTGTGTGGGCTGTTTTGTGGTATATTTTGATGGAGATAAGGTTGGAAAATGATGCATACATATTGTTATTGTTGTGTTCTTGTTGTTGTTGTTATATGGTATTGGAGGAGGGCCTTGTTACAGGGGAGATGCTGCCCAAATTTACGTAAACGAGCTACTAGTTTAAGTTGCAGACTTAGCCTTTACTCAGCACTGATTTTGAATCTCCTTATGCTGTGGTAGATTGAGTTGAGTTGTTTAAAGAATTGCTTGGAAGGTATTAAGGACTCAACGGATTTAAGGTTTGTTAAGGCTAAACCTTTCCTTCATTTTGGCATGATCCCATAACTATATGTGTTTGATAATGAGACATAAAGAGAAGTTCGTATTCCTGAACTTTTGTACATTATCCTAGTCTCATAAGTTACAGTATTCTCCCTTATCGCAATTTTATATTCATTTTAGTATTGTCCTCTTTCAACCAAGAGAGCAGAGAGTCTATATATATACAGTATTACAGTATGTTCACCACCACCGAGCTATAATCGGTAAGCAGGCCCCTATTGGGCAACCCCTGATTAGATGGTAAGTTATATACCGAGCCTACTGTGGCCAAGCTCCTATGAGCGAGCCCAGAATGGCCGAGATACAGAGACTAGTATGGTCGGGCGCCTACGAGCGAGCCTACTACGGCAGAGCAGTTACACATACCGAGCCTTATAGGGCCAGACAACTAATTTACTTACTATATTGAGAGAGATGGGTTAGTATCAGCAGGTAACATACTTTCAAATTATGTTTGACTCCCAGGTACTTTCAGTTATTATATTATCAGTTCAATTTCAGCTTTCAGTTATTTTGTTGCCTTACGTACTCAGTACATTATTTCGTACTGACGTCCCTTTTGCTGGGGACGCTGTATTTCATGCCTACATGTCCTGATAGACAGCTGGATAAACCTTCTCAGTAGACAAAGTCAAACATCTGCTTGGTTGGTAAGCTCTACTTCCTCAAAGTTACCAGGTCTATACCTTAGAGTCTATTTTATATATACAGGTTTGATGGGTAGGTGTGACGACCCAAAGGGTCATCACCGTGGTTCTCCCTTTTTCCGCGCCTCCGAGGCCTTGGAAACCTCACTTTTGGTTGCCTCGATTTGCGTGCGCACTCCGGGCGCGAAGCCGGAAATTTTTTATGTTAAAATATATGAATTCTGTGAAAAATTTGGTGAATTGTGATATTAATATTGATATAGTTGACTTTGGTCAACATTTTGGGTAAACGGACCCGGACCCATGATGTGACGGTCCCGGGAGGTCCGTAGAAAAATATGGGACTCGGGCATATGCTCGGAGTCGAAATCCGAGGTCTAGAACCCCGGTAAAAGAATTTTTCTGATAAATTGTTTTCTGAAATTAATAAGGAAAAATGGAAATGAAAATGAGTTAGAAAATATAGGTATCGGGCTCGTATTTTGGTTCCGACGCCCGGTACAGGTCTTAAATATGCGTTAAGCGCTTCCTGTGAAATTTGATCGAAATCGGACGCCGTTTGACGTGTTTCGGACCTAAATAGCTAAAGTTGAAGGTTTATGAACTTTGAAATGAAAATTTTGAGTTTTGGGGGTTGATTCTTTGATTTTGATGTTATTTTAGCGATTTGATCGCTCGAGCAAGTTCGTAGGATGATATTGAGTTAGTGTGTGTGTTTGGTTTGGAGCCCCGAGGGCTCGGGAGTGTTTCGGAGGTGGTTCGGGGTGTTTTACACTTAGAAAAGTTAGCAGATTTTCTGCAATTTTTGCTAAGGCCTTTTCTTCTTCGCGATCGCGGCCTTAGGCTCGCGTTCGCACTGCTCATGGTGTTCCCCTTCTACGCGTTCGCATCTCCATAAGCGCGATCGCGTAAGTCAAGTTCAGGACCCCAGAGACTTCCTCTTCGTGTTCGCAGTCAGATGTTCGCGAACGTGCTGCTCCCTCCATCGCGTTCGCGAGGCCTTTTACGCGTTCGCATAGAACAAACCTGGACCCCCCAGCATTTTCTTCTACGCGTTCGCCTTCCCCTTCACGCGAACGCGATGCCTGCCCATTTTCCTTCATCGCGAACGCGACCGGGGTGTCGCGAACGCGATGAACAATTTTGCCCAGTTATTTTAAAAGCCTAAAACAGTAGCCATTACGGGATTTTGCCATCTTCATCACACGAACCTCTCTCTCAAATCCTCCATAGACGAAATTCAAGTTCCCTTTCCTCCACAACTCGTTGGCCTAACATCGTTTCCTCATTATTTTATCATCTAATCACTAAATTCTAGGCCTAAAAACATGAAATCAAGGTAGAAATTAGGGCTTTTGGGTAGAGTTAGGTTTTTGAAAATTTTGGGCGATTCAACCTCAATTTGGGGTCGGATCTTGAAACCAAATATATATTTGACTCGTGGGCGTTATGGGTGATGAAATTTGGTCCGAGCCTCGAGTTTTGGACCATGTGCGCCCGGATGTCGGATTTTGCTATTTTTGGAAGAAATGATAGGAAATTCATTCTAGCGCTATGGGATTATGTTGTTGAGCCTCATTTGATTATTATTGAATTAATTATGATATAAATATCATTGTTTCGGAGTCGAATTCGAGAGGAAAGGCAGTGTTAGAGGCTGATTGCTATTTTCGGACCGAGGTAAGTGTTTGATCTAACTATTGGCTTGAAGGGATAGGATTAGAGTATTATAAATGCTATTTGCTAAATGATCGGTACGGTGTATAGCGTGTGTGACGAGTGTTATACACCGGGCTCTAGCATGACCGTGGGTCTTTGTTTGTACTTGTTTTTGAGATAATTTGAACTCTTCTAACTACAACATGTTTTTCTGCAAATGTGAAGAGTTTGAGGATAAGTGTGAAATATAATATTTGGAAGCATTGGCTCGTAGTGATAAATACCATTGAGTAAGAGATGAACGTATTGAAATAAGGTTGTGATTAATCCCTTGCCGGGATGGTTTTGATTACAGTGAGTATTGCCCTTGCCGGGTTGTGAAAGATATTGTTATTGTTCCCTTGCCAGGACTTGGTTGTTATTTTGTGTTATTCCCTTGCCGGGATAGTTCATATTACTTGTTTATTCCTCTAGCCCGTTTGGTTGTGACTGTTATTTGGGTGAGGAAGAGTGAAATTGCACGAAGGGTCATTCCGTGCTATGTTTTGACTATTTATGCACGAAGGTACATTCAGTGCTCTGATTTGATTATATTTGCACGAAGGGTCATTCCGTGCCATGAGATGAGAGCTATGTGAGGGAAAGCACGAAGGGAATACCGTGCATTTTATTTGATTGCTTTGGGTGAGATTGAGAGTAAAAGCACGAAGGGTGATGCCGTGCAACTATTGAATTTCTTATTCTTTGATAATTATTGTTGTGCCATGTTTCTTAATTATGCTGATGAACTTTATATCCAATTTGTACTCTCCCCATAGCATGTTTCCCTCCCTTTTAACTGTTTAGTTTCGGTATTTTCTTTCCTTTTATTGCATATTTGTATATAAAAATTTGTACAGGTTGGTTTGGTAGTCCTGTCTAGCCTCGTCACTACTTCGCCGGGGTTAGGCCAGACACTTACCAGCACATGGGGTCGGTTGTGCTGATGCTACACTCTGTGCATTTCTTTGTGCACAGATCCAGGAGCAGTTTTTGGACAGTAGCAGTAGGATTCTTATCCGGGAGCTATCTTCAGTCCAGGGACTCTCGAGGTAGCCTAGCTGGCGTTCGCAGGCCGAAGTCCCTTTCCTTATTTTAGTTTGTTTTCATTGTACCGAAACTGACATGTGTATTTCTTTCATTCAGACTTGTTGTAGTATTCTATAGTAGTCCGTGAGCTAGTGACACCGGATTTTGGGTAGGGATGTGTTTCAAACTCCCGCATTTTCATATTTTTTTTGTTAAACTTAAAGTCTTCCGCATTTCTTTAACTGTTGTTAGTATATTATATTGTTGAGGTCGAATAGCGAATGTTTAATGTATGGCTGGCCTAGCTCCGTTAGTAGGCGCCATCACGACGCCCGATGGTGGAAAAAATCCGGGTCGTGACAAGTTGGTATCAGAGCACTAGGTTACATAGGTCTCACTACTCACGGACAACCTCGGTAGAGTTTGAGGGATCGGTACGGAGACGTCTGTATTTATCCCCCAGAGGCTACGGAGTTAGGAAAAGTTTCACTTTTGTTCTTTCCTGTCGTGCGATTCTGTTTCTCAAATATTGATTGTCTTTCTACTCTGTTCTTTCGCAGATGGCGAGAACACGTGCTTCCTCTTCTACAGCGCAGCAGCCCGAGCCCCCAGCAGCAGCTCCTGCGAGGGGCAGAGGCCGAGGCCGTGCCAGATGCCGAGGCCGGGGCAGAGCTCAGCCCCGAGCAGCAGTCCCAGAGGTGGAGCCTCTTGTTGATTATGATGAGGAGGCTCCAGCCACAGCAGCTCCGGTGGGCCCAGCTCAGGTCTCAGAGGGGTTCGTAGCCACCCTAGTTCTTCAGGACGCTCTGGTCCGATTGGTAGGCTTTGTGGAGAGCGTAACTAGAACGGGTTTGCTTCCAGTAGCCCCAGCCACTTCTCAGGCTGGGGGAGGGGTTCAGACTCCTGCTACACGTACCCCGGAGCAGGTAGCTCCACAGACTCATGCCCCAGTGGTTCAGCCAGCTGCGGCAGCTCAGCCAGGTATTACAGCTCAGGCCGGTGATGGAGCGGCCATGTCTTCGGATGCTTTGTGGAGACTTGATCGGTTCTCCAAGCTCTTCACCACCACTTTCAGAGGTGCTTCATCAGAGGATCCCCAGGATTTTCTATTCAGTTGTCATGAGATTCTCAGGACTATGGGTATACTGGAGACCAACGGGGTCGATTTTTGCACCTTCAGGCTTGCAGGGTCCGCCAAGACTTGGTGGAGAGATTTTTGCCTATCTAGACCAGCAGGGTCTCCAGCTTTGACATGGACTATGTCGAACTCGGTGAGCAGGATTTGCCATTTTGCCAACCTCCCTGTAGGCATCGTCTTCTGGAATATGTACTTTATAGGATCCAATCTGGTGATGAGGTAAGTGGTGTAGGCCAACAAATAATTCCTGAGCTTCTGAGCGACCCAAGTTAAGGCGCAGCAAGTCCTTTTCAACAGAGTGTATTTGGCTTCGTAACTAGTGAACTTCTTGCTCAAATAGTAGATTGCCTGCTCTTTCTTCCCGGTCACACCGTGTTGCCCGAGGACACATTCGAAGGAATTCTCCAAGACTGTCAGGTACAAAAACAAAGGCCTCCCAGGTTCGGGTGGGACCAAGACTGGCGGATTCGACATATATTCTTTGATTTTGTCAAAGTCATCTTGACACTCATCTGTCCATTTAATCACTGCATCTTTCTTCAACAGCTTGAATATGGGCTCACAGGTGGAAGTCAACTGAGCAATGAACCGGCTGATGTAATTCAGCCTTCCCAACAAGCTCATAACCTCTTTCTTGGTTCTCGGAGGAGGTAAATCCCGAATAGATTTTATCTTCGTTGGATCTAGCTCAATGCCCCTTCGACTGACTATAAATCCCAAAAGTTTCCCAGACGGAACTCCAAATGCACATTTAGCCAGGTTTAGCTTCAAATCATACTTGCACAGACGCTCAAAGAACTTTCTCAGGTCCCGAACATGGTCATCCTGCGTTCTGGATTTAATGATCACATCGTCCACATAAACCTCGATTTCCTGGGGCATCATGTCATGAAAAATGGCAGTCATAGCTCTCATGTACGTTGCCCCGGCGTTCTTCAAACCAAAAGACATGACCCTGTTCTCCCATTGTCATGAAACATTGATTCTCCATTCTTTCATGATAGTTTTCTTCTTGAAATTCATCCTCGTCGCTCCAAGTTGAGATTCTATGATTTTTCTTCTTGAGGCTGGGACATTTTAATTTCATATGTCCAGGTTTACCACATTTATAGCAGCATATGTTCTCTTGTTGTTGAACCTCATTCGTCCAATTCTTTTGATGATTCTGGATGGATTGGGATTTTCTATTCTGCTTCTATCTACTCTTCCTTTTTCTCGTCCTGGGTATCACGGCCACGTCTTCTCGATTTTCACCATTTTTGGATTCTTCAAGAGTTGACGTGAATTCAATTTCCTTTACTTTGTTGGCGTCCCCGTGGATATTTTCCAATATGTCCCATATATTTTTAGCAGTCTCACAGGTGGATATTTTCTCATATTCTTCTTCACTAATCGCACAATAGAGCATGTTAATTGCTCTAGCATTTGTTTGCATAATATCCAACTGTTCTTTTGTATAGTCAAACATGGATTCCCTTTTTACAAGCTTCTTTCCATCACTGTTGTTTGGAATAGGTCTTGGTCCATTCTGAATAACTAGTCAGGCTCGATAATCTATTGATTGGACATAAGTCTTCATTCTTTCTTTCCAATGGCTATAGTATTGACTATTGAAGTACGGTGGCCTTCTTGTTGAGTATCCCTCTTGAAGTACGGTTCCAATAATTTGATGACCTGCCATGGATCTGTTCTCACTTGCTGTTAAGCAAAAAATAAAGATGTGAGACCTGCTCTGATACCAATTGAAAGTACAAGAGAGGGGGGGTGAATTGTAGCCTTTTTAAATTTCTAGTCAACTACTCTTCAGACCTAGTCGACTTATGCGGAGACAGCCTGCACAGAACTGTTAGTCCTTTTGATTTAAACAACTGTTAATCACAATAAAACAGTAAAGGAACAGAATATAATATAAGAGCGATAAAGTAAATGACACCAGGAATTTTATACTGGTTCGGAACCAATGTGGTATCCTAATCCAGTCTCCTTGGGTTGCAAGGATGTTATCTCTTGAGCTCTTTGTAATTTGTGTTGAGTACAGCTTGTGTGATTTTCAACGTTCACCACCAAAGTTTACAGGGTTGGTTTTCACTCGCTCACCAACAACGACCCTTTGGTTTTCACTCGCTCACCAAAGAAACGAACAATGACACAACCTCTCCGAACACACTGCCTTTCTAATTTTTCTATCTCTCTTCTCTCTTTTGTGTACACAGTAAATCTACTAAAGTGAATTACAATGCTTGTTAAGAGTAGAATAAAGAACTTGTAGTTGGATAGACAATTTGTATAGAAGGCTGCGTACTTCTTTACTGGAGCATTCTGGTATTTATAGATATTGCCTGGAACTAGCCGTTACTGATGATTCCTTGATTGTTGGCTTTTTCCCTTCCTTAGAAATATTACTGCCAGGATATATTTTTCCTTAAGAAATGAGATCAATGGATTCTCTTTGAATTTGGACAGCCTTTTCTTTCCTTTTGAACTCTGACTGAATCTTCCCTTTCTAACATTGAGATATACTATGAATTTGGTCCTTCCTTGATAGCTCCGTATGAATCTGGACGATTGTCGAGTCGTCTTTCAAGCCCGTTGAATTTCTTTCCTTGGTCTTCTACCGGATTATATGGCACAAGATAATTCCTTGATTTCAACAAATTTGTTTCTTATACGAAGAGAGTCATGCATCCTGATATCTTCCTTCAATGGAAAAGTTTTCCGTATCTCCTTTCACGTAATGGAATATTTGACCACTTTATATGGATGTGATTCCATATATTGTGTTGTTCCTTATATTCTGAATGGACTTTTCCTTTTGAAGCATAAGTAATTAAGTTCTCGATCTGTTGATTGTAATAAGGAAAGGTAGTAAGTAATTCCACCTTCTTTCTTTAATCCTTTTTATAACTTTGGACATTATGCCTTCCAAGTCTCCAGTGCATAATTCCGTTTCTTTGCTTAAAGATTCTTCTTCAAAATATTCCTCATTTTCCTTCAATAAGTCATGATGATTAAATCAAAATCCCATGATTTACTTTTTCATGATTGTAGTAATTCTTGATTGACTCCATAACCCATGCTTCTTTCCATAAGAACAGTACTTTCCATCTCATACGTAGTAAATAGGCTTCTTTGTGCAGCATTCCTTAAATGCAAGATTTGGCCAATTCCTTGTAGTACTTGACATGATATCTCTTTTCATAATATAGAATATACTATACCCATAATATATTATCATTCCATAAAAATATATCCTTCCTTGGCCTTGTAGTATCTGTTCCATATAGTATTTTCCTTCCACAAAATAACAGATCTTCTACATGATTTTAGCAACTTTTTTTTCAGGATGGTGAAGAACTTACCATTCATAATTTCCATAGATTCTTCTTCTGATATTGTAGTAAGCCATTCAATATTTGAATTTTTACTTTCAAATATTTATCCTACTATGACGCTTGGAGATTAAAACTCTGAAAGTAATCTTCCTTGATAATTCTTCACATGATATTCTCTTTCCCATATTTGTTTGGATCTTTACTAGCATCTTCTTTCTTGAATAAACTTGTACAAAATTAAGATTGCCACAAGTAAATGTTATTTGATTTATATTGGTTTGTTATCATCAAAATTAATACATGAAACCTTGAAGCTAACAGAACTGGCCTAGACCAGCATCAGCTACAGAGATTCGGAGTTTCTTGGGGTTGGCAGGCTACTACAGACGGTTCGTGGAGGGGTTTTAATCTATTGCAGCCCCGATGACCAGATTGACCTAGAAGGGTGCCCAGTTCAGATGCTCGGATGAGTGTGAGGCGAGCTTTCAGAAGCTCAAGACAGCTCTGACTACAAAAGGAGTTGAATTTGAGGCAGAGGAGGTGGTTGGAGTTGTTGACGGATTATGAAGTCACCATTCTCTATCATCCGGGGAAGGCCAATGTGGTGGCCGATGCTTTCAGTAGGAAGTCAGCCAGTATGGGCAGTCTCGCTTATATTACGGTCAGCCAGAGGCCGCTTGCTTTGGATGTTCAGGCTTTAGCCAATCAGTTCGTGAGACTGGATATTTTTGAGCCCAGTCGTGTGTTAGCTTACACGGTCGCTCGTTCTTCATTATTGGAGCATATCCGTGATCGGCGGTTTGATGATCCTCATTTGTGTGTCCTTAGAGACACGGTGCAGCGAGGAGGTGCCAAGCAGGTTACCTTAGATGCAGATGGAGTTTTGAGATTGCAGGGGCGAGTTTGTGTGCCCAATGTGGATGGGCTTCGAGAGTTGATTTTGGAGGAGGCCCATAGTTCCAGGTACTCTATTCATCCGGGCGCCGCGAAGATGTATCATGATTTGCGGCAGCATTATTGGTGGCGTAGAATGAAGAAGGATATCGTAGCATATGTGGCTCGTTGTTTGAATTGTCAGCAGGTTAAGTACGAGCATCAGAGGCCTGGTGGTGTATTCCAGAGGATTGAGCTTCCCGAGTGGAAGTGGGAGCGGATTATTATGGATTTTGTTACAGGACTTCCGCTGACTCGGAAGAAGCTCGATGCGATATGGGTTATTGTTGATAGGCCGACCAAGTCAGTACATTTCATTCCTGTGGCAGTCTCCTATTCTTCTGAGAGATTAGCTGAGATTTATATCCGGGAGATTGTTCGCCTTCATGGTATGCCGGCATCTATCATTTCGGACCGGGGTACGTAGTTTACCTCGCACTTCTGGAGAGCACTTCAGCGAGAGTTGGGCACACGGGTTGAGTTGAGCACAACATTTCATCCCCAGACGGACGGTCAGTCCGAGCGGACTATTCAGATTCTAGAGGATATGCTTCGAGCTTGTGTTATTGACTTTGGAGGTTCGTGGGATCAGTTCTTGCCTTTAGCGGAGTTTACCTACAACAACAGCTACCAGTCGAGCATCCAGATGGCTCCTTATGAGGCTTTATATGGTAGGCGGTGTCGGTCTCCGGTTGGATAGTTTGAGCCGGGAGAGGCTCGGTTGTTGGGTACAGATTTGGTTCAGGAGGCCTTGGACAAGGTCAAGATCATTCAGGATAGGCTTCGTTTAGCTCAGTCTAGGCAAAAGAGCTATGCGGATCGTAAGGTTCGAGATGTAGCTTTCATGGTTGGTGAGCGGGTATTGCCCCGAGTGTCACCTATGAAGGGCGTGATGAGATTTGGAAAGAAGGGAAGCTTAACCCAAGGTTCATTGGTCCGTTTGAGATTCTTGATCGAGTGGGAGAGGTGGCTTATAGACTTGCATTGCCGCCTAGCTTATCGGCCGTGCATCCAGTTTTCCATGTATCCATGCTTCGGAGGTATCACGGCGATCCAGCCCACGTGTTAGATTTCAGCACTGTCCAGTTGGACAAGGATTTGTCTTATGAGGAGGAGCCGGTAGCTATTCTAGACCGACAGGTTCGTCAGTTGAGATCCAAGAGTTTTCCTTCTGTTCGTGTTCAGTGGAGAGGTCAGCCCCCTGAGGCATCGACCTGGGAGTCCAAGTCCGATATGCGGAGCCGTTATCCTCATCTTTTTTCCGACTCAGGTACTTCTTTCTTTTGTCCGTTCGAGGACGAACGGTTGTTTTAGAGGTGGAGAATGTGACGACCCAAAGGGTCATCACTTGTTTCCTTACTCTTTCTGTGCTTCCGAGGCCTTGAAAACCTCATTTAGGGTTGCCTCAATTTACGTGCGCAGTCCGGCCGCGTAGCTGGAAGGCTTAAATATGAATTCTGTGTGAAAAATGCTAAATTTTGATATTAATATGAATAGATTTGACTTCGGTCAATATTTTGGGTAGACGGACCCGGACCTGTGATTTGACGGTCCCGGAGGGTCCGTAGGTAAATATGGGACCTGGGCGTATGCCCGGAATCGAATTCGGAGGTCCCAAGCCCGAGAAATGAATTTTTGTGTGAAATTATTTTCTGGAAATGATTAAGGAAAATGAAAATGAAATTTGATTAAAAGACTATGGAATCGGGCTCGTATTTTGGTTCCGGCGCCGGTACAAGTCTTATATGTGGTTTAACCGCTTTCTGTAAAGTTTGGTTGAAAACGGACATCGTTTGACGTGTTTCGGACTTAAAATGAAAATTTGATGTTTTATGAAAATTTAGAAGAAATCATGAGTTTTGAGGCTTGATTCGGTGTATATGATGTTATTTTGGCAATTTGATCGCACGGACAAGTCCGTAGGATGTTTTTGAGGTTGTGTGTATGTTTGGTCGGGAGCCCCGAGGGCTCGGGTGAGCTTTGAATAGGCCGAGGATTTGCATTTTTGAACTTTGTAAAATCTGGTATGTTCAGCTCTGTAGTTTTCCCATTTGCGAAGATCATCTCGCAATTGCGAGCTCGCAAATGCGAGCTTTGCATCGCAATTGCGAATTGTGGGATTTTGGCCACTGATCGCAAATGTGATCCCTGTGTTCGGAAATGCGAAAGTAGGGTGGTCGCAAATGCGACTTTTCCCTTCGCAAATGCGAGAACTGGCTAAATGGGAAGGGTTCGCAAATGCGATCCCAGCTTCGCAATTCCCACAAATGGTCGGGGTTCGCAATTGCGAACCCCAGTTCGCAATTCCCATATCTGCAGCTCAGCAATTTTCATACTTAATCGAATTTTAGGCCATTATTCACCACACTTTCAAAATACAACTCCTTAAGCGATTTTTCAAGAACAAGTTTCATCCCAAATCATTTGTAAGTCGATTTTTACTTAATTCTTTCACTCATTAACATCATTTAACATGTTTTCCACTTAGAATCAATGATTTTCATGGGTGAAATTGGGGGTTTTGGGTAGAACCTAGGATTTTCAAATATTGGGGATTTGGACCTCAATTTGAGGTCCGATTTCAAAACAAATTACATATTTGAGTTTGTGGGAGAATGGGTAACTGGGTTTTGGTTCGAACTTCGGGTTTTGACCACGTGGGCCCGGGGGCAATTTTGGAATTTTTGGGGAAAACTTGGAAAATTCATTTTTATGCATTCAAATTGATTCATTTAGTGTTTAGTAAAGTAATTGAGTAATTTGTGGCTAGATTCGAGCGGATTGGAGGTGGAATCACGGGGTAAAGCTATAGTTGAGGCCTGAGTTGAGCTCAAAGCATCGAGGTTAGTGTTTGGTTTAACCCTAGCTTGAGGGATTAGGAGTTGAGTCATAATTGCTACTTGTTTGTGTTGAGTACGACGTATGGGCATGGTGACGAGTATCCATGCATTGGTGTCAAGCATGACCGTGAGTCTTAATTTGATAACTGTGTACCCTTGTTTGATCCTATTAACGTTGTGATTAAATATTGATATTAGTTGTGCCAGGAAGAAGTTGAATAGGATTGGTTATAGCTGACTCTCCCTTGTCGGGATGTTTGACTTGTTGTTATAGTTCCCTTGCCGGGAAAGAGTATTAATTTGATTGTTCCCTTGCCGGGAAGAGTATTAATTTGATTGTTCCCTTGCCGGGATTGTATTGTGTAATGTGTTGAAAGTAAAGGGAGCGGCTGGTACTCCTACCACAAGTGATATTGAAATGGGATCGGGTGGTACGCCTACCACAAGTGATATTGAAATGGGATCGGGTGGTACGCGTACCACAAGTGATACTGAAATGGGAGCGGGTGGTACGCCTACCACGAGTGATATTGAAATGGGAGCGGGTGTACGCCTACCACGAGATAATGAGAAATGGGATCGGGTTGCACGCCTGTAACAAGATGAGTTGAATATGAAAGTTGTTTTACCTTTTCATTATTGTTAGAAGTAAAACTGTAGATGTACGTACCATTATTCCTGATATTTTGATTCTATCTGTTACCCTGAAGCATGCTCCCTTCCCCAGCTTAAATTGTTATTTTCTTGCTATTTTTCCATTGTACTTGTATATATATATATATATCTGCACAGGTTTATCTGGAGTCTAGTCCTAGCCTCGTCACTATCTCGCCGGGGTTAGGCCAGACACTTACCAGCACATGGGGTCGGTTGTGCTGATGCTACACTATGTGCTATTTGCACAGGTCCAGGTTTTGAGCAGCAGCAGCATTAGTACGGGAGCAGGCCTTCAGTCCGGTGAGACCCGAGGTAGCCTTGCAGGCGTCCGCAAGCCCGACGTCTCCCTTATTCTCTCTTTTTCAGCCTGTTGCCTCATTGTATTCGAGACAAACAGCTTATGTTTTCTTTCAGACGTTTGTGTTTAGTATTTCTTAGCAGTTCGTGAGTATTGTGACACCAGTCTTGGGTAGAGAATTATATTGACTATTCCGCATGTTGATTCAGTTTCTATAATTAAGACCTCCGCTACTATTTAATTTTATTGTTTTTATATTGTTGCCATGAATTGTTAAAAGGGATTATGTTGTAAACGGAAAGTAATTAAAAATTTGGCTTGCCTAGCTTCTACGAGTAGGTGCCATCATGACTCCCGAGGGTGGGAAATCCGGGTCGTGGCATACTTTTGCTCATTATCAACATGTCATCAACATATAAACAAACAATGACTTCATGACCTAGAGTATTTTTAATGTAAACACATTTGTCACACTCATTGATTTTAAATCCATTTGCCAACATTGTTTGGTCAAATTTTGCATGTCATTGTTTGGGTGCTTGTTTAAGTCTATAAAGCGACTTAACAAGTTTGCACACTTTCTTTTCTTTACCAGGAACCACAAAACCCTCAGGTTGTTCCATGTAAATCTCTTCCTCCAATTCTCCATTTAAGAAAGCTGTTTTAACATCCATTTGATGGATTTCAAGACCATACACGGCCGCTAGTGCCACTAACACCCTAATAGATGTTATCCTTGTTACTGGCGAGTAAGTGTCAAAGTAATCAAGGCCTTCCTTTTGTTTATAACCTTTGACAACAAGTCTTGCCTTATATTTGTCAACAGTGCCATCAGCTTTAATTTTTCGTTTAAAGATCCATTTCGAACCTAAAGGATTATTTCCTGGAGGAAGATCAACCAATTCCCATGTATGGTTATCTAAAAATTGATTGAATCTCACTATTGACTGCCTCTTTCCAAAATGCTGAATCAGAAGACGACATAGCTGCTTTAAAAGTTTGAGGCTCATTTTCAAGCAAGAATGTCACAAAATCTGGTCCAAAGGAAATAAATGTTCTTTGACGTTTGCTACGCCTTGGATCTTCTATACTTGGAGTATTTTCCTTTGGTTCTTCCCGAGGTCGTTTAGGTCTTTCACTTAAAGACTCGCATTCAGTTTTATACGGATAGATGCTTTCAAAGAAATCAACACTATCTGATTCCATTACCGTATTAATATGAATCTCGGGATTATCGAATTTATGAACCAAAAATCGACATGCTTTACTGTTTGTAGCATAGCCAATGAAAACGCAATCTACTGCTTTTGGTCCGATTTTAACCCTTTTAGGTAAAGGAACTTGTACCTTTGCTAGACACCCCATACTTTTAAATATTTCAAGTTGGGTTTTCTTCCTTTCCATTTTTCATATGGAATAGATTGCGTTTTGCTGTGGGGTACTCTGTTGAGTATTCGGTTAGCTGTAAGGAGAGCTTCCCCCCACAAACTCTGCGGTAATCCGGATCTTATTAATAAAGAATTCAATATTTCCTTTAATGTTCGATTTTTTCCTTTCCACAATTCCGTTGGATTGAGGTGTGTAAGGTGTAGTAGTTTGATGGATAATTCCATATTCCGAACATATTTCTGCAAATGGAGATTCATATTCTCCACCTCTATCACTTCTAATCATTTTGATCTTTTTATTCAATTGATTCTCCACTTCATTCTTGTATTGCTTAAATGCTTCAATTGCTTCATCCTAACTATTAAGCAAATAAACATAACAATATCTAGTGCAATCGTCAATAAAAGTAATAAAATACTTTTTTTCACGTCGAGATGGTGTCGACTTCTTATCGCAAATGTCAGTATGAATTAAGTCTAAAGGATTTGAATTCCTTTCAATAGACTTATAAGGATGTTTTACAAACTTAGATTCAACATATATTTGACATTTTGATTTATTACACTCGAATTTAGGCAATACTTCTAAATTAATTAACTTCCGCAAGGTTTTATAATTGACATGTCCTAGACGAATATGCCATAAATCATTTGACTCCAATAAATAAGAAGAAGCTACAATTTTATTCATACTGTCAATAACCATTACATTGAGTTTGAAAAGGCTACCTCACACAACAACTTTAACAGAAACAAATACACATTTGAATCCATTCTATACAAGTAAAAAAGTAGAAACTAAATTCTTCCTAATAGTAGGAACATGAAGAAAGTTGTTGAGCGTTAACACCTTGCCGGAAGTCATCTTCAAGAATATCTTCCCATAACCTTCAATCTTGGCTATTGCATTATTTCCCATGGAAATTTCTTCTTCGGGACCAGCAGTAGAGTAAGTCGCAAATGCTTCTTTGACAGCACAAACATGTCGGTGGCTCCAGAGTCCATCCACCACTCCTTCGGATTTCCAACTAGGTTGCATTCCGAAAGCATTGCACAGAGATCATCAATGCCATCATTCTTCTCCACTATGTTGGCTTGTCCCTTCTTCTTTTCCTTTTTCGGGAGACGACAATCAGGGCTTTTGTGACCAACGTTTCCACAATTGTAGCAGCTGCCCTTGAATTTCTTTTTGTTCTGCTCCTTAGTTTGTCCAGAAGACCTCTTCCTCTTCTTACTTTTTGGAGCAGTCTCCTCAACGATATTAGCTCCCATGATCGTTGAATTTTCACGAGACTTCTTCTCGGTTGTTTTGTTGTCTTCCTCGATCTTTAGACGTATTACAAGATCTTCCAACTTCATTTCTTTGCGCTTGTGCTTCAGATAGTTCTTGAAATCTCTCCACGAAGGAGGTAATTTTTCAATCATAGCAGCTACTTGAAATGCTTCATTCACGACCATACCTTCAGCAATATGGTCGTGAAAAATAAGTTGAAGCTCCTGAACTTGGGTTCCCATAGTTTTGCTGTCTATCATTTTATAGTCTAGAAACTTGGCAACCACGAACTTCTTCAAGCATGCATCTTCTGTCTTGTACTTCTTCTCAAGTGCGTCACACAATTCTTTCGAAGTATTCATTGCACTGTACACATTGTACAGGTCATCCTCTAAAGCACTTAAGATATAGCCTTTGCAAAGAAAATCTGCCTGCTTCCACGCCTCAACAACCATGAACTTTTTATTGTCCAGCATGTCCGCAGCAGGCACTGGAGGCTCTTTACTAGTGAATTTCTGCATACCAAGTGTGGTAAGCCAGAAGAAAACCCTTTGCTGCCATCCTTTGAAGTTGGCTCCAGAAAATTTCCCCGGTTTCTCGGCTGGAGGAACAGCAGTGCGGCTTGACGAGGCTATCGTCGTTGCACCAACAGTCGCAAAAGGATTTTCGTTATCAATTGCCATTTCTCGCAGTCAACAACAGAAGAGTTCAATTAATGGCAAAACCAGAACAGTAAATAATACTGTAATCAATAAATTGTACGTAATAAAAAACAACCGAAGTTCTTTTTATATACTGTTTTACAGAAAAACGATGAAGTTTTTATGTTCTTCAAATCATTTTCTGAATTTCAATACTCCGATGAAGTTTTTATATCTTCAAATCATAATAGTAAAATTCAGACAGAATACAGAATATAATAAAGTAATTTCCTTAAGATTGTTACTAATCTGTATTATTGTAAATAAATAAAAACAATAATCTTTCTGAAAACAGAAACAGAAAGTTAGTAGAAATAAATTCTGAAAAATAGTATTTGAAATTCAAAATAAATTTCGAAAATGGTATAGGAACAAATCGAGCCCACTGAATACACAGTGTGTCCTTAAGGAAATTATTCCCCTCAAGTACCCGAGGTTCTGGAATATATCCTCCCAGGATAGAACGATTTAACTCACCTGAGTGTTGGTACCAAAAACACCGATGAACAGCAAACCACTCGAAGGCTGTAAAACACACTGGAATTTTTGTGCGAAAGAAGAAGAAGATTATCAGAAAATTTCGTAAGTAAATATTTTGGGATTTGAAGGAATATTTATAGCTAATTTGGTACTGTTTCTGAAAAGGTTTGCAACCTTTCAGAACAGCCATGGCTGTTGGAACAGGTTTGACACTGTTTCAGAGTAGCCATAGCTGTTGGAAATTTTGCGGGAAATGTAAAACGGATTTAAAATAATCCGGGAAAGAAAAACGGGCTGGACCGGACCGGATCGCGAGTCATGGGTTATTCCGGATTGAATTTTCTTTAATTAATTTAATTAATTAATTAAATATTTGAAAAGAATTTTGTCCAAAAAAGATTAATCAATCAATCGATCTTTGACCAAATCCAAATCCGAATCCGAAGCCGAAGCCGAAGCCGAAGCCGAGCGAGCGACGACGGCGACGGCGCGAGGCTTGCCTTTTTCTTAGCTCTTTAAGAGCTAAAAGATGAGCTTCTCTATATATACACAAAGATTTTCTTTCCTTCTACCAATGAGGGACATAGTGCATTAGTAAAGTGAACTCATTCAAAATTTCACTTCCTTCCATTTCTTTTCCCACCATTTTCCATTCACACTTCTTTTGTTATTAAACAACAAAATCCAACAGTGAAGGCTGTTGTAAATCAATTAAGACGATACGTGTCCGTGTGATAGAAAAGATCCTTCGCACATTAACACCTAAATTTGATTTTGTGGTGTGTGCTATTGAGGAGTCTAAAGATTTAGACTCTATGAAGGTGGAGCAATTGGAGGGTTCTTTACAGGACCATGAAGAAAAGATCAAGAGGAGAACAAGAAGTGCCACTGCAGCAACTTCTTAACACTCAAGAATCCTTTAAGGATTATAGAGGTGAAAAAAACTATCGAGGGAACGGACGAGGACGAGGTCGTGGAGGTCATGGAAGAGGAAGAAGTAATGGTAACAACTTCAACAATGAAGTTAAAATCCACCAAACATTCAGAGGTCGTGGTCGCGGACAAAGAGGAGGAAGAGGAAATGGCTACTATAAAAAAAGTAATGGACAAAGGTATGACAAATAAAAAATTGAGTGTTATAATTGTAATAAATTTGGCCATTCTTCTTGAGAATGTCGTAGCAATGTTGAAGAGAAAGCTAACTTTATTGACGGCAAGAAAGAAGAAGATGAGTCAACGTTGTTGCTGGCACTCAAGAAAGAAAATAAGGATGATTGTAGCTCGTAGTATTTGGACAATGGAGCAAGCAATCACATGTGTGGATGCAAAGATATGTTTGTGTAGATCATCAAGACAGTGAGAGGTAATGTGTCTTTTGGAGATACCCCAAAGGTTCAAATCGAAGGGATATGTACGATTCTGATCTCCTGTAAAAATGGTGGCCACAAGTTAATTCGAGATGTTTATTATGTGGTAGAGTTAAAAAGTAATATTTTGAGTTTGGGCCAACTTCTTGAAAAGGAATATGACATCCACATGAAAAATACGCATCTTTGGCTTAGAGATTCAAGTGGAATTCTAATTGCTAAAGTGCATATGGCAAAGAATAGATTATTTTCTCTGAATCTTAAGACAATTGATGCAAAGTGTATGAAGGCTAATGTGCAAGATGAATCATGGTGTTGGCACATGCGATTTAGGCACTTGAATTTTGAAGCGCTCAAATCAATGGGAGAAAAGAACATGGTGCATGGGATACCATCAATCAACCATCCAAATCAATTGTGTGAAGCTTGTCTTCTTGAAAAACATGTAAGGAGGAGTTTTCCAAAGGAGTGCATGTCAAGAGCAACCAAGCCATTGCAGCTTGGTCACACTGATGTGTGTGGGCCAATCAATCCACCATCCTTTGGTAAAAGTAAATACTTTCTGCTCTTCGTTGATAACTTTAGTAGAAAGACTTGGGTTTATTTCTTGAACCAAAAATTTGAATCTTTTGCTGCTTTTTAAAATATTAAAGTACTTGTGAAAAAAGAAAGTCGCTGTGAAATAAAAGTTTTAAGGTCCGATAGAGGAGGCGAATTCACTTCAAAAGAATTTAATGACTTTTGTCAGTCTCACAGAATTCGTCGCCCTCTAATGGTACCTTATTCACCCCAACAAAATGGAGTTGCGGAGAGAAAGAATCGAACTATTCTTAATATGGCTAGATATATGTTGAAAGCTAAAAGTATGCCCAAGGAATTTTGGGCCAAAGCTCTTTCTTGTGTAGTTTATTTGAACAACCGGTCTCCAACAAGAAATATTAGAGATCAAACTCCTCAAGAAGCATGGAGTGGAAGAAAGCCAAGTGTCAAGCACTTGAGAATCTTTGGGAGCATAGCTTATGCTCACGTGCCACATCAAGGGAGAGTGAAGCTTGACGATCGAAGTGTCAAGCATGTGTTTGTTGGCGATGATACGAGTTCAAAAGGCTACAAGTTATACAACCCAAGTAGCGGCAAGGTGGTGATGAGTCGTGATGTTGAATTTGATGAAGAATTAGCATGGAATTGGGAAGCTCAGGAAGAAACTACATATGATTTTCTTTCATACTTTGGTGATGAAGAAGAACCAGAGACTGTGGAACCTGTGCAGGATACAACTCCACCTTCTTCTTTAACCAATGTTGCATCTCCTTCTTCTCGAGAAAGTTCAAATAAACAGCCGGAAAGGACGAGGATTATTCAAGAGCTCTATTAGGACACAAAAGAAGTAACTAATTTTGATTTTTTATATTGTCGTTGATAGTGAACCAATGAACCTTGATGAAGCATTCACAGACAAAAGGTGGAGACAAGCCATGAAAGCGGAGATCAAGTCGTAGAGAAGAACAACACTTGGGAGTTAACAACTCTTCCCAAGGGTCATCGAGCAATTGGAGTGAAATGGGTATACAAGATAAAGAAGAACGCTGACAAAAAGGTGAAGAGATACAAGACAACACTTGTGTTAAAGGCTACAAGCAAAGGCAATATAGCTGCAACAAGAAGTAGACTTAAAT
>NC_031994.1:18326274-18344838 GCF_001879085.1 Nicotiana attenuata | reverse complement strand
TCAACGTCTCTTCGTTGACGGTTTCGAAAGTGGTGAACTAGATTCGATTTTAGATGAAGTTCCTATTTCCTCCTCTATTCCTATTCCTTCTTTGGTTTCAAGTGCTTCTTTGCCCATTTTATCTGTTCCTGCTTCTTTGCCAATTTCTGCTCCCTTACCTGCTTCGACTCCTTCGACTCCTGTTATTTTCACCTCTTCTACCGTTCCTCCTTCTATAGCTCCCCCTTCCTCTGTTCAGCATGCAGAGGAGGGTTCCAGTAGCAGAAGTTTGGCTATGAGGAGTGTAACACTTGAGGTTCCTGCTAATAACAGTCTTTTAAGGAAGTCTGGTGGAGCAGATGTCTGGCTCGAGCCTTTAATTGGAGACATTGAGAAGAAGAAGATGAACAGTCATAGTTGCTTAACTTTGATGAATGACATAGTTCATTCTACGTTAAAGGTATTCTTCCTTTACTTACTAATAAGTTTTTTTTTATCTCTAGATTCTTATTTTCATGAGTTGTCTTTGTAGGCTAACCTTATTGGCACGGAATTGATGGGAAGAATTTCCCTTTTAGAAAAGAAGGCCCGTGGGTCTGATAAGACTGTTCTCGAGGCTAAGAGGGTAGCTAAGGAAGCCCAACTGGAAGCAACTAATTGGAAGGAACAGTTTAAAAATGCTCAATAAACGATAAAAGAATTGCAAGAAAGCAACCGTAACCTGGAGCAGCAAAAGCGAACTCTGACTTCTGAATTAGCGGGAGCCAAGGCTTCTTCTAGTAAAGCTGAGAAGGATAAGGAGCGCCTTGAATGTTCATTTTCAGAACAATTATCAAAGTCAAGTGAAGAAATCAGAGAACTTAAGGCACTTTTGGCCAAAAAAGAAGAGTATGCAGGGGAGTTAGTGCAAAACTTGACTCAAGTTCAAGCTGATTTAAATATCTCTTCTGATAAGGTACGTGCCTTAGAGAGTTCTCATGCCTCCCTTGAAGCTTCCCTTGATTCCTCTTTAGCTGAAAATCAAGTGTTAAAGAATGATCTTGCTATGTGGGAAAAAGAGTATGAACTTCTTAAGGAGAATTTTAACATAGAGGTGAGTTGGGCTTTTCTAAACTCTCGTCGTGATGCTTTAACTGAGGCCAGTCAAGAAAACTTTGATTTAAAGTCGGAATTGGCCAAAGTTTTGAAAACCATTGAGATGACCCAACAACCACTTGACTTTCCTTCTCCGGCAAATGAAGCTCCCGTGACTGAAGAACCTTTAAATGAAGAAGTCGTTGCTGCGGCAATTGAAGTTGAAAATGCTGCAATTCCAGCTCCCGAGGGTGAAACTTCTATGACTCAGTTTGTGGAAGCTGAAACTTCCGTGACTCTTGCTCCCCTCGATGAACTTAGCACTTCAATCCCAGCTGGAACCGCTCCTGTTGCTGCTTCTTCAGAAGTTACCACCGTACCTATAGCTGTTCATGAAAGTGAAGCTAATATAACAACTTCTGGCATTCTAGCCCCTCAGTGACCAGTTTATGCTTCCAGACTTTGTTTTTGTTTTGTTGATTGGTGGTTTATCCCTTGGCGGTTTTTAAGGGATGTTTTTGAAAAAAATCCCCAGTTATCATAATGGGGCACTTGTATAAACTTTTTGTTGACTAAGTTTCTACTTAGTCTTTTTAATTATACCAAGAAGTTTGTTAGTACTTCAATATGTTCTATTCTTGCCTTTTTCTTATCTATTTAGGACTTATAGAATAGTTTAGCATGTTTATCCTTTGAAAATGCTTTATGATTCTTCTCATGACTTATTAACATGAGGCTTATAAAAGAGGGCCCTTTTATATATATATATCGACGCTTAATGAAGAAAACATCTCAACTTCATAATGGTGTTATAATACGATGAAAGAAATAGGAACACACATGTTTTGTTTGGAATCACTTTGACAAGTTTTTATTCACGAACTTTGACAAGCTTTTGAATATTACATGTATTAAAATACATCTATAACTTTCTCGTAACTGTTTTACTTGTAACAGATTTTTACAAAATAAATATAATTCAAACAAGGTTTTTCCTTATAACCCGTTTCAGTACATAGTCATGATCCTATCTTCATGCATTAGGAAGGGTTTGAGAGGTGACTCCGTTGTTCTCATGAGTTTGAGAGGTGACTCTGTTGTTCTCATACTATGATGAATGTTTTGTATCTTCATTTGTTTTGATGGGAAAGGTACAATATGCAGTCCCCCAAGTGTTTGAGCGGTGAAGTATGAAGCCTCGAGCACTTGTTTGTTTCTCTCAATTTGGTCATTTTCCTGAAACAGAAAAACATACGGGACTCGGAGATACGATTAGAGATGAAGACTGTCTAACCCGTGTGTATTTCCATCAGGATAATTGTAACCCTGGGCTGGGAATTTTAGAATATTCCATTTTGCCGTGCAGGTCGTGACTCATCATTTGGCACGGGTAAGGGTTTTTGCCTAGCATCTAAAATCGTTAGTAAAATTTTAACAATTCAAAGAAAAAAAATTTAACATAGCGATACCTGACCGTGGGTACTTTCTCAAAAGTAGTATCTCTTTAGGTGGATAGCATTCCAATGTGAGGGTAGAATTTTCCCGTCCATTGTCTCCAACCCATATGCTCCTTTTCCCGCAATATCATGAACTCTGAAGGGTCCTTCCTATGTGGGACTTAGTTTTCCTGAATTAGCAGCCTTTGTAGATTGAAACACCTTTTTAAGCACGAAGTCCCCAATTTTAAAAAATCTGAGGCGTGCTTTCCTGTTGTAATACCGTTCAACTACTTGCTTTTGTGCTGCCATCCTTATTAATGCAGCTTCTCTTCTTCCTTCGAGCAAATCAAGGTTCACCCGCATTTCTTCATCATTTGATTCTTCCGTTGCTTGAGCATATCGTGTGCTCGGTTCACCTATTTCAACCGGAATTAAGGCCTCCGCACCATAAACCATTGAAAATGGTGTTTCTCCCGTTCTTGTTTTTGTCGTTGTACGATAAGCCCATAATACTCCAGGTAATACCTCAGGCCAATTACCTTTTGAATCTTGTAACCTTTTCTTCAAGTTGTTGATAATGACCTTGTTTGTGGATTCCGCTTGTCCATTACCCACTGGATGGTATGGCGTAGATGTTATCCTTTTAATTTGCCAACTTTGAAAAATTTCTGTGATTTGAGCTCCTATGAATTGTGGACCATTATCACACACGATTTCCTTCGGCACTCCAAAGCGGCATATTATATTCCTCCAAACGAAGTCTTTAACTTCCTTCTCTCGTACCTGTTTAAATGCTCCTGCTTCTACCCATTTAGTGAAATAATCAGTAAGTACAAGTAGAAACTTCACCTGACCTTTTGCTTGTGGTAATGGTCCTACGATATCCATTCCCCATTTCATAAAGGGCCACGGAGCTATAACAGGATGCAGTAGCTCAGCTGGTCTATGCATATTATTGCCGTACCTTTGACATTTATCACATTTAGATACAAAACTATTTGCTTCCTCTTCCATCTTTGGCCAATAATACCCTGCTCGAATCAATGTTTTTACCAACGACCGTCCTCTGCATGATTTCCACAATGTCCTTCATGTATTTCCCTCATTACGTATTCTGTTTGGGAAGGTCCGAGACACCTTGCAAATGGTCCACCGAACATCTTTCGATAAAGATTTCCTTGATATAAACAATAACGAGCAGCCTTTGTACGGAGCGTGTGTGCCTTCCTTTTGTCATTAGGTACGGTTCCGTACTACAGAAAAGCAACAATTTCGTTTCTCCAATCCCATGTTAAATTATTAAAATTTACCTCATTCTTATCAGGTTCAAGAACGGAATGAAATAAATGTACGACTGAAGCGTTTGCATCTTTTGCCACGTCTACTGCAGATGCGAGATTGGCTAAGGCATCTGCCTCAACATTTTCATCTCTTACTATTTGCATAACTTTCCACGTCTGAAACTGCTTTATTAATTTTCGTACTTTTTCTAAGTACTCTTGCATTCGTGCTTCCCTGGCTGCGTAAGTCCCCAGCATCTGATTAACAACAAGTTGTGAATCACTCTTGATTATAATCTGGGTTATGCCAAGTTCTCGAGCCAATTCCAAACCTGCAATGACAGCTTCATACTCTGCTTCATTGTTAGTTATTGAATGACACTTTATAGCTTGTCTAATAGTTTCACCCGTGGGTGGTACGAGAACTATTCCTAAACCTGCACCTTTTACGTTAGAAGAACCGTCAGTGAATAAAATCCAAGTCCCCGGGTTTGCGCCATTAAAAACTTGTAATTCTTTTTCTGCTTCTAATTGCATCCCCTGACTGAAATCAGCTACGAAATCAACTAATACTTGAGATTTTATAGCAGTCCTAGGTTGATAAATGATTTCGTATTCACTTAATTCTATAGCCCATTTTGCTAATCTTCTTGATAATTCATGTTTATGCAAAATGTTTCGTAATGGAAAAGCAGTAACCACAGCAATGGGATGACATTGAAAGTAAGGTCTTAATTTTCTAGATGCCATGATCAAAGCAAGTGCTAACTTTTCTAGTTGCGGGTACCGTGTTTCTGCATCTAGCAAAGACTTGCTTACGTAATAGATAGGAGATTGTTTACCTTGATCCTCCCGGACTAAAACAACACTTACCGCAACTTCTGATACGGCAAGATAGATGAGTAACTTCTCTCCTACCTTTGGTTTCGCCAACAACGGTGGATTTGACAAATACACTTTTAGATTCTTAAGTGCTTGTTGGCAATCTTCGTTCCATTCGAAATGATCCTGCTTCTTTAAAACTGAGAAAAATTTGAAGCATTTTTCTGAAGACTTGGAAATGAATCTCCCAAGAGCTGCAATTCTCCCAGTTAGTCTTTGAACTTCTTTTTTACTCGTAAGTACATCAGGGATTTCCTCTATTGCTTTGATCTGTGAAGGATTTACCTCAATACCACGGTTAGATACAAGGAAACCCAAAAAATTTCCTGATGCGACCCCGAATGCGCATTTTTCTGGATTGAGTTTCATATTAAACTTTCGTAAAATTTGAAATGTGACAGATAAATGAGAGATGTGATCATGAGAATGCTGGGTTTTGACGAGCATATCGTCTATATATACCTCCATGGTTTTACCTAAATGTTCCTGGAACATTTTAGTGACCAACCTTTGATAGGTTGCTCCAGCATTTTTGAGACCAAAGGGCATTACTTTATAACAGTACGTCCCCCTGTCTGTGATAAAAGAAGTTTTCTCTTCATCACTTGAATCTATTTTGATTTGGTTGTAACCTGAATATGCATCTAAAAAATTTAGAAGTTCACGCCCTGCAGTTGCATCAATTAATTGATCTATATGCGGTAAAGGGAAAGAATCTTTTGGACAAGCTTTGTTAAGATCTGTATAATCTACACAAACTCGCCACTTACCATTTTTCTTAGGTACTACAACTGTATTAGCTAACCAATTTGGATACTTTACCTCACGGATAGACCCAATTTTTAATAAGTTTTGGACCTCATCTTGAATCACATGGTTTTGAAAGCTCCTTGCTTTCTTTTCTTTTGCTTTATCGGTGTGAATGATGGGTCTTCATTTAGTTTGTGAGTCATCAACATCCGGTGGTATTCCTGTCATATCAGCATGGACCAAGCAAAACAATCCACGTTAGCTTTCAGAAATTCAATTAACATACCTCGCATGTCGGAGCTTAGATTGGCTCCTACATAAACCTTCCGTTCAGGCCATTGCTCAAATAATATCACAGCTTCGAGTTCTTGAATTGTTGTTTTGATATTTTCATTCTCTTCAGGCTCTTGAATTGTGTCAGGTCTCGAGTCTACATCTGTCCGTCCTTGCTCAGCTGAGGTTTGACCTTCAATTGTTTCCTGTAATTGCTATTTTTCTTTATTTACGGTGCTCGTATCTGTTAAAGCGTTAATACTCCTGGCTGTCTGCTGATCCCCACGAATTTGGCAAATCCCACATGGTGACGGGAATTTAATAACTTGATGTAGAGTTGACGGGATAGCATCCATATCATGGATCCAAGGTCTCCCCATGATCATATTGTAAGCCATTTCCATATCTACTACCTGAAATTTAGTTTCTTTAACAACACCTGCATCAAAAGTTGTTAGAATTACCTCTCCTTTTGTTACCACACTTGAATTGTCGAACCCGGACAAGGTATGCGCCTTCGGTATCATTTTGTCTTCAGCTTGCATTTCACGTAATACCCTTAGTAGTATAATATTTACGGAACTTCCGGGATCAATCAAAACTCGTTTTACATTAGTGTCGTGTACAAGTAAAGATATTACCAGAGCGTCGTTGTGGGGGGTCATCACTCCTTCGGTATCTGCATCATCGAAAGAAATATTTTCGTCTTCAAACACCTGCCGTACCCGTTTCCCGTGTGTAATCATTACTTTAGAAACCTTGTTGGAAGCCGTATATGTTACACCATGAATATCTTCTCCCCCACTTATAACATTCACGGTTCTCTTGGGTGATGGGGGCTTTGGTGGCTCTTGCCTATTTTTCATATAGGCTTGCTTACCTTTCTCACTAAATAACTCAGTGAGATACCCTTGTTTCAACAGATGGTCCACTTCACTTTGTAAGAATCTACATTCTGAAGTCTTGTGCCCGTGATCATTGTGGAATTCGCACCAATGATCTGGATTGCGCCTATTTGGATTTGACCGCATCTCTTTTGGCCACCGTACCTTGTCTCCCATGCTCCTCAAAACAGCTACGAGCTCGGAGGTAGTAACATTGAAATTATATCCACCGAATCTCGCTTTTAAACCTCTGTCATTATCTCGTGACTCTTGTCTGTTTCGGTCATTTCTGAACCTTGATGAAGAACCAGATTCCCTGTTACTCGATTTTTGATCATATCGTTGATTATCCTGCTTTGACCGTGAGTCTTTTCCTGCAGGTCCCATATACGGATCGTATCTATTTTTACCTGATCTTTTTTCGGTTTCTGACCTCCTGGAATTACTCCTTTCTTCATGATGAAACTGAGGTACGGTATCTTCCTCAATTCGCAACTTCGTATTGTACCTGTTATAAACGTCATTCCACGTGGTTGCAGGGAACTCCCGAAGGCTTTCTTTTAGTCTTCTCGTGGCTTCTGAACTTTTATCATTTAAGTTGCTTGCAAAAGCTATTGCAGCCCAATTATCAGGTACACGGGGTAAAGTCATCTTTTCACGTTGGAATCTATCAACAAAATCTCTGAGCAACTCTGAGTCCCCTTGTTTAATTTTGAAAATGTCTTCCATTCTTTTTTCAACCTTTTGAGCTCCCGAGTGCGCTTTAATAAAAGAATCTGCAAGCTCAGCAAAAGAGTTTATAGAATTTTCAGGTAAAAGAGAATACCAGGTTAATGCACCCTTGGTGAGTGTTTCTCCAAATTTTTTGACCAACACGGATTCAATTTCTTGCTTGGTCAAATCGTTGCCTTTTACACCTGTAGTAAATGCAGTTACGTGATCACGTGGGTCTGTTGTGCCATCATATTTCGAGATGTCAGGCATTTTGAACTTTTTAGGGATTGGAAGGGGAGCAGCACTTGGTTTCCAAGGTTGTTGCGAGTATTTATCCACATCCACTCCTTTGATTACAGGGGGAACTCCAGGGATTTGCTCGATGCGCTCATTTTGTTCCTTAAGCTGTTTCTGCAAAGTTAGTACTAAATTTTGCAAATGAGAATTATTTGAATTACCTGGTTCTCCTTCCCGTGGTTCACTGGGGGTTCCTCCATTTCCAGAATTAACAGGGCCAGAACGAGGATTCTCCAATGTATTGTTATTAGGCGTAGGTGTGGGTGGTGCAACAGGTAATCGACTAACTAGAGCTTGAAGAGCTTTGCTAACCCGTGCATCAATTACTTTTTGTAAAGCTTCATCTGGCCCTTCAAAATGTTCAGATTGCTCTTGTTCATCAGCACGAGATTCAGGAGCAGGAGTACCTTCACGAGATTGACGTGGTGAATTTTGAGGGGAAGGAACCACGTTAATGTTTTGTAAATCTCCTTGATTCTGATGGATTTGATTTTCATCACCGTTATTGTTGTTGTTGTTGTTTGACATGATGATAACAACAGATAAAATGTAACTTAAAAAGAATAGATTATCAGATTCCCGGTAACGGAACCAATTTGTTTAACCAAAAAACTGAATATTTGGTTAAAGCTAGAAATTAAGAGAGAAATCGGGTTACTGATAATCAAGAAATGAGAGACTTTGAGAACAACAATAAAGCAATGAATAAGTATATATTTCAGTATAATCTCAATGATATTTCGTGTCCTACAGATTTTGAGACCTTCCCCTTTTATAGTTAATTCTAGGAGAAAGTGTAATGCCTTTGTCTTAATGAGGCAATTATGAGCAATAAATGACATTAAAAGAAAACGTTACTCAATCATTCTTATTAAATACAAATTCTCTCAACGTATTTGGCATTTAATGCTGAATTTGGACTCCTTTACGCTATCAGATTCATTTCTTCAATTCCTTCCGATCTTCGAGCTTTAAATGACTCGAACAAGTACGAGTCTCATTTCATTTGAATAATAGCTCGTGCCTTTAAGTATCTTCTCTCCCGCATCTGTTGTTGCTCGTGCCTTCTAACTGATTACCACGCTTTGACTATTTAACCGGTCCACGTGTCATGACACGTCATCTTATATAAATTCAGTTTTTTCCCAATACAAATACAAATTTATTTAAGTATATTTTTGTTAATCTCCTAAACTAAAAATAGGACGACTCAGGGTAAATGAACAAGAGTTTTATATCTGAAAATTTTAGGCCTATACAGGGAATCATTTAGCTCTCTAACCACATTCTCAATTCTCAACTCAATGCGTCATCAGGTAAAGTTCAAAAATAACTTCTGAACTTATAATTGAAAAATAATCGCAAATCCAAAAGTCATTAAGAATAATCAATTTTTGGAATATATGACAGCGTTATGGATTTCAAACTTAAAAAGTTAAAACTCTATAACAGTATACTGAACGAAATCCAATACTATGTTATGTAATTTCACTCTTTGATTCATGACACTATATGAATTTCAAAAGTGATGACAATATAATGGATTTTTTTGTTTGTTTATGTTCGACATTGTATGCCGCTGCCATGGTGTTTCATACTAAAAGTGGTATTTTTCTACGAACGCTGAAAACACTAATTATGTTTCAAAATCTACCCGAAAAGTGACTAGCACGTACATTTTTTTAAGAAATTTTTACCTCCTATAACAAAGGTTGATGCCTTATTTATTTTAAATAAATAGTCTTTTAAAAAATTATATTCCATAGCTACCTTTTGATTTTTATAGCCAAATATCTATTTATGATCACCTCCTACCCTTAAGTCATAAAATACGCTTTGTATTATTTTTCTCTCTCATTCTTTCAGATTTTTCTCCACCCCCTCTCTCTCTCAACGCCAGTTCTCACACAGCAGAAGATTGAAACAGAATCCGCCATGGAAGAAATCGAAAAAGCACCAAAATGTTCACTGCTATTTCCCGTTTTCCCCCAATCTACACTAATTGGGATGATCAAAGTAGTAGAGCATTAATTTATGAGACCGAGTTCATTGCGCTGCAAACCAAGTCCAAGTTTAGGGCGGAGGATGTCATTCAACGATTTTGACAAGTTTTTTAAAGAGTTGCCTCCTGTGGACGACCTTCTTTGCCTTTATGCAGATGAATATCGTTCTAATTAGGAATTTTTACCTTGAACAAAGCGACGGAGTTTGGGGCTGAGCAATTTGAAGAGTCTGTTACCTTTTTTTTCGTTGTATTTCAATGTATCTCGCTGTATTCTATGTATTTCATTGTATTCATTGTCTTCTTTTTTCATTGTATTTCAATATATCTCGCTGTATTCCATGTATTTCATTGTATTCACTGTCTCGCTATATTCCATGAATGTATTCATATGTTTTTTTTAATTAATATAATTTATGTATTCAGATGTAGTATATAATTTCTCTGAAGATTGCTATGTTTTTGGGTATTTTTCGGTTGAGAATCTTTTTTATAAATGGAAATACAAAATTTGTGTGTTATAATTGAGTTTGTTGTGTTATATTAGGAGTCTATTATGTTAATTGATTCACTTTCCGTTTAAAAACAGTGTAATCCCTGTTTCACACCGTGAATACAGTCGAATATAATAATCTGTTCAACTATAATCCCATGTTTCACGCCATGAATACAGTCGAATAGACTCGAATACAAAAATCTGTCTAGCTGTAATCCCCTGTTTCACGCCTAGAAATGCTACTGTATTCATGAATACAGTAGCTTAAATACATCAAATACACTCTAAAAATTTAAAAACATAGCTATAGGAAGTAATATAATAAATGGTAGCTACAATTAACTAATAATCACTAAAACATAGCTGTTTCTGAGAGTTTCTCTTTCTTTTAACCGTATCCTGAGCATGTTTGAATCACTATCCAGCCCTACATTGAATTAGGATATTGACGATTTTATGAAGGCTATGCCATTTTATAGTTAAGCTGATTCTGGATTTCACTACTTGCTGTGATTATTTTTGGATAATATCTAATGTACCCTTTGGCGGTGTTAATTATCAATGAATTACATATTATCAAACAAAAAAGAAGAAGGAACAAAAATACAAAGTATGTGGGGAAGTGCACAAGCAATCATTCTTAGATATGCTATTTAGTAATTAGTCAATACTTATTTCATCCTAAAAATTTAAACTAAAAATTTTAATTTCAGAAAAAATCAGGACATTTCTGTCCTAAAAAATTGAATTAAAAAAATAAAATTCAGTACATATTGGCTAATTCCTAAATAGCAGACCTTTAAAGTGGCCACCCGATATCATTTCTACCAATGTTGTGAGACTGGAATATAGGTACTATTTCCAAAAGAAAAGGGTTGTGGAAATGACATCAGGTAGCCACTTTTAAGCATGTTGATTAAAATATATCCACAGTTTATAATGTATTTAAAGATTAGCCAATTTTGCTCAAACTTCAGGACACGACGTCCTAGAGTTTAAACTTCAAAGTTCAAATTTTAGGACATTGTGTCCTAGCGTTCAAAAATTGTATCCAGAAGTTCGAATCTTATGTCTTAAATTTTAAATTAGTAGTTCACAAATTCAGGACACTTAGTCCTGAATTTCAAATTAGTAGTTCCAAAATTCAGGATACTTAGTACTGAAGTTTTGGTGAATTGACTAATATTTAAATAAATTATAAATTTTGAATATATTTTAAATAGCAGGCTTAAAAGTTGCTATTGCTGTACTTCGCTCAAAAGAGTTGATAAGTGAGGATCCACTTTCTCATCAAAAGTTCGAGGATGCACTTCACACATTTTGAAACATTAGGGACCAAATCAAACTTTAGGGAACAATTTGAGAGGCGGTATTTTCACGTCATTTTCGTTCGCACTTTCTATTAAAACCCGATAAACCCTCCCAAACTCATCAGTCCTTCCTCCTCTTCACAGAGCTAGGGTTTAGTATCAAAAAAATGGCGACTCGCTATCTGACTCGTTCTCTACTCACTGCCTTCACTCGCTCATACACCTCTATTGCACCGCCGAGCTCGTTATCTTCTTTCTCTCTCCTCCGTCTGCGACCCCTTATCGCCGTCGCCGCCAATCTAAAAAACGCCTCTCCGCCGCCGACGCCTTTTGCTGTTCGAGGGTTTGCCACTCGGCAGACCTCATCGTCGCTCAATGACCCGAACCCTAACTGGTCGAATCGACCCCCAAAGGAGACGATTTTGCTTGACGGTTGTGATTTTGAACACTGGCTTGTTGTGATGGAGAAGCCTGAAGGTGACCCCACTAGGGATGAGATTATTGATAGTTACATCAAAACTCTTGCGACTATTGTTGGAAGGTTTGACTTAGTCTGCTTTAGTTTCTTTTCCCTTTTTTATAAACCAACAATTTATTGTGAGTGAAGAGTTACACTTTGCAGCAAATATGGTTTAAAAGAACTTTTCCTGATTATAATTGTTGGGAGTATTATTTTAGCTTCTGTCAGTTTCTTACTTGTTATATTATGTGCTGTTAGGCTTACTTGTTAGTGTAGTTGCTAAACCAGCCCAATTTCGTTATGTGGTACCTTTAGTTCAATGATAACATGGGTCAGATTCTATAGAATCAAACATATGGGCTTAAGGAATAATATAATAAAGAGAGGAGAATAGTCTTGTTAAATTTAATATGAAGTAGAAGAACCAGATATCATTAATATATAAAATGAATGCGTGATGCCCAAGCAGACATGCCCTCATCCTAATAATTCTTTCTGAAATAATGCATTTTCTACCGGAACAAGGAAATTAACTTACAGAATATGTCTTCAGAAGTGTCACAAATTCTACTCCATGTCATTTGCTTAGCGGATAATGCTTTCTAAAAATATGACTTTTCCTACAAACGGAGGGAATAACTTCTGTGATAGTCATTTTCCTTTTAGGATATCCCAAATTCTACGCAATATCTCTTTGTTTCAATCAACACTTGGACATCATTGTTAACTTTTAGTACTCGAAAGTGAACACCACAACTTTATCCTTATACTATACATTACTCCTTCGGGGACTATCCATGTTACCTTATCTTATATCCAACAAGGTTATTCCATGTGAATATTTCCTCCATACCTAATACACCAAAACAACCTAGTTTAGTTGAACTCAATTGTGATAAATAGCTTGATGAGAAATAGAATAGGAGGAGGAAAAGGGATCTTCCTTGCGGTTATATTTCTATTTGGAAATGTGTGCCTTGTGTGTGAACCGGTTGTTGTCTTTCTCTAATAGTAATAGAGAAGTGTTTGGCATGTTAAGTAGCTGGAAAGAATGATTAGTTTATTTCTATGGATGGTTTTGTATTAATTGCAGCGAGGAAGAAGCAAGGATGAAGATATATTCTGTCTCAACCAGGCATTACTATGCTTTTGGTGCCCTTGTATCGGAAGAACTTTCCTACAAACTAAAAGGTAATGCAGTTATTGATGTGCTCCCTCTCTCTCTCTCTCTCACACACACACACACGCACACCTTTTTTGGTATTTTGTGATGGTGTATGAAAGGTAAAGATGTGGAAGTTCTAATCACTTACTCCTTCCATTCATGTGCAGAGCTGCCCAGGGTTCGTTGGGTGCTTCCTGATTCCTATCTGGATGTTAGAAACAAAGATTATGGAGGTAGGCAGTTCCATGTTTTTCAATGCTATCATCTTTCTGTGTCATCGCTAGTTTAGCATTTTCAGTCTACATGAATGTTATCTTTGATTGTCACACTTGGTATGATATTAGGATAGGTTTTCAATTTTTCACTTGTAGTATCTGTTACGTGGATGAACAGTAATATGCTGTTGCTTCTACGCTTTAGAGAGCTTCCTTTTTCATTTCATTCTTCTGCCAATTAGCTTCATTTACAAAAGAGATAAAAACATCATGTATTTAAAAAGTTAGGAATGGATGTTTGATTCAACTCACTAATTTCATTTGTGATGTGATTGACACATGGGTGTATAACATTCAGGCCATTAAACTTGGAGAAGTTTTGCAGTATTTGTTTCAAAATGAAAAGCAAAACAAAACCTAGGTTATGTTTCTTGGTATATGTTTTCTCACATCTTACAGAAAAGCTGGAGAAAAGTTGGAGATCCTCAGCTATTAATTTAATGAATTGCCCCCCTTTTTCTCCAGCGACAGGCATTACTATTGCATGTGGCTGCAGATGTTTGTTGTTTTACATGTCTATCTTGTTGCTTGCGAACTAGGTCATGTGTACCAGCTATTCTACTTCAGTGCTTTTTGCTAATATTAGACCACTGTAATGTGTTGCAGGGGAACCTTTTATCAATGGGCAGGCTGTACCTTATGACCCTAAGTACCATGAGGAGTGGGTGAGAAACAATGCTCGTGCTAATGAGAGAAACAGGCGAAATGACCGACCTCGTAATTTTGATAGATCCAGAAACTTTGAGAGAAGAAGAGACATGCAGACTAACCAAAACAGTCAGAACCCTGGATCCAACATGCCACCGGGGGGCCCTCCCAACATGAGGAATCCACCGCCTCCCAACATGGGCGGGATGCAGCAACCTAACATGGGCGGGATGCACCAGCCGGGCATGGGAGGTCCACCCAACATGGGCGGGATGCAACAGCAGGGCATGGGAGGTCCACCCAACATGGGCGGGATGCATCAGCAGGGCATGGGAGGTCCTCCCAACCCGGGCGGGATGCACCAGCAGGGCATGGGAGGTCCTCCCAACCCGGGCGGAATGCACCAGCAGGGCATGGGAGGGCCACCCAACCCAGGCGGGATGCACCAGCCGGGCATGGGAAGGCCACCCAATGTGGGTGGGATGCAGCAGCCAAACATGCCACCACCAAACATGGGTGGAGGGCCTACCCATAACTATGGAGGAGTGCCAAACAGTGCACCCAATTTCCAATACAACAGCGGATCAAACAGTGGAGGCACACCTTACCCAACAGGTCCAGGGCCAAACCAGAGCTACTCTCCTAATCCATCTGATGGAAACCCTTATCAGAATCAAAACATGCCTGGAAGAGATATGCCCCCTCCTAATTACCGATAAGCAGATGTAGATAATAAGTATGAAGTTCTTAATGCTAGGTTTTTTTTATTTTGCGAAGTAATGTACCATCTTATGTTCGGTTGCACGATTTCATCAAATGATTACATATCTGAGTGCTGTACCAAAAATAATTCATATTTTATTTAAGTGCCATCACCTTATTAGAATTGCTCTATTTGCTTTACTGTGGATTGCCTTTTCAGCCTGCCAGGGCCTCCATGCTATACAATCCTTTTATTTCTCAAGGCTTATTTGCAAATAGAATGTGCTCTGTCAATGTAAAGTTTCTAATAACAATGTTACAATGACTCATCTAGGTATAGGCGATTTCTGCTCAATAGAAGTGTACTATTCAAGATTAAGAATAGTGGTTAACACTATAGTCTATAGGCAACAATAGTTGCTCGTTCAAGAAGCTAGTATTTGTTAATAGAGCATAAGATTAGGTTCCGATTTCCTTTTAAAGCTCCAAATATAGATTCACAGCCGTGGAAATATGAGGTTTTCAACAGTCACAATAAACAATGGTCCTTTGCAAAATATTCTCTATTTAGGAAGTGATACTAACATAGCCAGGCAAACAATTTCTCGAAGATCACTATCATTTCTTACTTGAACTTTGAGCAGGCACGACAGAAGACTACTGAAAATGTAACACTAGGGGATAAACTAATTTCAACTCAAACAAATCCATCAGGAGATGTATAGCTGAGTTTCAATCCAATTTTACGGAACTTGAAGGTCACAGAGATGGACAACTCTATGCCTTCACATTTTTCTCTTTTCCCTTTTTTCGACCTGAAACCGCAGATTCTGACGTGAGCGTTCTCTCCAAGCGATGTGGGATAGTCGCTATAAGGTCGTATATTGATTATTGAAACAGTAATGTAAAACCAAGGGATGTAAAGATAGGATGAGAAAAAGAAAATTAAGTATAACTAATCTTTCCAAACATAGACAAAGGGTCACAAATCTCGGAACAAATCCGTTGTAGCTGAAAGCATCAACGGATGAGGCATATCTGCAACATAAGTGAAAAGCAATGATTACCTTCTTTCCTATTCAGTTGTTCATATTACAATCAGTAGTCACTCCTGAGTTTTATGTTTACAGAAAAGGAGGTCCACAAGCTACAAAATATTTAGTTTTCCTGAAAAAATGTAGTAAAACACTACATTTGTGAATGAATTGAGAAACTAGATTTTTTGGTTCATTCTGAATCCGCTGGTAAACTGCAGAATTAGGCCTCTGCTGATATTTCAACGGATCCAGAGGATGTAATACTAAAGGCTTTTCCATTCACAACCTCTGTTCTCTTTTTGGCAACACGAATCTGATCTGCAAGTGAAACTGTATTTTGTACGTGTGCTCTCTTTAAGAACCGTACATCAAGTCTTTCCCAAGCTCGTCGATGTTCTCTGCAAACCTGACTGGGTGTGGACTTCTTCTTCTGAATCTGCGAACATATAGGAAATGGTCAGTTAAACACAAATAACGCACCAACGTGCCAACTTTTTAGCTGCAGAAGAAGCTATGAACATACAGGATATGACATCAGTTATGAAGCACAAATAATGCACCAAAATGGCAACTTTTTAGACGCACTCACAGTGGAATGGAATTCGTTTCAGATTATATACTATTTCAGTGCTAACTTGTGGAGCAATTGTGTTTCCTTTCCCAGAAGGGAATAGTGCATGATAAAAAGTTCAGCAAAAAGTTCAAACTTTGATGTTTGAGAGAATATAATCTGTGACTTTATTTTAGCAGACATGGTAATTTCTTGGAATAGGCAAAGCAATAGCAATTAATTTGGAGTGGCCAGCAAACAAAATAGAAGGTTTTTTCAAAATTTTCCTTATACATAGGATATGAAATATTAATTTGTCAAAAGTTTGGGAGAAGCCATGGCACTCCTAGACCACTCGGGTCCACCCGTAGTTATCTCCATGATTAGGCCCAGTTAAATGATCTGTATAATGAAAGTTGGCAAAAATTGATTTACGTGAGTAAACCATATTCAAGCATATTTTAATATCAATGTTCAAGCAAGGTTTTGTTGAGTTTTGACCTTCACTAATTTAGCCTTGAGTTTCAATTCTTCAGCAACAGCTAGCTCTTCTTTCTCTTGCTTTGACAGTCTCCTCGGTCTCTTTATTTTTCCTTCAACTTTTTGTTTTTCTTCTCGTTCTTTTCTCCTTTGAGCTAGTCTCTGCATCTTTTCTGCCTTTCTCTGTGCTGCTCTCTCAGCTCGTATGCGTGCCATTTCTTTTGCCTTAGCCTTTTCTGCAGCTGACTGAAGCTGTTCGAGAGCTATCTCTCTTTTAATCGTGTCATAGCTGTCCCATTCTAGTTCTTCTTGGTCACTCCCACCTGCCTTAGCAGCATTTGCAATGCTTTGAGCCCATGACTGAAAGAATTTCTCCCTTGACCTTTTCCATTTTAAGCGTTCCCCCCACAGTTTTCTCAGAGATGTGCGTATTCTTATCTTGGTCTGATTGCTGCAAAAGAGAGTTATTATTGACTTCCAGATTTAAGGTAAAAAAGTTTAATTTGCAAGTTATCCTTTGTGGTGAAATATTATTCATGCTGCAGTTATAGTGATGTCAAACAATTCCTATCATTCAATATTAGAGTAAAGAGAATGATTTCTGGCAATACTAGTAACTTTCACAAAGAAGACCATGACACTGCACGCTAGTATGGCTCAGGAAGAGACCCTCTACTGAGAACTTCTAAAATTTCAAACCAGGGAGTCAAAAGTGCCTAAAATACTTTTTTTATTGGTAAAAGCGCCTAAAAGAAATTTAAAAATGGAGCAGACGTGGGAGTATGACGTGGGAGTAGCTAAGCGTACTGATCGTACTTTTTGTGGTTATAACACAGACTATATATCACCTTTTCTTCGTTTGCCCCTGCTGCAATGACGAATTGCAGCAGATGCTGCAGCTGTGTGATGCGTAGAGAGCCTCTGAAAAACTACCGCAGAGTCTATTTATCAGGAAAAAGGGGAAAACCTATGATGCAGTCTGTGTCTATCATATCTGGTCAGAAATGACACAAGAGGAGGTTACAAAGCTCTGGTAAGCCAGCTGAAATTGTTTGAATAGATGTATCATTAGCAATGAAAATAACTGTGGCTGGTCGGAAGCACATGCAGAAGCAAGAAGAACAAGGAGTGATCGGTTGGAACTTTAAGCAAAATATATTTGCTCAATATAGTGCTCTCAATGTTATCTTTCTTTGCCAAGGGTATGCAGTAGTATCTTCAGCTTGAACTTATAAAGAGAGAGAGAGAGAGAGAGAGAGAGAGAGAGAGAGAGAGAGAGACCTCTCCTTCTTCTCCGTTCACCCACCTCCATTCCTTTCCTTAATTTTTTTTTCCTTTTCTTCAGTGTTTTTTCTCTCTCTTATTTCTAAATCAAATTTCGTTCATCTGCCAAGGATATAAGTAATTTCTTTTTCCTTCTCATATAATGCAATTAAGGCATATCTAACTGAGTTCATTTCATTTCCCAAATCCTCCAATTGTATCTGTTGAAGAAGAGAAGTGTTTGGTTTTCTCAAATCTACACACTATCTCTAGCTTGTCTCTGTGATGTTGCACAAAGGAGGTTATTTCAGGGATTCGGAATGCTAGAAAGTTAAGAGTCAATGGAGGAGAAAGTTTTCAATTTGTCCATCTACATCAACTTGAATCGTTGAGTCTTGAACTTAATTTTCAAGGGGTCTTAGCTGAGATTTCACCAGCGACCATTCCAATTTGTACACAATGCATAGATTACCTATCAGAATTTAGATTTGTGGACACCGTTGAAACTTTATACGCAAATGGTGAAATCAAATAATTTAATTTTATCCCCAACACTTTTGATGGGCATCTGGTAGGAAATTCCACCCAAGACAAAAGGAGGAAG